>NC_041217.1:67235356-67248231 GCF_002837175.3 Physeter macrocephalus
CATCAGTGTCTTATAGTTTTCTGCATACAGATCTTTTGTCTCCTTAGGTAGGTTTATTCCTAGGTATTTTATTCTTTTTGTTGCAATGGTAAATGGGAGTGTTTCCTTAATTTCTCTTTCGGATTTTTCATCATTAGTGTATAGGAATGCAAGAGATTTCTGTGCCTTAATTTTGTCTCCTGCTACTTTAGCAAATTCATTGATTAGCTCTAGTAGTTTTCTGGTAGCAGCTTTACAATTCTCTACATATAGTATCATATCATCTGAAAACAGTGACAGTTTTACCTCTCTTCCAATTTGGATTCCTTTTATTTCTTGTTCTTCTGATTGCTGTGGCTAAAACTTCCAGAACTATGTTGAATAATAGTGGTGACAGTGGTATACCACATCTTCTTTAACCATTCAACGATGGACACTGAGGCTGTTTCCATATGTTGGCTATTGTAAATAATGCTACTATGAACATAGGAATACATACATCTTCTTGAATTAGTGTTTTCATTTTCTTCAGATAAATACCCAAAAGTGTAATAGCTGGATCATATGGTAGTTCTATTTTTAGTTTTTTGAGGAGCTGCCATACTGTTTTCCATAGTGACTGCACCAACTTACATTCCCACAAACATGAGGTTTGCATGAGGGTTCCCTTTTCTCCACATCCTCCCCATCACTTATTTCTTGTCTTTTTGATAACAGTCATTCTGACAGGTGTGAGGTGATATCTCATTGTGGTTTTGATTTGCATTTCCCTGATGATGTGATGTTGAGCATCTTTTCATGTGCCTACTGGCCATCTGTATGCCTTCTTTGGGAAAACATTTATTCAGGTCCTCTGCCCATTTTTAATTGGCTTGTTTGCTTTCTTGATATGGAGTTATGTGAGCTTCTTAAATATAATTTGGATATCAACCCCTTATCAAATATATTGTTTGTAAATATCTTCTCCCATTCAGTAGGTGAATTTTGTTGGTTTCCTTCCCTCTGCAAAAGCTTCTGAACTATTTCAACAAAAGCTTAGAGGAATCGTTGTGTTTGAAATGTTTGGGACCACAAATGTTGATCAGATATTTCATCTTATGAAGAAGTCACTTCCCAAAGATGGTAAAAAAGTTCCCCAGGTTCATTGGCGGAAAACCCAAGCCTGGAACCCACATCTTCTGACTCTTAGTCCTGTTCTCAACATCTGTTCCCTACAGCCCCAGCACCCCACCAGCCCAGAATCCTGGCTCCAGCAAATACAATTATTCATTCATTCCTCCTTTCATTCAGTACATGTGTAATGAGCTCTCTGATATGCAGACAACTCCATCTTGTAACAGGAAGCAAGAAAAGGAGGAAGAACTTACTGGAAATTAACTTCATAGGATCTAGAATATTCTCAGACCACTCAGTGGAAAGCATACAATCTCCCCCCACCCCAAATTCTTTCCCGTACTAATCGCACTGGCTGCCCTCATTTCCTTTGTTGCTTCCCACCCTGTTCCACACCCAAGGACAATATCAACGACCTGGGAAGGGCACAGAATGACAATGAGGTCAGAAAAACATGGCAAAGGGGCCCTCTGAACATAAGGAGGCCTTCAGGGCAGGAAATATCCAAGTTCATTGTTGTTTGGAACACTGAGAAGCGGGGAGAGAGGTTCATCCAAACACAGATTTTCTGTGGGAAGGAGGCATTTTCAGTGTGGAGAGACCGGCATGATGGTAGAGGGCAAATTAAACAGGCCCTTGGATGACGCAGCGGCAGACTCAAATGCAGGCAATTTCGGGCTGTGTACTCAAGGGAGTCTCTGAGTGGTGGTTGCTCCCTATAGAGAGGAGACGAGAAGGCCCTGGAATACAGCCATCACTTTTTCTGACTGAGAGCATGTTGACAGGTCACGGGGAGCTGAACAACAAACCAAATGATTAAGGGGCCCAAAGGGGTGATTTATGAAGGTAAGTACCACTACTAATAATAATCCACTGCTTTCAGGTTGCTTTTCCCTCCGCTAGTTCTTGCAGCACATTAAAAACATGTATTAGAACCTTCTCCCTTTAAGTAAAAATAGAGGCGTAGGTGGGTGAAAAGCCAAAAATAAAACAAACAAACCCCGACTGTGACCAATTCTATCCTTCTCCTCTAATATCTAACCCAGACCCTCCTCTAAATGGTTAACACAGTATCTCATGTAAGTAGAAAGATAAGGGACATTAAAATCATCTTCCAGAGGAAGAAAAAAAAAGACACAACAATGCTTAAACAGTATAACTCATATCTACGCACACACATACACACACACACTGCCCCCTAGAAGGAGTAAGCGCCTGCCAGTATTTAGTAGAGTCATGAATGAAGAATTTAAGGTTGTCTCAGACCAAAAATGGTATGATACAAATAATGAATCCTTCTGTCTTTCTAAGGCTTGATTTACCTCTCTTTAAAAGAGGCAATCCATCATGTTTTGTGACTTCCCTGCATCCCTCACCATCCACCATGCACATCCCCACACTTACCTTGTAGTTAAATGAAACAGTTCACATCAAGTATTATGAAGTCCCCTGAAGGAGCCACACTGGACAGTGCTGCTACTTCACATCAAGCATTTGCACTCTTAGCTGTGTGACCTCGGGCACCTAACCTCTCTGGGTATTACTCTTCTCTTTTGCGAGATAAGGGTATTGGGTTAGATTGTACCTGAGAACCTTCCCAGCTCTAAATGTGATTCAAGGTAACACAAAGCTCACAGCCCTTGTAGGAAGAGTGTGATGAACAGGCCCACTTGAAGAAGGAAGGGGAGAAGGTATAATAAAAAGGAATTGAGGGTGTTTGGCCAGGCCAGGCTGATCCCAGAAGCAGAGGTAGAGGATGGGAGGGAGAAAGGATGCAGACAGACGGGGGAGGGTTCTCAACCGGAAAATAAATTATTAAGAGTTTTGCATAGAAAGGAGAAGGGAGTTACATTCTTTAGGGTTTTGAAAACAGTGAAAAGCAGAGGGGCAGATGCTGAACATAATCTTGGCACCAGCACTGAGGATTCCAAAAGGAGAGAGACTGGAAATGGAAAACCTAGGAAAGACCAGGAACATATATCAAGTACTGGGTTGTAAGAATAAAGAAAATGTCCGGATGAGATCACTGTATGGACTGAGAACCAGGATAAGGAAATCATCTCTAAATCCCATGCCTGGAAAAAGTAGCAATACTCTCAACAATGACAGCACAGGTGAGCACAGAAGATGTGTTGTTATACATCAAAAAAGTCTACCTTGTACTGGAGAATCTGGGCATAGGAATTAGAAGGGAATTTAGAGGTTACGTAGGCATTCATATGGGACTCCCTTTCCTAGCCTCTCTCAAGTCTTTGATCCGTTCAACCTTTCTCTCTTAGTTTAGATCCGGCAACACAATGAGAAAGAGATGAGAAGACTTGGATAACCTGTGCTTGCACTCATCCATTAGGGTCATAAGAGTTTCCAGGTTTAAGCGGGGAAACAATGGGAAGACCACAGTGCACACAGCAGAACAGATGGCTGCAACGCACGTTCATGGTATAAGGTATAAAGAAAGTTATTCTTGGGAGACGCTGAAGAAACTATTTGAGGAGGGGGAGAAAAACAATAAAATCAGACTTCGGAGGGCTCTTAGAAGTAACACTGTTGTCCCTGTCAAGTGGTCCTTCAGTCTAAACGAATTCTGGCCGCTGTGTTTGAAAAGTAGTTTCTTACTATGAATTGAAATGTACTCACAGAAGCTTCCACTTATGATTCTCTAAAGCAGTGCTTCTCAAGCTTTAAGGTCCATATGAATCACCTGAGGATCTTGTTAAGTTACAGATTCTGCGGGTCAGGGGGTGGGGGTGGGTTCAGAGGCGGGGGGTGGAGGAGAGAAGCCCTGCCTTTCTAACAAGGTCCCAGGTGATGCTGACACTTTTGATCCATGGACCACACTTTGAGTAGCAAGGCTCTAGGGCCAGAGTATGTAAGTCCAAAAGATACTTGGACATGCTAGCTGTTTGAGCTAATGACCTCTAAGGTTTTCTTCAGTGTTAATATTCCATGATTCCTACCAATTGTATACGCCAATATTCTGGGTTACATCAAAACTGAGACAGGGTGTTACTTATTGAGAGCTACCTTAAGATGGCCAAAAATCAAACTCTAATATACAAATGAAAAAAAAAAAAAACAAAAAACAAAAACATTATCCAGAGCACAAGATCCCAAACTGGAATGGAATCTGAAGAGTTACTGACTTGTTTCCTAGCATAATAACTTCCTACTGTCAGTAGGTGGCAATATTTCCTCGGGGTCTAAAGAATTGCAAAGTGGAATGAAGGTTCTCAACTGTGGCTATACACCAGGAACACCTGGGAAACTTAAGAAATCCTGGCATCTCGATCCCACCCCTGAGATTGGCTTAATTGGTTTGGAGTACAGACCAGGTGATTCTAATGTGCAGCTAAGGCTGAAGCCCAGTAAAGTCAAGTGTAGCAGATACAGAGAAACAAAGAGTCCAGGAGGGGTAAGAGGTAAATGCTGGTCATCACATCACCCCTAAGTCCCTGAGTCTCCCCCTCCCACATCAGGACTGACTCAGATGCACCACATAATATCCACTCAGTCTCATCTTTCCTTTAAGCCCACCACCACTAGGTTATTCTAAGGCTGCACCAGATTTTACTTCCTCCAAATTCCTATGATGATACTGGATCAAAAGATGCTAGGATGGTTTATGTAGGAAAAGCACTGTTATCGCTTGTTTTCTACAAGATTCAGTTTTAACCTCAGCAAAGTGCCCTACCCCGAAACTCATCCCGAGTACCAGCCTCAACTCCATGAGCTGGCAACACTTTTCTGTAAAGGGCAAGAGAGTAAATATTTTATGCTTTGAGGGCCACATGGTCTCTGTTCCAACTATTCAACTCTGCCACTGTAGCATAAAAGCAGCCATAGGCAGTATATAAGTCAGTGGCTATAGGCAGTGGGCTGGATTTGATCCATAAGCCATAGTTTGCCAACCCCTGCTTTACCCCACCTGAGTTTCTTCTGAATTTTCTGTCTCCACCCTATGACACCATGTTCAGGTACCAAGCACAAAGACTGAGACACCCACAGTACATGAATGAGACCACTGCATGGAGAATGGAAAATATATGAGGGGGCCTTGGGAGGTAGATAAGATTTGAAACACGGACCTATTCTGACTATTCAAAAATGAGGGCAAAAATAGGGAGAAGAAACCCCTTATACTAAGAACTGCAAAATCGCCAGATTTCTGACATGGGGCCTCTTCCTGGGATTCTTTTCCCATGAAGCAACAATCTGTAATCTGAGGCTGATTTTCATCACTTGCAATGGAAATCTAAAGTCAAACTTGTCAGGAAAAGACAATGAACTACCGGGAGTGAGATAGGACCAGACTAGGCAAGCAAATGAACTGTGACATAAACCTCACACCTTATGCAAAAATTAATTCAAAATAAATCACAAGTTTAAATGTGAACCTATAAAACTTTTAGAACAGAAGGAAATTTTCACGACCCAGGGTTATACAGAATTCTTAGACGTGACACCCAAAGCATGATCCAAGAAAACTGATAAATTAAACTTCATCAAAATTTAAAACTTTTTCTCTGTGGAAGCCAATTTGAAGCGAATAGAAAGACAAGCTAAAGACTGGGAGGAAATATTTGCAAATTACACAGCTGACCAAAAATAAACCCAGAACACACAAAGGACTCTCAAAACTCAACAATAAAAAACCACCCAAGTACAAATTGGGCAAAGGACTTGAACAGAACTTCATCAGAAGCTATATGGAAGGCAAATAAAAAAAAAACAAGCTTCTTCTCATGAGAAGAAGCCAATGAGGTCTGGTAGTTGGTTCAGTGTTGCTGTGTGACAGGAAGAATTGGGACTCTGCAGCGAGACTCCTGCCTAGGAAACTAGGCTGGAAGATTATTTTTGCACACTGGAACCTCTGAAGTCTGCATCGTGAGTCTCGGGGCCTACTGAGACATGTCCAGACCTCATTACAGCTCCCTCAGACAACAGGATATTCCCCCAAGTCTGGAATAATGGCCTCCCATGAAAAGATGTTCAACAGCCATTAGGCAAATGCAAATTAAAACCACAATGGGATTCCACTGTGTACCCATTAGAAGAGCTAAATTAGAAAATACTACCACCACCAAGCACTGGTGAGGATGTAGAGCGACTGGACCCCTCGTACACTGCTGACGGGAATGTAAAATAGCACAACCGTTCTGGAAAACTGTTCCGAAGTTTCTCATAAACATACGCTTACCATATGCCCAACAATACCTCAGCTAGGTACCCACCCTAGAGAAAGAAAAACTTCTGTTCACACAAACACCTGTATATGAATGTTTAGCAGCTCAATTTATAATTGCCAAAATTAGAAACAACCAAATACCCTTCAAACAGGTGAATAGATAAACTGTGGTACATCTATATAATGAAACACTACTGAAAAATATAAGGAAAACAGGTACTTCATGTGTGATGTAGTGTTGCTATAAAAAATTACAGGTAAATCGGTTGGAATGTAAAAAAAATTAATCTACATAAATGAATCAACTATTGATACGCACAAAACTTGAAAGTACTGCAAAGACGTTAATGCTGAATGAAAGAAGCCAGTCTCAAAAGATTACATATTGTATGAGTCCAGTTATATAACATTCTCAGAAAGGCAAAACTATAGTTATAGTGACAGAGAACAAATCAGGGTAGTTGCCAGGGAGTAGGGCTGGAAGAGGGCACGACTGACCACAAAGGGATAGTGCAAAGGAGATCTTAGGGGTGATGGAATAGTGCCGTATCCTAATTGTGGTGGTGGTGACACAAATCTATACATAAACTAAAATTCATAAAACTACAGTTTAAAATCTATTTTACCCTGTTGATTTAAAACAATAAATTAAAATGTTTAGGGCTGGATGAAACATCAGGATGGGCGATGCAACCCTACCTCCTCCTCGGGAGTCCCCCACTCCTCCAGGGTTGCTACAGACTGAACGTGACGAGCACTGTCCCCACCGAAGTGCAAACTAGACAGTTCGGACCCTCTGCCTCCCAGGTCAAGGGCAGGGGCTTCCAGCGGTGGCCTACGGTACCAGCCCATCCAGGAGAACCTCATATTGCCTAAGGAGATGAGGGAAGTCTTCCGAGCCACAGAGTTCCTTCCAGCCTATACACAGCCAGTACAGGTGCTGCCTGAATCACTGCACTGGGGCAATGGACACCCTTAAGGTCATCTGACTGCTATTTCCAAGCCTGCTCAACCATGGCAACTCAGCCCCTACGGGAGGCCATTATTCCAGACTTGGGGGGATATCCTATTGCCTTAGAAAGCTGTGACCAGGCCTGGATATGCCTCTTTAGGCCCTAGAATTCAAGATCAAATTACAACGTTCCCAGGGGCAGAAATCACTTTTCAGCCTAGTGGCAGGAATCGCATCCCAGTCTCAGGTGTACTGTCACACAGCAGCACTGAGCCTACCACCCTGTTGGTTTCTGAACACCTCTGCCTGTCTCTGAATCCACACTAAGCAAAGGCTAACAAACTTGAGACTCAGACAAAAAGACAAGCTGAATCACGAAGGCATGCCCTGAGCAGCCAGTGGAGGGAAGGCCTGCAGGGGAGCAGCTGATGAAATCATCTGGCGATAGTCAGCTTGAGAGGAAAGGGGGAATCCAGTGTGTTCCATTCTTCTCCACATCATCCCGATCTAAGGTCTCTAGTCATGCTGCCGCCTCTCTGGGTTTGTTTCTCCTTCTCAGAGGATCAGACGTCTGTGCGTCACTCCCTGCACAGAGTCTTGAGTGGACATGGAAAATCTACGTGGTTGGCAGCGTTCCCAGCTTCAGCCAGCCATTCTGGAACGCATGCTGCAGAATTCCCTTCCTGTTCTCCACACATGCTGCAAGTGGGAAAGGCACTGTCATAAGGAATCAAGAAAGTCCTCAGTACAAGAGGAAAACAGGGAGCTGGTGGTCATTACTACTGACCTGAGAACTAAGTTCATGCCCTTGGAATCAGCAAGGCTGAGCCGGTGTCTCCTATCGCTGAAGGCTGCTTCCTCTCTCCCACTCTATCATAATATTACTGCTGCTAGGATACTACTCTAACTCACAGAATTTAGTCTTTTACACAATAGTCTTTGATAAATTTCAGAGCACTATCACATGTATTATCCTATTTAACCTTGGCCAGCACTCACCAACTTGGCCCTTATATCTTTTCTTCCTTTCTCCCCTTAAGTTATTTCAGCCACACATATCTTGCTCCTTAGTCAGAAAAAGTAAACACTCTCACTGGACTACTGCGGGGTGTTCTAAGGATCACGCTGTGGGGTGAGGGGGCACAAAAACTGCACCCTGCCACCATCCTAATCTTCCTGTAACACTATGCTAAAAGGTTCTGATCAAAAATTTTCTATAACAACTTACCTGCTAAACAAGAAACTCAAAATGGATATCCAACACTTTTTATCAACTGACCCAAAGTGGTCAGTTTTCCTTCTCCCACCAAGCTGCTCCCTGAAACATGTGGTTTCTAAGCTTTATTCCTCAGAGCCCTGTGTCTGGCAAGAGAGCCTCAAAGACCCCCAGTGTAGAACTGAGAAATCACACAGGCAGAAATGGGCAAGCACGCTCCACCTGCATCCGGTTTTATCCACAGAAGCTACAGTTCTCATGTTTAAAATGTTGGAGTTCCACATAATATTCTGCTTAACAAAAGGGGTCTTGACTTTAAAAAAGAAAAATCTGAAAATCACTGACCTCTATGAAATACCACGTTGCAACAGTTTAACTGCACCACACTTTATTCACTGTACATCCTGAAGATACTTGGATTTTATCATGTCTGCACTGTTACTCATGCAATTATTACCTTAAAACTCCTTGCTTGTTTCCTTCATCTATCCAAAGCATTCCCATAAGTCGTACTTCAAATATCACTTCATAAAAACCTCCCCCTGACAATCATAACCTAAAGGAATTTCTTCCAAACTGCTATGGCAATTAGCACTCAGGGGACTGATTTTATAATAATGCTATATATAAAACCTATCTAATACTCTTAACTTAGGAACATGGTTCTTTTCCATCTTCTCAACCAAAATGTAAGTTCTTTGAAAACAGGAGCTATATGGGTTCCGCTTTATATCCTCTTTAGCAACTATTATTGGATTTCCAGCCAAATATAAGGACTTGATCTGACAATCACTCTGGCTGTTAATATTCTGTGTCAAGAATATTAGAAGGCAAGTGAGGAAGCCAGGAACTCGTAAAGGAGGCTAACTGACCAGTGAAGTGAGAAAGTGACAAGAAATAATAATACTACCCATACATAGAGGCAAATGGATCCCAGGCAGGAGGAATACCACCAATGGACAAGTTTTTGGCTAGTTGCCATTTAATTTTGGAGGAAGACAGTCTTCCAAATATGGCCATTGTCCTCCTTCGATTTATTTTTCCTTTTAAAATACTTGGTTGTTTTAATGGCTGTGATAAAGGAGAGTCATGGCATCATAAATTCTCAGAATTGTAGGTTAAAGCCCCTTGGACACTTAGCCCAACACTTTGAAAAGTTACTTCAGTTTAGGGAACAGACTCTGCCTGCTTGAGTCTGTTGAGTTTTCCTAAGAGCTTAACATCTTTTAGGAAATCAGGCTACTGAGTGGACCAGAAAATTGTTCTCTTTCCTACTTTTTCAAAAGAAAATTGGAAAAAAAACAAACAACAGTAGCTATAGCCCTTAGAAAATTATCTCAAATTGTCTTCGTTTTGTAGTAATCATCACATTCTGAGCTCAAATCAAAGTATCTTCTATGACTAAGTTACATAATAATATGTCATTTAAACAATTTCTTTCCTTGGAATAATTGTGCCCCTCCCCGCCAAAAGAACTATTTTTCTCCAGTCTAAAAGGAGCTGAGTTCCTTTTTATTTCTTCCCAACCCTTTTTTAATCAGGATGATACTTGGTTGCAACCAATTAGATTCAGATCACTGCTCAAAAATGAACACTGATTTTTTAAACTTGAATGAGTTTATTCATTCTAGTTCCCAAAATATCAGCTATTATCTCTTTTTAAAAATGTTTCAAATTACTTCTCAAAAAGGTGGAAAAAAGGTTCCTCATTTCATATCTCTGTATCTCTTAACTCCTCCTCCAGTCACTACAAAGAATAAAAATAAATCCAACTTTAAAAACAGGGACATTTTATTTGATAATGAATAATTAAGATAACCAAAGAACTGTCAGGTCTATTTTGCCATAAGAAACTGACTGCAAGGTTCCCAAACTCAATGAGCTTAAAAGACAGAACATGAGTCTTCCTCAAGTGATATGCTATGGCCCCTTCTAAAATGGAAAGGGGCAGCCATAGAGAAGAGTTACAGCACAGCTACCTCTGGAGAAGGAATTGATCCTTGAGGTGCCTTAGTTTGCCTGGATGTGCCTTGAACACTCAGTGAGTCCTTTTCATTTTCACTGTGCTGATTATTCAGTGGGTCCTTTCAATCTGAAACTTAAATCAACTTGGAAATTTTTCTTGTATTGCTTCTTTGACAATTTCCTATTTGTTTTTCTCTGCTCCGTTTTAAAACCCATATTTATCAGATGTTGGACTTCCCAGACTGATTCTCTGATTTACTAATTTTTTCTCTCCCACCTTGTATTTTTATTCTAATTTTTAGCTGATTTTCTCTCTCTCTTTCTTAATCTTTCAACACTTCCATTGATTTCTTTTTTTTTTTTAAATAAATTTATTTTTGGCTGCATTGGGTCTTCGTTGCTGCACATGGGCTTTCTCTAGTTGCGGCGAGAGAGGGCTGCTCTTCGTTGCATCGTATGGGCTTCTCACTGCGGTGGTTTCTCTTGTTGCAGAGCACGGGCTCCAGGCGCGCGGGCTTCAGTAGTTGTGGCACGTGGGCTCAGCAGTTGTGGCTCGCGGGCTCTAGAGCACAGGCTCAGCAGTTGTGGTGCACTGGCTTAGCTGCTCCGCGGCATGTGGGATCTTCCCGGACCAGGGCTCAAACCGGTGTCCCCTGCACTGGCAGGCGGATTCTCAACCACTGCGCCACCAGGGAAGTCCCCCATTGATTTCTCTTTTAGTTTGAATATCATATTTTTAATTTTGGAGCGTTCTCTAATTATTTCTTTTTCATAGCATTCTGTTCTTATTTTAGGACATAGTGTCTTAATTCCAGGTTTGTTTTTTGTTTTTTTAGGTTTTCTTCTGATCTCTGCTATCTCTGTTTTCTTCAGCTTCTTCCTTCCATTTTATTTATTTTTGTCTCTCTATTGTGTAGGATGGTTTCCGCAAATATTTCATGATTTGGGGCTGCCCACCCCTATTTGAGGAGAAAAAAGTCAAAAGCTGACTGGAAATGCTCTGTGTAGGCAGTGGGGCTAGTTGCCTGGAAGGCCTCACTGACAAGTGAGCTTCCCTAGAGAGTGATCAGGATGCAAACTGGCCTTCTAGTTGCAGAAATCTTCAAATGTCAAGGCCTAGAGATCATTTCTCTGGGATCATTCAGTTTCTCCAGAGATAAGTCTTCTTACAATCAATATTCCAGAAACAGGGGAGGGAGCTCTAGGGTCTTGCCAGTTCAGTATGAAGACTTCTACTTAAAATCTTTTTTATCTTGGCACTCTACCTCTGCCTTTTGCAACAACTGGTACCCTCCATGTCTTGAGCTTCTCCAGAGCTTTCCCACATCAATCAACTTACCTGTCATCTGACGCTGCCTCTGTTCAACTAAAGCCATCAACACACCATACATTCTGCCCTTTAAAAAGTCACTGAAGTCTTTTACTATTTCCTCTTCTATTCTCTTTGGTTATTCTATTCTCCTAATGGTTATTTCAGTGAGATTTGGGAGGGAGAGGAGATGAATACATGTAGCCAGTACACCAGGTGTTATGAGCATTCCCTAACATAGGTGGGGCCCTCTGGGAAAATTCTGTATGATTCTCTACACCAATTGCAGCAGTGCTAAAACTAACAGAAGCAGATTTTTCTCTTCAAACATTAGTTTGGAAGTAGTATTACCTCAGTAGGGCGGATACAGCTCTTTGATCCATCTGCTAGTTTTTCTTCTACCACTACTACCACTACTACTACTACTACCGCTACTGCTACTACTACTACTACTACCACTACTGCTACTGCTACTACTACCGCTACTGCTGCTACTACTACTACTACCACTACCGCTACTACTACTACTGCTACTACAGCTACTGCTACTGCTACTGCTACTACTGCTACTACTACAATACTACTACTACTACTACCACCACCGCTACTGCTACTACTACTACTACTACTGCTACTGCTACGGCTACTACTGCTACTGCTACTACTACTGCTACCGCTACTACTGTTTTTTTCCACAACTACAGAAGTGCAGTCATTACACTGTGGCCTATCGCTCCATGGCTCACCATTGAAATATGTATCCTCTAGGAAGAAAAGGACAAAAGATCAGAATTATGAGCATCCTGATGAAATGTTTTCATAATTAACAGGTTTTTCTTCAGTTAGAAACACAGCATTCAACAGAAGAAGCATGCCATACAGCACTATTCAGAAGATGAACAGACAGCCCTTTGGTCAAAGCCTTCAACAACAACAACAACAAAAGTAACCACGTTTAAAGACTCGGTAGAGAGCTTTCCTGGTGACGCAGTGGTTGAGAGTCTGCCTGCCGATGCAGGGGACACGGGTTCATGCCCCGGTCCGGGAAGATCCCACATGCCGTGGAGCGGCTGGGCCCGTGAGCCGTGGCCGCTGAGCCTGCGCGTCCGGAGCCTGTGCTCCGCAACGGGAGAGGCCACAACAGTGAGAGGCCCGC
>NC_041217.1:67248309-67313224 GCF_002837175.3 Physeter macrocephalus
ACAAAAAAAAAAAAAAAAAAAAGACTCGGTAGGGAGGAAAATACCAAGAACCAGAAGACAAACAAAAGCTTCACTGACACCAATGAGATTAAAAAGCAATCCTCTTATAACCAGTATTAGAATAGTAAAGATAAATATCAGGTGTTGATATCATCAGAAAGAATGAAAGGGAACTAGAAAGGGATAATTTTCTTACCAAGTGATTCATGGTGATGGACTGCCGTGCCCACTTAACAACTGAAGCCTTCCTGGATACCACCAAAAATTATCTGGTATTTCTGAACATATACCACATGCTTGGTAACATCCTATTACTGATATTACTTCACTGGTATTTCTCTTTTACTGTTAACTTATCATTTATTTATATTTTGTTTCCCTAGTAAAACAGAAATCCTTGAGACCAGGAACTTGCAAGCTCAGTGCTCAAGAGCTTGGGTTTTACAGTCTTATGCAGAGACTGCCTGTAATCTCCTGATACACGCTGCTTCTCCTCCTAGGGTAATAGAAACCCCAATATTTAGCTAGCACAGAGCCACCTGGAATAGTGACTTCATTTCCCAGCCTCCCTTGCAGTTTATGTGGCCATAAGACTAAGTTCGAGCCAATGGGACATAAACAAAAATGCCCCATGGCAGCTTAGGGAAAGCTTCCTTAAGAGGTAGTTGCATGTGCCCTCTGTGCTCCTCCCTGGCCTCAGACAAGGTCATGTTGGACCACAAGGTCAAGTTAAGATCAAGTGAAGCAACACATGTAAGTAGCCAAGGTCTCTGACACCACAGGCTACCAAACCACCTTGGGACAGTATTACATGACAAAGAAAGACTTCTACCTTGTGCATAAACTTCTGTTATTTCAGGTTTTTCTGTTCCTCAGAACTGATCCTAGCATTAATAAATACATAATCACACAGATTTGGGTTCAACTCCCAGCTCAGTCAACCTTCTGGCTGAATTATCTCAGGCAAATCACCTGCCCCAGTTCTCTCATCTGTAAAATGGGATCAGCCTAATTTGGAGGTGTTAATGAGGATGTACACATCCAAGAATCACACAGATCCACATAAAATTGTAACTGAGGATTTTCATAAAGAAAATGAGCTTATTTTAGGGAGATGTGACCTTGTCAGGAAAGAAAAGGAAGGCCAATTCAAGGAACTGACACGTAAAAATTTAAAACATAAATAGAAGCTAAGAAAGCAAAGGAGGGAGGAAAAATATTCCAGGCAAAGGTCACCACCTAGGCAAAGGCCATGGGCTAGAGGGAGTACAGAGGCCACAGAAATGGAAAGAAGAGCAGTGTGACCCCAGAAAAGACAGGAAGGGAGCAGTGAAGGGAGAAGAGGCTAAAGAAAGAGGCAGGGGGCCACCTTGCACCAGTAAGGCCATGTTAAGAAGTGTGGCCTTTAGCCTAAGAGAAAAAGGAAGCAAAGAATATATTTAAGCTGGGAGGATGAGGAGGGGCATAGCTGAAGATTCTGATTTCAAAAGCTCACTCTGGTCACAGTAGGAAGAACAGACCAAAAGGGTGGGGCAAGGCTGGCAAAGATGTAGGGAGACCATTCAGATGCTACTGCAATAGTCCACTTGAACTAGGACCACTAGGAGGGTACTGGGGATGAAGAGAAGCTGTTGGATTCAAGACCTAGTACAGAAGTAAATGTAACAGGGACTGGAGAAAGAGCAAGGGACCAAGAGACAGGTTACTAATGTTTGTGCAACTGTATACATGGTGGTGCCAGTCACTGGACCAGGATAACTGGAACAGAACCAGATTCACAGAAGAAGAGCAAGAGTTTGATTCTGAACATGATGATACCGAAGTATCCTTGAGAAATCCAAGAAGAGACGTCAAGTAATCAGTGGTAAAAATAAAAATCTGGAGTGAGAGAAGAGGTCTCAATCAAACATACAAATTCTGGACTGCCTGTGTATAGTTGTAAACGTATATGAGATTACCCAATGGCAGCGTAAAGAGAGAAAATAAGAGAACTCCAAAACTTATAGACTATAATAGGACCAACTTCTCTAAGAAACCACAGGGAAATACCACTTCTTGGACCAAAATAGCTGACTACCAGCCATTTCTATACGATTCAATCTAACAGAAAGGATGGCCAGAGGGGGTAAAATCAGGAAGGTGTGATGTACCGACAAAGCCAAAAACTTTAAAGGAAGTGGTGATCATCAATGGTGACAAGTGTTCCCGAGAAGTCAAGGAAGATGACTGAAAAACATCCGATGGATTTGGAGAGAGTGATCACTAATTTATTTAACAAGAATTATTCTTGCAGAAAGATGAGGCTGGAAGTCAGTTTACCCCGAGAGAGAGGTGAAAAAAAAAAAAATAGAGTTTGAGCAGCAAGTAAGCAATTCTTCTGAAGATCAAACAAGATAATATATCTAAAGAGATTAGAAGAGTGCCTAAAAGGCTCATTTAAATGGCTCAATAAATGGGTTAAATGATTAAATGTTTTTTATGCTACTATTAAGATTACTAGTAGCTTTACACCTCCCACAGCACTTTAAACAATGCTTTGCACTTAGCTGGTACTCAGTAAATAGTTTGGATGTGATGATAACTGTTAAGCAGGAACAAAGGGATGCTAAATCATTCTACACAATTTGCAATTAAAGTAGCCATAAATTCTTGGTGAACCAGATGCCCTATTTTCCCTTCATTAAAATACAAGCTAATCTAAATATGAATGTGTTCTTCAATCCTTCATGAATTAACAAAATCTTCCCATTAAAATATCACTGAATTACTACCATGAGGAAGTCACCCCCTCAAAAAAAATGGAATTTGAACCAAAAGTGAAACTGGTTATATTTTATGACACTATTAACTGTTAAAAGATTTAATGAGGATACCTATGAGAGCCCTGATCTTCTTAGGATCAGGAGCTGCTCTTTGCTATAGTCAGTGAAAGAATGAGGGCTTCAGGAATATTCCAGAAAGTACACTGGCCACAGGTTAGGTGTTAATTTGGTTTATATTTATAGGTAATTGATGCTTCTCTTATCCATGGGTAAAATTTTGCAGCTTGAAGGACTAAATATCCAGCCAACATGCAGGACGAAAGGCAAAGAGGGCCTTAGAAAACCAAAACAGGTGTGAGTGTCTGCAGGGTCTTCATCTACTTCCCTCAAAAGAAAATCAACTGAAGGTGATTTATGAATTTTGCATTACCTGCAATGGGCTTTGCCCATCTACCACTTTTTCAGTCCGACATGACTCCTCTTTCACACTTCCTCTCCCCACCAATCACATACACATTCATTCTGTAAGACCTGAACATTCTGGATCCCCCAAAATAAGATAGTTGCCTCTTCTTCTGAATTCCTACCATTCTTTATTCTTTATTCATTCTTTATTCAGTTTTCAGCACCTAATAGATTAGATTGCAAAGATACTTTTAACTGTCTTTTCCCAGCTCAATCTCCCAATTGGACTAGGTGCACAGCAAAACTGAGATGTGGGACACACTATGTCTTATTTCATTCTGAACATCTGATACAAAATTGATAACAAATGTTTGCTGGAAAGAAGGTATATGTATAATAAATTCAGTCATCTGATATAATGCATCAAATTAGGAGGACAACAGCCAGGGTCAGTGTATTAGTTTCCTATGGCTGCTGTAACAAATTACCATGAACTTAGTGGCTTAAAAATGTCACAAATTTAACATCTTATTGTTCTGGAAGTCAGAAGCCTAAAATGAGTCCACGGGGATGTATTCCTTCTGGAGAATACATTTTCTCGACTTTTCCAGATTTTAGAGGTTATCTGCATTCCTTGGCTCATGGCCCCTTTGTTATCATCACAGCCAGCAGCTTATTAGCATCTTCAAATCTCTTTGATCTCCTGCCTTGCCCACAGAAAGACCCTTGTGATTATATTGGGCCCATATGGAAAAACCAGGGTAAGTAAAGGATCTCCAAGCGGAGATTAATCACACCTGCAAAGTCTCTTTTGCCACCTAAGATAGCACCAGGACACAAACATCTTTTAGGGGTCATTTTTCAGCCTAGCAGAGTCAGGCACACTGACAGCTTCAAAAAGCAAACACCAGTAACCTAAAAGCAAGGGATAAAACAGGAAAAAAAGATGGAAAGTAGAGGAAAACTAAAAACACACAAACAAAAAAAGGAGCAGCTTGTGTCATTTATAAAGTGGAAATAAATTAGCACTATGCTCCCTCCATGACCTCTGAGGACAGTACTTCGTTATCTTGGTTTAATATTACAAGTAGAATTCAAAATAATGACTTTGAGCCATGGGGAAAAAAAAGTTAAGTTTCGTTCTGTAAAGTTTCTTTAAGAAAGAGGGCATGAAAGATCATGAAATATTTCAATTAAATGATTATTAATTTTGAAAGACAGGACTAATGCTTAGAGGGAGAAGCTAAAACTTTACTTATGTGGAAAATCTCATTGTCTGACACGAAATGAGATTTATGATGTGTTATAGGCTGAATGTCTGTGTCCTCCCAAAATTCCTATGTTGAAATTCTAATCCCCAATGTGTTGCTACTAGGAGGTGAGGCCTTTGGGAGGCGATTAGGTCATAAGAGTAGAGTCCTCATGAATGAGATTAGTGCCCTTAAAAAAAGACCCCACAGAGCTCTCTCACCTTCTCCGCCAGGTGAAGATACAATGAGAAAATGGCTGTCTGCAACCTGGAAGAGGGCCCTCACCAGAACCCGACCATTTCAGTGCCTTATCTTGAACTTCCAGCCTCCAGAACTGTGAGAAATAAGTTTCTGTTGTTTGTAAGCCACCAAGTCCGTGGTATCTGTTATAGCAGCCCAAATGGATTAAGGCAGTATTTATCAGAGAGATTTATTTCTGTCAGGTATACTTGAACTTATAGATCCAAAAAAAAGTTCACCCTCAAAGAAGTCACCTTGGGAACATAATAAATTCTAATGAAATAACTGCTTGAAAGTTTAAGGAAATCACCCTTTAAGAAGTTATTTTAGAACCAATATACAAACTACATCATTATCTGTCTCATTACTTTGTAATGATACTTCATTTTTAACTGGAATAGCCAAAGTTGAATTATCAAGATAGGCAATCATTCAACTTGGTTCCACATGATTTGGACCATTAAAAAAAATCAAATATCATATATCCTGATAATGGTCAAAAGAGTGAGCTGCAAGATCTGGATGCAGTTCTAAAAGAGGAAAGGCAAAAACAAAAGTGGGAGCAATCACTGAATGAAGAGCTTAGCCTTTCCAGACCACCTCTCTGAACAGGGCCACACTCTTCAGAAATATAAGCTACAGTATGCTGCTTAATCAGACTCTGGCTCTGATCAATTAGTCATAATTTGTATTAGTCATCAAGTCATTTACATTTAGAGAACATTTAAATGCATTCAAGTTAAACTAAACTATATGTCTACTGTATATCAATGCCTATTTATTACATGCATTATTACAAAGCTCCGATTTGCATTAGTGTTGACACTGCAAGCCTTACGTATCTGGACACCAAACCCTGGAGACATATTTCTCCTTCATTTCTTCCATAGATGCTGGGAGCTTGATTTCATAGGTTACAAGTTCCCACCTCATGGACCTGGGAATCCAGATGATCTAAAGTCAAACCGTGAAGCAGGATTTATTTCACAATCACATACACATGGCTTCACAAACACACACTCCATATGGGCTGTTCAGAATTGCTACACAAATCCACTTTCCTCCCAGTCATATATATTTCAAGTTGCTGACAACAGAGTCCCATTAGCAACTTCATAGGTAAAGCTGGGCTCTATCACTGGCCTTGATATATGGCACTCCTGGTGGTCACTAAGCCCCATTCATACCCATGACATCACTGTTTCCATAGAAACATCACTACATTCTGCAAGGGGGAGAAACTACAAGGGGATTCTCAAAGACAACAAAACCCAAACAATGCAACTAGAATATGCATGCTGTTAGTTAAAGTGGTTTTTTAAGGGTGTCTTAGTTTCTTTGGAGAACACAAGCACAAGTGCAGATTTTTTAAATTACAAATAAACGGGGAATAAATGCAACTAGGAAATACAAGTGCTAAATTTCTTTCTGAAACGTAATCCACTCTACTTTGCACAAGCCAGATTTGAGAAGTTTAACTTTTCTTAAATTAAGACTTGCAACCCTATAACATATACATGTTAATGTTTTAATGCTTTTAAAAAACATTTAAAACCTTTAAATGCTTTTTGACTTTGTGTTTATATGCTGTGAACTTAACATAATTGAGAGTAAACTTTAATGACTGGCAGTTCAACTAAGAAAAAACTCATATGCAGTCTTATTCCACAATAAAATATAAGAACCAAGCCACAATCATGTAAATATTGAACGATGGAACTATATGAAATTGGAAACAGAATGGCAAAGTCAAACTATTATACAAAATTTGAACAGAACATTTTCAAAAGCAATCACAAAAATTAAAAAATTCATGGAGAAGAAAATCAGACAAGAGTACCATCCTCTGATTGTACAAACATAAGAGACTATATCGGTATTGTTAGAAATGGCCCACTGTGCTTAAGGTGAGAAACCAGCACATTCTTCCAAGTGTTTATAATTAACAGCCTGATTCACAACTCCAGAAACATCTGAGGAATGTCTTTCTGGACATGGGACTGTCTTTTAAAAGACTGAAAATGTTGCCCAAGTCCGTCACCCAAAAGCAATCTAACTCAGAAAAGATGGAGAGCACACAGGGGTATGGTCCCAGAGAGACCACTTGCATACAAACATGTGAACTCTGTCCCAGATGAGAATCACAACCAAACAAACCATATCAGAGGTTACAGGTTGTCTTTTCTACTCTTCCTGAGCAACAGTAAGAAAGATGATGATGCCTGAGCAATAGCGAGTATGGAAACCACAAAGTTTACAAGCTGAGAGAAAGGATACTAATGGAATCAACCAAACATCATCCTATACATGCCACTGTGAATACCCACAGCACACCCTGCCAACCCCAGGGCTACTCCTTTGTTATTGACCTTATGTCAAATCCCCTACGCTTATATAAGCACTTAAACCTTAGTATTAAATGATGATAAATCCTACAAGATGCATTTATTTACCCTAGTGGTAGACTTGTTTGTGGGTGCTCTCCCCCTCCCTGAAAACTCACATGTAGGAAGTAGACTAAAGAAATACCAACGACAGAGAATGACAGCCAGTACCTACCAGAATATCAACCAATCCAGCAATAGGTGAGACAGGCACTGTTGTCAGAAGATTTCCACCATAGATCTTAAAGGCTTGACCAATGGGGAGACAAAAACATCTACAGCTAAAAGTTGAGCCATGGATATAAGATAACATGCAACTACAAGAGACCACTTATATGTCAACCTGGAAACAAACCAAGGTAGGAGAGGAGAATCCAGGGAAGCAGAAGTAGATTCAAGTGAGAGGAAAAGATTACAGATAAGATGCATGGTGGGAGCTGCACCTATGCCTCCTACCCACTTGGGTTGTTTGTGTTTTTTTTAATCAATTCTCTCCTGCCCAACCCCACCAACATCACAGCCCCCATATCCCATATCCCATATCCCACTCACGGTCCTATTGGAAGATACAGGGATAAGGAATGACTGTTCTATAAGCAGGTCATACAAAAATTAGTAGGATGTGGTTCCTAATCTCACAGGGCTGACACACAAGTGAGTAAAAGACGTCTAATAATTCTGATTCAATGTTATAAACACTGTATAGTAAAATGGAAGGATGACCAGGGGTTGCCCAGGGAGACAAGGTAAGAGGGGAATATGAGGCTGGGAGAGAACAACAAGAACATGAGCTGTGGCCTCCAGGTACCAACTCAGTGTTCGGGAAATGCAAACAGTCCTGTGCATTTGGAGGAAATGAGCACAGGGGAGTGGTTAGAAATCAGGCTTGAAATTTAGCCAGGGGACTAAATTCATGGCCAATTTTTTTTTTTTTTTTTTTTTTTGCGGTACGCAGGCCTCTCACAGTTGTGGCCTCTCCCGTTGCGGAGCGCAGGCTCCGGACGCACAGGCTCAGCGGCCATGGCTCACGGGCCCAGCCGCTCCGCGGCATGTGGGATCCTCACGGACCGGGGCACGAACCCGCGTCCCCTGCATCGGCAGGCGGACTCTCAACCACTGCGCCACCAGGGAAGCCCCCATGGCCAATTTTTTAAATAACCAAAACAAGGCAATAAGTCTGGTACATTTGATTAATGGAGTTGCTTAAAGGCAGAAATGTCCTCCCTGAAATTTGGATAAAAAAGAGAAATGTCTATGGCCACTAAAGAAAATCTGAAGAGATGCATGGCTAAGTCAGGTTTAGCAACCAGGGGTTACAATCAAGGTGATCCACGGTACTAAGATGGCAACCTAACCTCAAGACCTACACAGGCAGCAGATGGCCACCTCCCGCAACCACCGCCCCGCCCTGCCATCACTACAGATCATGTTGCCTTTGACAATTCTTATGTTTGTACCAGATTTGGACCTGGATTTCTTACCGCTTATGTGACCTCTGGCAGCACTTTTTAGAAAAATCACATATAGATGTGAACGGAGAAACCCACTGGCTTCCACTGTCCTCCCAATGTGTTAACTCCCCGGTTTTTGGCAAGTTCCAGCCAGAGCTCCCTTTCCATTCCCCTCCAACCAGAAGGTTCTGCAGCATTTGACATGGATTCAAGGCCTGAATGTGGGTGGATGTGTAATAAGCTAAGTTTTTATTATCTTGGATGACCCACTTATCCTTTCTGTGCATCTATCTCCCCTCCAGTGTGGCCCTTTCACCTCTAACACACAAGCTTTCTGACCAATCCTGGGGAAAAACTTGTACAAAAATCAGTTTCCCCTAGGAATAATTTGGAGCGGGAAGAGCACACCCTGTAAGTGGAAGGTGCTTAAGAAGTGTTGAAATGACTGAAGGTCCTGGATTCATTAAGAGATAATCTAAAAGAAGTTAATTCCTAAATAAGGGGGTACATTCACAGGCAACTCTAGGTATCTGGCTCTAGTTGACAGTTTAAAAAAGTCAAAATCCCTGACTCAGACCAAACATATGAGGGATTCTAAGTCTCAATGAGAAATGACTTTTGCATCATCAACCACTCTGTTCTTAAGAGACAAGAGACCCTGTTCATATATAATAAGCACACATTTATGTGTGCACACCCATATGTATAAGTATATGTGTGCCTCCAAGAGAGGAGGAAGGAAAGCAAAGAAGTTGAGAAGCAAACATGGTAGTGTAAGATGAGTAATGCTAGCATTCAAAGATGATTAATTTACAGAGGCAGGTCAGAAAGGAAACAGTAAATTAAACATTGTCCACATCAGCACAGGCTTTGACCGACAGCTGAAAGTCCCAAGGACTCACAAGGAGTGCAAATGTAATAAAGCCTTTTGGAAGGAGAGTTAAATCCGTAAGAAGATCAAGTTCAGTCCAGAAGCCAAAGTAAGGAAAACAGCTGCAGGAATGTTTACTGACACACCAGATGATGGTGGAGCAAAACAATCATTCAGATGCTCTGCCATAATGCCAGACATAGTCTCATGGGTTGGACTCAGTATATGGCTGATGTTAATTTGGCCCCTGTCTCCTTATCACACAGAAAACAATCACTTGCACTGTTTGCTTTTCAATGTTTCTCTTGTATATGAGACTACATTCATGCAATGAGTTTACAATGCTACCAGAGGTCATTCTCCAAAGGATCCATCCATCTGACCTTGTTCACTCTATGGCCACTGATTACAGCTCTCACCTTGGCTGGGACCCCTGTCCTGATCAACACCTTGCACACAGCAACGGAAGGTCATGAGAGAGGAAATCAGAGAATGTAGATAGCTCAGAGCAATTCACTGCCTATCTTGTAAAAAAAACATCTTCATCAGCAAATAACTCACATTGAATTCCCTCTCCTGGGCCAGCTACCCGGGTCTCTCAGCAAGAAACAGTAAAAGGAGCTGAGGGAGAAAAAAGAACTGTTTGGGGATGGGTCTAAGGTGCTGACTTCAGTCTGGCCAGGGCCAGCTGGAACAGACAAGCACGGGAAAGATGTAGATCCCAGCTTCCGGAGAAAGAGCCATTGTAAATAAAAGCTGTCGGAGATGGGGAAAAAGATTGACCAATCTATAATACAAACTCTGGGAGCCACCTCAAAATAAAATGCTCTTCAAGGTCATTTTGAATCCTTCCCAGTACTTTAGAACAGCCTGACAGATGCTAATTAACCCTCCTGATTCCACAGCCCCAAAGGAGATGTAAATATGTTTAACTGATGAGCATATTCAATCTGTACTATTCCTGGAGCTCTAACAGCTTTCTAAAGGGCCTTTTGAAGAAAAGCATTTTAACAGCATCATAAAATGTCCGAATTGAAATGGATCGCAAAGGGCCTCTCTGGAGACGAAGCAGGAATAGTGGCAAAAATAGGGGCTTGGAGAAAGATCTGGCGTCTATCAGCTGTGTGAGGCCAGGGAAGTTACTCAAGCCTTCTAAGCCTCAGTCTCTCTACCTGCCAAAGGAGGACGACATCGCCCACTCTACAGATTGTGTTGGTAAAAGCCCAGCCCTGTGCCCTGTTTATAGTGGTCTACAGTTGTAATTTCTGTAAACAGTGCTTTACTATACAGTACTGCAACAAAAGTCACTTATAATTTAAAACATACTATCCTCACATCCTTTCTCCTTTGTCACCACTCACCAATCCCAGCCTCTCATGACACGCCAGCCACTGCAGAAAACACATCCATGTAGATTCTCAAGGCCTCATATTCCTTACGTAAAATGACCAACATGTTTGCCTATTACTAGTCAGTCAGCAAGGCAGTGGTGGAGCCAGCTTGCCAACCCTGCCTCCCAAGTCCAAGTTTCCCATGCTCCTCCTCCTCTACCAGCCCCACTGCTTTCCCCTCAGGCAGTCTCAGCTCTGTACATTATTGCCTACTCCTACATGCTCACTTCCCTAGAGCTCACCTCAAAATCTTTGGCCTTTGCTAGGGTTCCAAGCGCCCACAACTTTAATTTTCATCTGTGACTCTCATTAACAAGCTGCATACTTCCTCTTCAGGGTCCAAACAAAAGGCTCTAAGCAAGCAGACCTAGGGAGATTTCTCTACACTCCCGGAAAGCTTACGAAATCTTAATGAGAAGACGGCCCATCAACCTAAACACGTTCAGATCATTTTCAAGTGAAAATTAGAAACACTTTGTTAGGGTCAGCATGGTACGTGCAGGGGTCGGGAGTGAGGGAGGGGGAGGTGCCAGCCACATGGGGTGATGGGAACTTTCATGTTCACCCATTCCTACACATGATGACACATGTAATTCCCAACCAGTGGCACCCTCCTGATCTGTTCTGGGGCTCCAGAAATCCTAGCCCTATGAGGTCCTGACTTTAAAAAAAATTAGAGTCAATGATACAAAACATCTTATCAAAAACCACTGTTAGAGGGCTTCCCTGGTGGCGCAGTGGTTGAGAATCCGCCTGCCGATGCAAGGGACATGGGTTCGTGCCCCGGTCCGGGAAGATCCCACATGCCGCGGAGCGGCTGGGCCCGTGAGCCATGGCCGCTGAGCCTGTGCGTCCGCAGCCTGTGCCCCGCAACGGGAGAGGCCACAACAGTGCGAGGCCCGCGTACCACAAAAAAAAAAACAAAAAAAAACAAAAAAACAAAAACCCTATTAGAAAAATAAATGGTTCTTAACTTGGTTTAGCCAAGTTGGCCAAAATCACACGGCTCCAGATTCCAGGAATCCTATCTCCCCTTTCCACCTCAACCACTAAGGAGCCTATACAGGAGCCGGCATTAACTCCCCAAGACAGGAATTATCATTTCCTTGGTACAGCATATGTCTGCTTCTTATTTTCTGGATTCATGAATTTAAAAAGATAAACCTTCGGGGCTTTCCTGGTGGCGCAGAGGTTGAGAGTCCGCCTGCCGATGCAGGGGACACGGGTTCGTGCCCCGGTCCGGGAAGATCCCACGTGCCGCGGAGCGGCTGGGCCCGTGAGCCATGGCCGCTGAGCCTGCGCGTCCGGAGCCTGTGTTCCGCAACGGGAGAGGCCACGGCAGTGAGAGGCCCGCGTAACGCAAAAAAAAAAAAAAAAGATAAACCTTCAACCAAACTACTTGTCTGTGTCAGCAAAAAACATTTTTTTTAAAGTGGCTTGGTAAATGAAAATCAACAGATAATCAAAAGAAAAAAGCCCACAAGATTAGTCTGTTCTGGTGGGAAAACTGCAACTTTCTCACAGTATTATATCCACAAAGGTGGTAACACTTCCTCAGATCTCAGCATCTCAGGAGTCAAGGGAGAAGCAGGGGAATCCAAGATTATGGGAAATGCCTAAACTTTCACTTATCTATTGACCAGAACTTGATAGGGTAATTGTTAATTTTGGTTTTCTAAGAATGCAAAGTGCCTTGTTTGCTGTTGTGTGTTTTTAATTTTTCTCTGATAGTTCATAACGGTGACAGGGCAAAATATCAGTTTTTCCCAAATCGGTAACTGCCCTCAGCTTCACCCATGAGAAACAGGCTTTGCTAATCTGAGGGCTCAATCAGTACATATTTATTTGGGCCAATTAAGTGTCATATGTACCGGGTGCTATAGAACAGTCCATCAGAACTTTCTAGAATAATGGAAATGTTCTTTATCTATGCTTACACACTAGACTACTAAGCACTTGAAATGTGGCTAGTGCAACTGAGGAACTGAACTCTACTTTAAACTTAAATTCTCACACGTGTCCAACGGCTATTGAATTGAATGGCACAGGTACAGGGGATACCAAGACATGAGAAAACATGGTCCCTGAACGCAGAATCATGTTCCATCCAGAGGAACAAGTCAAGGACAGAAGAAAAGCTAACTCATAAGTACAAGGTAGTAAGTAAAGTTGCCCTTCAAGTCTTCACTGTCTCTATGCAAAAGCCCCTGCTGATCAGGCGTCAGTACAGCCATCACTTTTTCAGGGAAGTGTCTCCAATGGGTCAAATCCCCATATCATGCACACTAATCGTACCATGGACCCTCTCCTTTAGCAGATCTTAGTTGAATGTTCATGCTCTTGTGTAATTATCTAATTAGCCCGTGATTCTCTTTTCTGTCAACTTCATTAGGGCACAGACCGTGTCTATTTTTTTCTCACTACTGTGCCCCAAACTCCAACACAATATGTGCACATAGTAGGTTTCAAATTAACGTGTTGAACTGAATAAACGATTAATTGAGCTCCTGAAATGTGAAAATGATCTATAAAATATGAAGCACAATGGCAACGTTTGTGATTGTTACTTGGCGTGGTTGATGACAAGAGAGTTAATGCTCTTAGCTGCTGGAAACCATTCTGCTTTCATTTAAGTAACAAAACTGCTGCATTTGAAGGACACCACAAGGAAAGGGACTCTTACAAGCTATCCCACAGTGCCCTATTTCAGTATTCTCTTCATGACCATGTCAAAATATCCAGCTCATCTCTGTTCATACGTAGTATTGCTTCATTCTGATCCATTGCTGGTCACTGTGGGAGCCTTGGTTGAGTCATCTGGCCTTTTAAAAAGCAAGAGGCCTATTGGCTAAATCTGCTGGGTATCTGGTGCTGGACCATAGACAATGCATTCTGGCCATGGGTTAGGCTGAGAAAAGCACTCCAGGTCCCACCAATCCCCACCTTTGCCTGAATCCAACTCTATACCCAAAGTGCCATGGGCATCAGGAGCCAAAGGAAACTGCAGTGGCCAAGGCCCGGGAGAGCTTGCTCCCCCATGCTGATACATTCAAGGGAACAAAGACCTTCCAAGTTGCACTGAGCTGGTCTGAAGATGGAAGGTCTTTATGCAAGTTTCCAAGGAGATGACTCAGATGCTGTTACCATAGAAACTGTTGCTACCATCTATTGTCCATCACCCCTTGACAGAAAGCCGGAGCGGGTGGGGGTGGTGGTGGTTGTTGATGGAGAAGGAAACAAGAAGAGTTGGATTTAAGTCAAGATAAAAAAAACCATTGAGGTGGGTCCCCTAAAGACTTCTATGGTGTATATAACAAAACCTCCAATCTCCAAAGGAAATGAATTAGGGACATGAGTGTTTACAGTCTGTTATTTGTGTTGATAGAGTTGGAGTGAGTAAAGTGGCACATAAGAATGACCTCTACCCATTTGCTGGGCCTTGTCACCTCGGAGCTCTAGAGAAAACACTTGAGTGTGAGGGTCATCAGCAATGTCCAGGCCATAACCCCTGAAGCTGCAGGACCATAAGGAAACTGATGTAAGCTGTCCCCTCCCTTCTTTCCTTCTAAAAACTTTTTTTCAGGTAGAAGAGAAGTATATTTAGAAGTGCCTCTGATTTTTGCTATTATCTCATAATATCCACTACCAATAAAGTGTTAAGTTTTTTAATCTAATGAGAGCAGCTTATGGGAAGAGTAGAATAGTTCCATAAGTAACAAACACATAGAAATGCACATAGGTAGTAAAAGACATACTGGACTTGGCATCAAGTCTGAAGATCAGAATTTAAAGGTCAGTCTCATCACTTATTATATGCATGACCTCAGGCACTTAACTGCTTGAGTCTCAATTATCACTTTTATTTCATGGGAATCGTTACTGCCAGTCTACTTCCTACGGTACAAAGCCTTATGAAGGAATTATGCTCTCTGTGCCGAGAACCGTGATGTTGTTTACCTAACATGCCATAACCATATTAGCAAAAGACCTTTAACTTCAATTACTCCAGGCAGGACTGTTAAAAATCCTTTTGTGTTATTCAACTTTCTGTTTGGAAAACAGTTGGTGCCCAACCAATTAATAAGACATTAAAATTATGGATGATAAGATGGAATATGTCTCCACAGCCTGCTGCTTATTTTCTTATCTAGGCCCGCAGACTATATGCAGGCATCAAGTCTGACAATTAGACCTAACTTTTTCCCAAAGTAGCCTTGGAAAGTTAAATTTCAATTGGGAATAAGATGCTGAAGTTCTACGAGGAGCTCTCTGGAGTAGACAGAAAGTAGAAACTGTTTGGGGGGGAAAAAAAGGAATCTTGCAGGTACATTGTCAAACCTGAAACATCTAATTAGGGTAGAGAATGGGAGTTGGGAAAGATCTGGAGTCTGGACATAGAAACAAGAACAGAAATTATATACTGCTGCTACCCCAATCTAAAAAGTCTTCACATCTTTCACACCATTTATTAAGAAAACAAAAAGTGTGTAATCCATCTTACGAAGTAAGCACTCGCAAAGCTGCCAGGTAGGACCTGCAGTCTGCCATATCTGCTCCAGGAAAGGTGACCCAGGCCTGGGCATTCCCGAAGCCAGACAAAGGAGGCATTCAGGCCCAAACAGATGGAGCAAAGAAAATGCAATTCAGTTCCTCTAGTTCTGCAGAAGTTCCTTATTTATGTTTTTCTTTCAAATAACACTGCTGTGCATTGTTGGGATACTACTAGATCAGGAGCATTTCTCTTGAGGTATCAGACAGGAGGGAAAGAGAGAGGCAAGGAAAGCAAATGCTTTACAATCATGGCATTGGCTAATCCTACATGCCAGGAAGAAAGGAACTGGGACAATATAAAACATGCTAGATGTTCTCACTCTTGAGTTTAGGTCTCTCTTGATAAGCATCAGGAACCCAGCACCAAACCAAGACCACACAGTCAAAAAGGGGTCACTGAAGGACAGAGTCCAAGGGGGCTAAGGTCCCTGGTGCCAGCAGATAAGATTCACACTTTGCTTTAGCTTTAAATATGATTCCCACAAAATGACTTCCAGAGCTTTAAAAATCCCTGAATCCCATGTTTTGCCCAACTTAATAATGGACAGCATTTCTTCTCAACAGCTTCTGTGCTTCATTGAGGCAGATCTCTCCAATGAGGACAAACTGGCCATGCTCACTCTGTTCAGATCTCCTCAGGACACACTCATAGCACAGAAAGGGAGAGCTAAAATGGACCTGACAGATCATACACCGTTATCCAGGCTTTTCATTTTAGATTTGAAAAGACCAAGGCCGAGAGACCCAATAAATGACTTGTCCAGCGTCAGGAGCCAAATAGTGTAGATTCCAGGCCAGAATATCACTGCAGTATTTCTATCACATTAAACCACCATCCTAATCCTATGCATACTGACATACACCAAAAGCAAGCCAGTATTTGGGCCTAAACAGATGCTCTTAGTCTGACCTGTTTCTGTACCAAACCTGATTAGCTGGCAGGATTTGAAAATGTCTCATTCACAAAGCAACGTCTAAAAAGGAATTGCTGATAGACATCTGTGTTGTTTCCAGTTTGGATTATTATTACATTTAAAGCTACCACGAACATTCATGCACAACTCTGTGCATGGACACGTGCTTTCCTTTCTTTTGGATAAATACCTAGAAGTGGAAAGGTTGGATTATATGGTAGGTATATGTTTAACATTTTAAGAAACTGCCAACCTGTTTTCCAAAGTGGCTGTGCCATTTTATATTCCCACCAGCAGTATGTCAAGAGTTCCAGTTCCCCTACATCCTATCAATACTTGATATGGTCAGTCTTTTCAATTTTAGTCATTCTTACAGTTATGAGGTGATATCTCATTATGGTTTTAATTTGCATTTTCCTAATGACTAATGATTGAATATATTGAATATACTGAATATATTTTCATGTGCTTATTTGTCATCCACTTACCTCCTTTGGTGAAGTGTCTAAATCTTTTGCACACTTTTAAAATTGGATTGTATGTGTTCTTATCATTGAATTTTGAGAGTCCTTTGTATATTCTGGATACAAGTCCTTCAGATAATAAAGTCTATAGCAATTGCTTTCCTTAAAGACAAAATACCTTACTGATTTTCTTAAGCCTTTCCCTCACCCCATCAGTCTCTCCTCCCCTGCTATGGTAACATTACGATCTGAACATTTAAATGCAGGGACATGCAATATGGTCTTATTAGCCTCCATGACCCTGTGTGGTCACAGTTGATCAGGAAGCAGGATGTCTTCTCATACCCCTGACTGCTACTTAAGTCCATTTTATACTCACACACTCCTGCAAGGCATTAACATAAATGTTTCTTCTTTAAAGAGACACTACCTTTAATCAGTAGTTCTCAACAGGGGACAATTTTGTGCCCCTCCCCGCCGAACATTTGGCAATGTCCAGAGACATTTACGTTTGTCACAACTAGGCGGGGAAATGGTTGTTACTGGGATTTAGTGGGTAGAGGCCAGATATACCAGTAAACATCCACAAGGCACAGATCAGCGCTTTAGTGGAAACCCTGCTTTAAATCTATTTGAGGGTACTGTTTTTAGACCACGCAATACAGTGCAATAGAAATACTGATTTAAGAGCCAGGAGATCTATGTTCTTCTCCTAGCTCTATCACTAACTAGTTGTGTAACCTCAGGCAAAGCACCAAAACTCTCAAAGTCCCAAATTTCTCATCTGTGAAATGCAAGGACTGACCTAAATTACCTCTAAGTTCTCCAGTTGCAAAGAAACATAACCCTCTGACCATTTATTCAAAACCACACACAACTTGGAGCAGTCATGAAAATGTCCTTATGTTTTCCATACTAAAGGAATTTAACCAGATGGTGACAAAGGTTTGTTTAAGGGAACAGTCCCTGAGAATGTTTCTCATTAAAAAGGATGGGTGGTATCACAATGTTCATTTCAGCTCTATTTACAATAGCCAGGACATGGAAGCAACCTAAGATGTCTGTCGACAGATGAATGGATAAAGAAGATGTGGCACATATATACAATGGAATATTACTCAGCCATAAAAAGAAACGAAATTGAGTTATCTGTAGTGAGGTGGACGGACCTACAGTCTGTCATACAGAGTGAAGTAAGTCAGAAAGAGAAAAACAAATATCACATATATATATGGAATCTTAAAAAAATGGTTATGAAGAACCTAGGGGCATGGACAGGAACAAAGACGCAGAGGTAGAGAATGGACTTGAGGACGTGGGGAGGGGGAAGGGTAAGCTGGGACGAAGTGAGAGAGTGGCATGGACATATATACACTACCAAATGTAAAATAGATAGCTAGTGGGAAGCAGCCGCGTGGCACAGGGAGATCAACTCAGGGTTTGTGACCACCTAAAGGGGTGGGATAGGGAGGGTGGTAGGGAGACGCAACAGGGAGGAGATATGGGGATATATGTATATGTATAGCTGATTCACTTTGCTATAAAGCAGAAACTAACACACCATTGTAATGCAATTATACTCCAATAAAGATGTTAAAAAATAATAATAATCCATAGGGCAAAGAAGAAATCACAAGGGGAATTAGAAAACACTCTTGTCTGAATGAAGAAGAAAACTTAATGCAACAAAGTTGTGGGATGCTGCTAAAGCAGTGATTAAAGAGAATTTTTTTTTCTTTAAGTGCTCATATTTAAAAAGACCAAAAAAACCTCACGTCAATGATGTAAGCCAGGAATTGGTAAACTTTAAAAATAAATAACCAGATAGTAAACATTTTGGGCTACGTGGATCATATACCGTCTCTGTTAAATGTTTTTTTGTTTTTTAACAACCTTTTAAAATATAAAAACCATTCTTAGCTCAGAGGGTGTATAAAGGTAGGCCATGAGCTGTAATTTGCCAACCTCTGACCTACGCTATTGCCTTAAGAAGCTAGAAAAAAATGAGCAAATTAAAGTAAGCAGAAAAGAGGCGAAATAAAAAGTGAAATAGAAAAGTAAAAAAGAAAATCAATAAGATAAAATGTTTATTTGAAGTGATCAATAAAATTGTAAACCTCTAGCCAACAAGAAAAAGACTCAAATTACCATATGTAGAAGGAAGAAACCTGACTTCAGATCCTGTAAACACTAAAAAGATAATAAAGGAATCTTATGAACAACAACAACAAAAAAGGATGGGTATCAACTGCCGACCTCAGCAGGGACTCCACTCAGAGATGGGACGACGAGATGGGCTTCTAGCACCTAGCAGCAGAGTTCAGATGTTCCCAGAACAGAACCCACCCCACTGAGCTGGATCATTCTATCCTCCCTCCCACCCCAACTCACTGGACTTCAATGATATAAACATGAACTCAGGTGCAAACGTGACTTTGACAGCAGAGCAGGTGAAAACACTTCCAGGGCCAATGTGCCTAGCAGATGCAGTTTCCAACTCAAAAGTGAGATGGTGCCAATGATACAGTGTCTCTGAAAATCCTGACAGACCTCTGATAGGAGGAAAGTCACCTCATAATGGGACCCTGGGACTCACCTCAGTGAAACAACAGGCTCAGTGCAGGCCCAGACAACACAAACCCTGAATCCCAATCAAGTTTCTGCCACACACGCCCCCTTTGGGGGGAAGAAGATCCTTCACCCATTCTTACAACAGATGTTCTGCAGGTTAAATGAGTTTGCAAATTGCTCCTAAGGGTCCCTGCAAGAATAAACAGACAGCTAACATCTCGGACAGCCCAGGGGTAAAGTTCTTTCATCTCAAACCGACAAAAAATTATAAACATTAATTAAGCAAGAATATTTACGAGGAAAAACCTGCCTCTCAAAATCCCAAGAGCTTCCCACAGATATTCCTGGTGAAAACATCATGATTTCCACCATAATTGATGGTTAAGAAGAGGAGCAAGGTCGATTCTGGTCGAGGAAGAGCTTTTGCTCTTCTAGCAATTGAAAGGAGGCTTTGAACTGCTTGCTCTTTTTCCAAAAGGATAAGGTCAACAGTTGGGACACACTATTAACCACTGTCATCTCTCCTCTCTGTTTTTCTTCTGTGAAGAAAAAGGAAGGCTTCCTACATGCACACCTACAGGAAAAGGGGAAAGCAAAGGCGAGACACCATGTAGAAGTGAATACCTTGGTCTCTGATAGGAAATGTTCTCAGGCCGTAGCCCATACCCGTTGCCGTTCAATATCACCTACCTCATTTGCTTCCAACTAACCCAGAGCTTGATGGAACCATGAGAAGCATGCTTCTCTCTTCCAGTTGCAGCCCTTACTCATTTTAGACCCCTGTCTAGCACCAGAACCACTCAACAGACAAGCCTGAGGCAAAGCCACTGCAGAGACTTTTGCAAACAGTTTAACTAATCAGGATGTCAGACCTAAAGCAGAGAGTACTATTCATTTACCAGCCTAAAGACTGACAGCAGTAGGTGCCATTAGCGATGACCGTAACTTCTAGTCAATCAGGCTCCTGCACGGCGTGCTGTGCGCGTGGTATGCGTACGTGTGTATGGATGCGGGAATGTCAGCTCAAACTCAAAGCAGCATGTAAAATCAAGTCTTCCTTATTAAATTGCTCATTTCACTTTTTCTCTTCTACTTTTGCCTATCCCTTCCTTCACAAGGACCACTTAGCAATAAAAGCTGAAAGATAGCTGGATGTTTTATGTTCAGTGCTGAACCAGAAGATTTAAGCAATTTCTCCTCTCAGGATTTGAGCCCAATCTCCTCTGGGTGCCCTGAGGTGCCTCTCCTCTCAGTTCTTGGAGGCTGACTATCCCAGTGGCTATTTCTATATAACAACTTACAACATCTATAACATAACCACTTTTTTATTTTGCTCACACTTTTACGGGTCAGAAACGTGGGAGAGGCTGGACAGTTCTCACCTGGGGTTCTCATGCAGCTACAGTAAGAAGTTGGCGAGAGCTGCAGTCATCTGAAGGTCAGATGAGGCTGGGCGTCCAAGATGGCTCACTCACAAAGCTGGCAGCTGGTGCTGGCTGTCGACTGGGAGCTCAGCTGGAGCTGTCGACCAGAGTGCCCACACGTGGCCTCTCCACTGTGGCTGTATCAGGCTAGCTGGACTTCTTACTTGGCAGCTGGTTTCCCTCAGAGTGAGGGATAGTTGGCTGGCCCTTTTGGGGACCTAGCCTCAGAAGTCCCACAACGTCAGAAGTCACATACTTCCGCTGCATTCTATGAGCTATAAGTGAGTCCCTAAGGTCAGCCCAGACACAAGGAAAGTAGTTATAGTTTTCATCTCTCAATGGCATGAGGGTCAAAGAATTTTCAGGCATGTTTTAAAATCCCCACACTGACCTGTTTTAAAATCCCCATCTGCTTGAGGTCAGGAAATGTGCCTTGTTCACTACTGTATCTCTCACACACAGCAGAGTAGCTGGCATATAATAGATGCTCAATAAATGGATGTTGAATGAATGAACAAAAGAACAAATCAGCTTCCAGAGTGGGTATCTATTTCTTAAGAGAAAAAGTTATTTCCTTCCCCTGTGCCTCATTTTTTTTTCCCCACTGCTATAGCGGGGATAGAGATTCAACTTTCATGGGATTGTGTTAATAAATGAGATAATTTATGAGGAAGGATTTTCATTTCCCCAGAGTTGCTGGAAAAGACGAGAAAAGGCACCACGTGACTCGTCTCTCATTGTTCACAGAGCTGCAGTGCACACCTCCGTGTCAAGGTTAACATCTGTCACCCTCTCTCGACGGGCTTCCCTTCCCTCCTCTGCCCAGTCAATCCTTAGAGGCCGGTCTGCAGCTCGAGTTCTTCCCAGAGAGGCAGTGTGGGAATTAAGAGCCTGAAGCCTGACTGCAAATCCTGTCTCTCCCTTTCTGCAGTGTAGCCTTGGACATGTTAGTCAGTCTCTCTCTGTCTCATTTGCATCTGCAAAATGAGGATAATAATAATACCTACCTCATACAGTTGTTGTGAGGATTATATGAGTCACTATGCATTGAGTGCTCAGGTCACCTAGCATATAACAAGTGCGATGCAAGTGTAATTAGCCGTAATTGTCACTCCAGCCTTTACCCATCTTCCTCTCCTCTGAACCCACAATAAACACCCTTCAGATTCCCCCAAATGCTGTGTTTTCTTGCACTTCTGTGCCTTCCACATGTTGCCTTCTCTTAAAAGGATTAACCTTAAAGCACTCACAGCAGCACATCCTGACACATGCTAAGCACTGTCTCACTGTTGGTGACTATGCTGCTGCCTGGGATGCTCTTTCCCACCTTTCTTCTCTTCCCCTTGGCTGGCTAATTCCTAGTCATCTTTCAAGTCTCCTTTCACATGTTACCTGCCAAGAAAGCTTCCCTTCCATCCTAAATCTAGGCCAAGTATCTTTCCAATCAAGGTCACTGCTGGTCCCCATGTGCCTTTCTGTGGACTACAAAAAGGCTCCCCTTCTCCAAGGCAGCATGTGTCTAGAGGAGTGGAGCATGGTCTGAATTTCAGCCTCTACTCGCTCCTTCAGCCAAGAGCCCTTGAGCAGCCCCACCCTGCCTCCACTATGTACCCGGCTGCATTTATCATACTCCACTGTAATTAGCCCTTGACGTGTCTGTATCCTTTCAGCAGACTATAAACTTGGCAGGGCCATGACTGCTCCAACGGAAATCTCCAATATCTGTATACCACTCAGCACTTAATATGTGCTCAGCAAATATTTGTTGAATAACTGAATGGACCATGAAGAAAGGACCATGTGCCTTGTATCCTTCCCTGGTGGCTGTTTATATCTTCCAGTATCCCAGTGTAAGCACAAAGCCACTCAATAACACAGGCAAAGCTTTATCATCACCCTTATGTCTGTAGTTTCTGTTGTTCTGAGTTGGGGGAAGAGAGGGAGGCTTCTAGACCCTTCCGTCCCAGGGACAGTGTAATTTACGCTCCAAATGGAAAGAGTGCTCTGCTGTAGGGCCCTCATGCAGGTGGCCTATGGCACCTCTGCAAATGCAGTCCTCCCTATTAAATGGCAAAGAGCTATTCTAGGGCCCAACTGAGCTTGCCCAGGCTTGGGCAGAATGTGTAAACCTTAAGTACTGGGTTGGCCAAAAAGTTCATTTGGGTTTTTCCTTAAGATGTTACAAGAAACCCAAGCGAACTTTTTGGCCAACCCAATATTTCCCTGAATGGTTCAGAAGGCACTGGATGAGGCTGCTGCCCCAGCCGCTGCCCACAGGGCTGGAGGGCAGGAATCCTGAGGCTGGTGCCAGACAAGCAGGTGTGCCTCAGCACACACCCACCTGTCATGCAGTGCGGCAGGAACCAGACTTGGGCCATTCCCAGAAGTTATGTGGCCCTGCATTTAGTAAGCTGGCAGTAGTTGTGGCTTATTGAAACGGAGCCACAATAAGGCAGTTTAACTTGGGCAGTTATGAGTTTCAATTAGTGTCCCTAGGGTGGTAGGTAGGTAAGTGAGTGTGCCAGAAAGATGCAAAGCTGCCTGGTGGCAGGAACAGCACCAGTCGAGGCACCAGGAAGCCTGGTCAGAGCTCTGGCTCCACTTTACTGGGACAAGTCACCTTCCCTTTATAGCTGCGTCCTTAGGTGTTGGTTGGCAATGTAGTGGTCTTTATATTTCCTGGAATTATTTTGAAAATTAAATCAGATAAACATAAAAGCAATTCATAAAGTTCTTCTTATCACTGAGTGGTATAATTCCTCTGCAATGTCACCCTAATTCTAAACTGTTTTTCCAGTTGGAATCCTCTCCTGCTGTCCTCGTCCTGCACAATGCTCTCTAGTACCCACTTATCTTAGCCAGTGATGTGTGACCCCTTCAGGTACATCCCCAGTTTCTTTGGGGGCAATGATCACCTTGGGTATTTTCTTGGGTCCTTATGGCTCACAGCACAGCACTTGACATACAGTAGGCTTACTGAATACTTGCTTAATTGGATATAAGCTCGTGTGTGCATGTATACATGCATACACATACATGTTCACCCTTCAAATCCTCAGAGGATCTGACAATTGGAATAGCAAAGAAATCCCTTTGGTCACAGGCACCAAAGGGCAGTGTTATTTTATGTCAAATTTCATTATACTCAAAATAGAGCAGATGCAGTCCACTGAGTTTTAGAAATATTTGACATGTTAAAAGCCAATTCAGGGCTTCCCTGGTGGCGCAGTGGTTGTGCGTCTGCCTGCCGATGCAGGGGAACCGGGTTCGCGCCCCGGTCTGGGAGGATCCCACATGCCGCGGACAGGCTGGGCCCGTGAGCCATGGCCGCTGAGCCTGCGCGTCCGGAGCCTGTGCTCCGCAACGGGAGAGGCCACAACAGAGGGAGGCCCGCATACCACAAAAAAAAAAAAAAAAAGCCAATTCAACCCAATAACTGAGAAAAAAAAAAGGAACTTGCAATAAGAGAATATGATCTATAGGTCACACTACGGTTACCTCACAGGCACATTTCTTAGAGGAGCCTAATCAGCTCACCTGCAGCACTCGCCCACATCAGCAGGGGCCATCTAGGGCTCAGATCTGATTTGGCTTCAGTAACTTTCTTACATTACAAGACTTCTTATCAACACAATCATGGCCAATAAAAAGTGGTCTATTAATTTAAACAGATGTTAAAACCAAAGAATCGGGACTTCCCTGGTGGCGCAGTGGTTGAGAATCTGCCTGCCAGTGCAGGGGACACGGGTTCGAGCCCTGGTCTGGGAAGATCCCACATGCCACGGAGCAACGAAGCCCGGGCGCCACAACTACTGAGCCTGCGCTCTAGAGCCCACGAGCCACAACTACTGGGCCCGTGTGCCACAACTACTGAAGCCCACAAGCCTGGAGCCTGTGCTCCACAACAAGAAAAGCCACCACAATGAGAAGCCTGCACACCGCAACAAAAAGTAGCCCCTGCTCACCACAACTAGAGAAAGCCCACGTGCATCCAAGACCCGACACAGCCAAAAATAAACTTATTTTTTTTAAAGTTCCACAATAAACATGTACTGTTTAAAAAGAAAGCAAAGAATCATAGAAAATAATGTGCATACCTTAAACACTTCACTTTAATATAAACATATAAACATATGTTTATTCATGGATATTTTGATTTAGATTGGAGATCTTACTCTCTAGATATGCGTCCACAGATTTCCCAAAGTTTTTCTTGCATAAATAATATATTGACTGATTTCTAGTTTTGCTTTCTTCCAAGTGGATTAAGCACTTAAAGACATTTGCTAAGTAAATGTAAGGGTTTCTGGATGCAGAAACCAGCTAAGGTTTTTAGTTTCCCTCCAAGTTTTTTACTGTTATTTTCTTCATACCTAATTCATCGGCAACTTTTTTCTTCATTTTTTAAAATTTTTATTTTATACTGGAACATATTGGATTAACAATGTCGTGTTACTTTCAGGTACACAGCAAAGTGATTCAGTTATACATATACATGTATCTATTCTTTTTCAAATTCTTCCCCATTTAGGTCATTACAGAGTATTGAGCAGAGTTCCCTGTGCTATACAGTAGGTGCTTGTTGGTTATCTGTTTTAAATATAGTAGTGTGTACATGTCATTGGCAATTTCTTTTGCAGCAACTCATTTTTATACATTTTGTTCAAAACATTCAACTTAGTTTTATAAACAGCAGTTTATAAAAAAGTTAAACAGAGAAGAGTGCCTAGTACACAGTAATTGCTCATTGAATATTAGCTATTTTTTCCCATTCATGTTTCACTTATGTAATGATTACATTACTCAATTACAAGAACAAATTTAGTTGGCACAAACAGGTACGGAAACTTACACAATTGGCTCTTAGCATGTTGTCAGCCCAAAGGGAGGGGGCAGAATCATGGTGGCGTATAATACGATAGGAACATGAGCATGTAGCAGCAGTAGCCGTTAATATGTTTTGCGAAAGGAATGAAAACCGACAAGTAAGTTCAGTGGAGGTCACCTGAGAGTTTCTTCTTTAAGTGCTTCAAGTCTCTTACCCTTGCCTGCGGATGCCATCCCCAACCAGGGCCATGGGTAGAGTAGCACAGGCCGTGACCTGCCCAAAGGCACCCAGCTGAGGAGGTAAGTGAGGGCTGAAATCCACCCATGCTCCCCTCTCCAAGCATGGGGCTGTACCCACCCCAAGGAAGAGGCACCTTTCCCTAACTCTCACATCAATTCTCCCTCCTCCTGCCCCCACCCTGTGTTCTCCTCACTCAAGCCCCTGCATTACTCAGAACACAACTAGGCAGGACTACAGGGTTACTGCACGGAAGCATATTGGAAATGATGTCTTCATTAAAAACAACAGCACAGTCAAATAGAGAAATGTTTGCATATGAAATGTGATTAATTCTTCCAGGCCTGGCTCCCACTAATGGGGCAGGAGTACCAACTCAGACAGAAACAGTGCACAGAGCCTAGCTGTGTACCTGGCCATGAGCTAAGTGCCTCTTGCTCACTTTATTTCTGCCCTCGGAGACGAGACTGAAAAGGATCCACCCTTCTGTATAAGACCAAAAATGACAGCAACATGACATTTTTTGCGTAGAGAGTGCACTTAAATTTTTCAAAGTACAAAGCTAAAACTTTCCCTGCAAAATCTCCTTTTAAGTGTGATAGCTGAGGAAGTGCTTGAACAGGTCCATTTGAGTTGAGCATTCTTTTAGTAATAAAGGACTTGATTGTGCTTTAATTCTTTAGACCTCATTTTCATTTTGTTAACTGTCAGTTGCCCGTGTTCAGACAGACGTAGTAGAGTTAATCCAAAATCATATGTGCTTTAAAATCTAGATTGAACAGCCTCTTCACCAAACCAGGCACCCAGCTGAAAAAGGGAACTGTTTCCCAGGGGGCCTTAATGCCCATGTAAATCCCTGTGCAAAACAGGGAAAAAGAGACAGGAAGTAAGTGACATTGGTAGAGGGCTGGAAAGCAAATCCAAATCTCTAGACCTGTAATCTCAGAGCCCGCACTGCCTTCCCAGGTCCCAATTTTACAGTTAAATGGCTTAGCAAGGGCTTTACTGTTTTGAAGTCAACATTAGAAGACATTAGGTTCTACCAGCACAATCCTGGGCCCTTTGTCTCTAATGAGAATTTGCCCAATTAAAATTTCAACATCAGTCCTACCTGAGGGACCTCAGCTTTCAACCTGAAGCTCTTGAAAAGATTTCATTAATTCAGGTGTTCCTCCCACAAAGAAACAGTCAAGAATCCTCTCCAGGAATGGTGAGCTGGTCTCAGCTGTAACTGGGAAATGGTTTAAACTGGTTTAAATCGCCACCCTCTCAGCAGACACCAAGGTGAATTCAATAGAACATACATAGATTGCATTTCCACGAGGGCTAGGGGCTAGCCAAGGCTCTGATGGGCACGCTATGATCAAAATGACACCACTTGCACTCTCAAGTAAGTAGCGATTCAGCTAGATGAGGCTGCTCTGATGCCTAAGGGAGGTGGGGGGGCAAGACAGATGAGTGAGGCAGCAGGACCCAAATGCAGAGGAGGCTGGAGAAACGAGGCCCGAAACCAGCCAGCCTCTTCTGCAATCAAAGGACCAGACCGTGAGCCGTGGGGTTAGGGTTAGAAAGACTGTATCTCTAAACAGTGAAAACAGAAAGGAGAATGGAGAAACAATGGACTCCCTCCAAAATCTGGAGTATTCTTTTCTAGAAGGCAAAGCGTGGAGAAAGAAGTCAGAGGGTCAGAATAGATTTGCCCCACCACCTCGTAGCTTAGCAAGGCAGCGTACGGGGAAGTCTGCTTTAACAGCAGACAAAAGGACCCATGGGAGTAAAAAGTTAGACCCACTAGTTACTCCCTGGGTATCCTTGGGCACACTGCTCAAGCTTGCAGCCTTTCAGCTCTGGAAATATGAATGGCATGTTGTGAGGGATAAGGCGGCTAAAAATATTTTCCTGGGGATTAAGTGAGATAGCATCTGTAAAGCATCTAACATAGATTCAGGCATTTATAAGGGCTCAACATAACGGTAGTTTTGTTATTAGTAACTGAGGAAAATGTTAGCACACTTCATAGGATATGGTAGGTATTCAAAACTGTTGGTCGGCATTAGAAAGTTGGAGAGCCGCTAGCACGGGGAATGTGGAGCTGAACTGACCTTTGGCACTAAAGATAGGAAGGAGCCAGATGAGTAGGAAATCAGGAAATCAAAGATCTTTGAGTAGGAAATCAGTAATGAAATCAAAGACCTTGACACACAGTAGGTGATCAATAAACATCTTTGGAATGAATGAGGACCTAAACAGCTACGTTGCAGTTGTCATCTACAACACGACGCTAAGTAAGCTGGGGCTGAGGAAGTGACATGAAATATAGACTCTGCTCCTAACCAACTCTGAGAATCCTTCTGACCTCAGTTTCTCGCCTCTACGGGACGGAACAAAATGACCTCCATGTCTCGTCCTGCTCTCAGATTCTGTATTTCTACGATTCATTCAACTGACGAGACAAGTGCTGGCAAATGACCTGACCATATGTATGCATATGTGTGTGCACAGGGTGCACCTGTGTGCACCTGACCATATGTATGCATATGTGTGTGCCTGGAAACATGCTTGTGTCAGGAGTGCCTGTGACAGGCAAGTTCTCCTTGTACACCAGCTCCATGTGGACCAACAGACAGAACGTCAGGAATTAACCACCATCACCTTTTCATAACTGCCTCTTTGCCTTTAATCACACTGCCATGCACACAGGCTTGGTTTTAATTAGAGCATCAGTCCAGCCACCAAAGCTTTGATCTCCCCGTGGGGCACGTTTCTGCACTGCTGACCAGGCTCCAAGAGTCTGAAACATAAACCAGTGAAAGCCTTTGACAGTTCAGCCTTGACAAGGCACCTTTGCAGATAGGTGCAACAGCGAGGGCCCACAGAGGGGAAAAGGCTGAGGAGAGGGCAGTGGAGAAAGGTGGCGAAGTCTTGTGTTGCGAAATTGCCAATAGCACCGGCACCAGGGAAGGCTTCTCAGGTTAGGGAAGCTCTTAAACAAATGCCCGGTAAGTTACATGCTGGTTGCTACATATGCAATGAAATTGCAATGGGGAGAAAAATGTTCTGTTGTAGGGAGATGACTCAGACTCAGTTCAAATTCTGGTTAGCTAAGTGAACCTTTCCAAGAGGGGAAGGCTCACAAAATCAGGTCCTCAGGGCCTAACGTCATGACGGTTGACAAGTTAAAAAGATAGTTTTAAAATGTTTAAAAGGAAAATTTTCTGTCTCTGTACTGAATCTCTTCCCCATGTATTTAGAATTCACTGAAGGAATTCCCAGATTTAAAACAATAAAAAGCAGCCCACATCTAAATGAACAGGTTGAGAATGTTATGAGCAGAAGTGATGGCCCCTTCTCCTGCACGAATACAAATGTACCACTCCATGCGGCCAAGTGCAAAGGCCAGGGGCGGTGGTGGGAAGGGGGGGTGCGCTTCCACAGAGCACTGTCAACACATATCTACAGTTTCTGGAATGGGCTCGAGAGTTACAGCAGCACCCACTCCTCCCGTGATGTGAATCTTTTGGATTAGAATGGGATCATGGAGCTCAGGACAGCAACATTTTAAAGGAGGGGAGTCAGCGGGAAAGGATGGGGACATAAAATGATACAGGTCACAGACAGAGGAACAGACAGGCTCTACTTCATTGGGATTTAAGAGTTGGAGACCTCGGGCAGCAATGATGTCAAAATGATCTTGCCTACTTCACAAGAGAAACATTTCGATTGGAAGACACATCCTAGAGCACAGCTCTAACGCTGCGATGTTCCTGTCCCAAAACTACTGACTTCCCACCATCAGTGGGATACCATACACACTCGCCATGGCACGCGACACCTTCTATAGTATAAGCCTAATTTAGCTTCCTATTCGTACTCCACTAAACCCCCTCTTGTTCCAGGGACACCATATTAACTCACTGCCTGGATGCTGTGCCCTGCGTTTTCCCCCTACTGGGTGCTATTCCCTCAGCCTACAGCTTTCCCCCACCTTCGTCTACTAAAATGATACCCATTTTTCAAGGTCCAGATCATTCTCCATGAGCAAAATGGGCTTCCTCAGCACTCTGTACATATCCTGGAGCCCTGACCACATTCTATCTAGTGTTAGCAGCAGTTTCTGTGCCTGGTTGTCTTTCCTGTTAGACTTTAAATTCCTTGGGGATAGAGACCACGTCTTATTCATCTTCATATATTTCCAACAGCAGTCACGATGCTCTCCTCAAAAAAAGGTGATTTCCCTGTATGGAACATATCCCTAATTGTTGAGTTTAAGAGATCAAAAGATAATCATGCCCCTTCATAAACTGACCCAAACGCCAGCAACAGATCCCAAACCCCAGAGTACATAGGAGTCGGGAAAGGTGATTAAATACCTCGTATAAGTCCTTGGCAGAAGAGGAACCACCAAGTGGTCCAGGCAAAGCTTTTGGAGGCAGGACTTCAAAGCTCTATCTTCCAAGTAAAAGTCCCAGAGAGCCGTGTTATTCTTTGGGATTGGACCACAAAGGGCTAAAAGTTCATCAAGTATGCCTACGGCCGGAGATTATTTGAGGGATATGCAAGTGATTGCTAATGGGTACAGGGTTGTGTGTTGAATGACAAAAACATTCTTTAATCATGGTGGTGGTAGCACAACTCTGAATATACTACGAACCACTGAATTATACACTTTAAAAGGGTAAACTGGATAACATGTGAATACTATCTCAACGAAGTTATTTTTAAAGACGTGCATCAAGTACAAGCACCTTACTCTGTGGGAGCCTGGGAAATGGCCAGATTAGAGCCAGAGGTGGTCTGACCTCTGCTGTGAGAGTCAGGGCCTCAGCCAACAGCCCCTCTCACCACCACCATGTAAGAGCAGCAGGCACTGCGGTGAGGGAGAAGCTGCCTAGCAAGGACCAGTTGCTTTAGCCATGAAGATGAGCCTGTCAGCTTCTCAAAGTGTAATCCCTGCACCAGCACCATCAGTATTACCTGGAAACTCATTAGCAATGCTAGTTCTTGGGCCCCACCCAGACCTACCTGATGAGAAACTGGAGGCAGAGCCCAGCAAGCTGTGTTTTAACAGGTCCTCAAACAGACTCTGAGACATGCTGAAGTTTGAGAACCACTGCACTGGCTTAATTGTTAAGTGCAAAGCCTTTGGAACTGGACCACTTCCTCCTTTCACTAGCGATGTGACTGAAAGAAAGCAAGTTACCTAACCTCTTTGCGTGAGTTTCCCTCCCATAAAATGGGAGAAGCAACCATACCCATATATCATATAGGGTTATCCTGAGAATTAGATGAGCTAATTCCTGACAAGCACTTAACAGTATCTGGTATATGATAAGGTCAATAAACATTTGCTTCTTTAAAATTTTTAGAGTCAGATTTTGGGTTGGTCTCACGGACCTTCAGCCTTTCTAGGCCAAGCTGGCATAAAGTTGAGTCAGGCTAATAATCAAAACACAAGAGAGACCCATAAAATGGGCAAGCGGTCTTGCAGCTGTGTCAGCAGACCCCACACATAGTGCACAACAGATCACAACATTCCCCACCTTCAGCTTCCCTGAGGAAAAGAAAAAAAAGAAACTCTACTCTGTAGCACAGAGCAGAGGAGATAAGATGCTCTATATAGAGGATGCAACATATAAATCAGTTCTAACAACAGCCTTTACTCCCCTGATCCCCGAGAGGAAGAAAGGAAACGAACAATGGCCAAGCACTCCAATCCCAGCCTTACCAAGCAGCTTTTAACAGAAACTGCATAAACCACCTTCTCTTATCCATAAATTGGTAGAGATTAGGGTTTCTGCTACCTTGAGGACTCCCAATCATGACTTTTCAGACTCAGAATGGCAAAAGCTTTGCTCCTTACAAAGGTAGGCTCACACACTCATTGGAGTCAATCCCATTTCCAGCATTACCACTTCTGAGAGTGTGACCGACTGAGGCCCCCCAAGTCCCGATGTCTGGAGAGTCAAAGGACAGCTCTGTGCTATAAGAGTATGGATGTTATGTGAATTAACTGTGTGCTTATTAAAGAGAATTTGAAAATACAGAAATGTAGGAAGAAGAAACGCAACTGCCCAGTATCACTTCCCAAAGATAAACATTGTTAGTATTTTAGTGTACCATGTCCTCTCTTTTCTGATACATAGGTTTCACTTCAGAGTTTTGATGCTGTTGTTACAAAACTGATATTCTACTTATATACAATTCTAAATGCTATTTGACTTAACATAAGAAGAGCCTTTTCCCCAAATTCCTGCAGCTTTCTAGAACATCACTTTTAACTATACGTAATATTCCATTATATGGCCACATAATTATTATAATTGTATACCAGCTATCGATTTATTGCCTCTCAGCTCCAAATCCATGTGCTATGACCAGCTTTCTGATACTGGAGCTGGACCGTGTAAACTGCACTATCCGATGTGGTGAGCCCACTAGCCATAGATGGTTAAGCATCCGAAATATGGCTAGCATGGATTGAAATGGACGGTTAAGTATAAAACACTTGCCAGATTTTGAAGACTAAGTACAAAATATGTCAAATCTCATTAATAATTTTATGTTGATTACATATTGAAATAATATTTTTGGTATATTGGGTTAAATTAAATGCATTATTAAAATTAATGTAAACTGGCTCTTTTTGCTTTTTAAATGTGGCTACTGGAAATTTTAAATTACATACATACGTGACTTACATTATGTTCCTACTGGACTGAGCTGCTCTAAACATTTCTCCTTTGCCAGCTGGCACAGCATTAGGTCTTGTCAGCAGAGGGTGCTGGAAGGACACGGCGGGAGGAAGGGTTTCTCTTCCTGGTTCTAGTGCCTTTGTTCTTGCTTCTATCACACAGCAGGCAACTTCCTGGCCACTGGTATGTGGGAGACTCAGTGGCATAATGGCACCCCTGAGTCTTGCTGGGGCCCCTTGACTTCTCCACCACCCAGGGGGCCCCAGACACTCACTCTCCAACATCTAAATCTCAACTTTGGGGGGCTCTCTTTCCTAGTTTATCCTTCCTTGGATATTCTCCTTCAGCTCTAGAGACAGAAGTTGCTCTTGTAGTCTTTAAAATTCTCTTTACCCTTCTCAGTAGTTAGTTTTCATTTTACTAGTTAACAATTCTTTATATTAAATTTTCCCTGTTCAAATTACTGGTGTGGTTTCTGTCTCCTGACTGGATCCTTACGGATATAGTTTGTAACGAGGAAAAAATAAGCTGCTGAAGGACTGTCAGTAAGGCTTTGAGCAGTTGCCATATAGCCTCCATTTCCTGCCGTTCTCTCCTTCTCAAGTACTATCTTCCTTCTTCCGTGTTGTCAATTCCCTAAAAGCAGAAATGTGTGTTTTCCATTGCACCTCTACCACACTGTGAACATTCAGGAAGCACTTTAAGAACCTGAATTAATAAAGAAGTCAATCAAGAGCTATGTCTTCTACTCATTCAACAAATACTTACTTAGCTTCTATTATGTAAAGGTAATGTACTGAAGGTTGGGTGGAGGGTAGCTGAGGGGATGGAAAGAAAGGTCACACACGGCAAAGAGAAATGAACAGGTGAAACAGAAACTCTGGCTTGAAGAACCTAACAGCATAGTATATAAACATAAAGAACGACACAACTCACTATAATGTAATAGAAAACAATATAAAATAAAAATAATTAAAAATAAAAGCCGCAGCTATACCATTCTGGGTACCCTAACTGGCCATAGGGAAAAATATAAAGAACACAAAAAAGTTTTTATAACGGTCTCTCCTCACTCCAGGGTCCCCTCTCCCCCTTCTAGGCATCTATCCAGGGTCTTATTAACCAAAGGTTCTGCTTTCAGTCGGCACTGGTTCCTGTTCTCAGACTTGTCTCCTCTTCCTTCCCAAGCCACAAGCAAACTACACAGCACAGGATCATTACTTCAGACAATCCTGAGGCATCAGCAGCTCCATTTCTCTGGTCCGGATCATGGCTCCAGACTATAACTTCACTCCAACTCTTATCTTTAATAAAAGACTAAGATATTACCTGCTCCCTGTGAAATTTTCGTTCTAGAATTTCTAAGTGGTTCTTTTTAATAGATTCCCATTCTCTGCCAAAATTCCCCAGCTTATCATCTTGCTCCTCGAACTCATCCCAGTTGTTTTAAAAGTCCACGTGTAATAGTTGCAATGTGTGAGGCTCCTGTGCAGTTCTGTTTCTTTTGCTTTTTTTTTCCCTCTTGTTTTACAGTCATTTGGTTTTACTCTTTTAAACATCTGGGAATATTTTATTGGCTGTCATACACTGCATATGAAAAAGCATTGAGTTAATTTGAGGATCTGAATGTTATTTTCCTCCAGAGAGGCTTTACATTTGTTTCTGGCAGGCAAAAAAGGTAGACAGAGAAAAAGCACCTTAATCCAACTGAGCTGACAAAAGCTAAGTGTCAGCCTAGCAAGTGCTGGTATTTCCAGTCTGCCCTCACTCCCTAGATACAACCTTGCAGGGCTGCAAACTGAAAGCCTAAGGTATTTAGTTTTAGCAGGACCCCTCTTCCTAGGCAGGCAATTTCTGTCTCCCCAGACCTGAAAGACTGCTGGAAGCTCTGCGCACTTATTTAGCCTCTTTGCTGCCACTTACAAACTGGCAAATACGTGGAGGAGAAGGTGGCACCTAATATCAGGCTCACATCTCTGCACGTCACTCCTCGCTAGGATCCTGGCCTCTCTCAGTCTCACTCCTGCAGCATTCTCCAGAAAGATCTTACATTATTTGCATTCACATACACAGTATGCATATATATGCTTTGCTATCATCCATGGTGGAAGAATCAGTATGGTATAAGCTACTATGACAAAACCTGAAGAAACACAAGAGAGAAACTGCTAATTGTACGTTAGAGCTTCTCAATCTAACCTTTTTTTTTTCTGTCCAACTTTTCAGCCCTTTATGGTTTTGTGCTGCCTCGTTGCTGTTTTCAAATTCACAGACTCTTCAGCTCTATCTAATCTACTGTTGACACCATTTCTTCATTTTTCCCCCAAGCCCTGTATTTTTCATTTCAGAGATTTCCACGTAGATCTTTTTCATACTGATGAATTCTTGTTTAATATCCCCTATTTTCATTTTAGAAACACTACTACTCCGGTCTCTCTCTGAGATCCTAAATACATACATCATTAATACATACATTTTCAGACTGTTCATTGCTCCTCTTTCTTGGGTTTGGAATCTCTTGTTTGCAGGGTCTGCTGCCTGCCTCTCAAGACTTGGTTTTCCTTGAATTCTCAGGAAGTTTCAAAGTTATCTTGCATCAGAGTTTTCTCCTCCTATTTGCCACTCCCTGGCAGTTGATACCATGGATAAACCTTGCCCTAAATGACAGGCAACTCTGAACAAGGTTTGAAGGTAGGCTTTTAGGATTTTCTCCATTTATGGACAACAAAATGCTGGATACCATCTGTATGCTGCACAGCTCTGGGTCCTATTCTCATACTTACCTCAGTTTCCTTCCTGGGCCAAAGGAAAGCTACCCATCGCTAACGACCACTGTGAATGATCAGGTTCTAGTCCACTGGCAAGGAGCATGGCCCTAACCCCAGATTCATACAGGAGTCTGGTTCTGGTCTCCTACCATGTGCAAGGTAGCTAAAACCCTTTTCTAGGGCAGGTTTTGAAGTCTGGGCCATTGACTCCCACTCTTCTCCATTCCTGATCCAAAAAAGTTTCCTCCTGATTATGAATTCATTTATGATTTTTAAAAAATTACTTTTGTGTGTTTGGAATAGAGAATTTTGAATATGAACAAAAAGTTCACCAAGAGGGAATGTAAGTTGGTGCAGCCATTGTGGAAAACAGTATGGACGTTCCTCAGAAAACTAAAAATAGAATTACCATATGATCCAACAATCCCACTGCTGGGCATATATCCAGACAAAACTATAATTCAAAAAGATACATGCACCCCTATGTTCATAGCAGCACTGTTCACAATAGCCAAGGCACGGAAACAACCTAAATGTCCATCAACAGATGAATGGATAAAGAAGATGTGGTACTTATATACAATGGAATACTACTCAGCCATAAAAAGGAACAAAATAACGCCATTTGCAGCAACATGGATGCAACTAGAGATTATCATACTAACTGAAGTGAGTCAGAAAGAGAAAGACAAACACCATGTGACATCACTTATATGTGGAATCTAAAATATGACACAAACAAACCTATCTATGAAGCAGAAACAGAATCAGGGACATAGAGCATAGACTGGTGGTTGCCAAGGGGGAGGTGGGGTGGGAGAGGGTAGGAGTGGGAGTCTGGGATCAGCAGATACAAACTGGTATATATAGAATGGATAAACAACAAGGTCCTACTGTATAGCACAGGTAACTGTATTCAGTATCCTATTATAAACCATAATGGAAAAGAACATGAAAAAGAACGTGTATATATGTGTGTGTGTGTGTGTGTGTGTGTGTGTGTGTGTGTGTGTGTGTGTGTGTGTGTGTGTGTAACGGAGTCACTTTGCTATACAGCAGTAATTAACACAACACCGTAATTCAACTATACTTCAATAAAAAATAAATTTTAAAAAAAGTTCACCAAGAAATGTTAATATGGCCCTCTTAAATACTAAAAAGCTCTCGTGCATAAAATGCAGAAAAAAGTTATTATTATATTTTATATATAGAAATGGATACATTAAATAACAAATGCAAAGGGGAAAAAAAAACTGGAAGAATACACTCCCTGAATGTTAACAGCATTAACTCTGAATGCCGGAATTATGGATGGTATTTAAGCTAAAAAAAAAATTTTAAACACATTTTCTATAATCATGTATTCATTATTGTCCAGGATGCTTTTTCTTTTTTTAAGCTCGCAATCCAAAGGGAAATGAATGGTGCAATTTCAGGCAGTAGGAAGGCCCATTTATTCTGCCTTGCTAGCCCCTCCTCTCCCCCACCCCCCACCCCAGACAAATTGGCCCTCTGGGGAGAAAAGAGCTCCTGGCATACTCCTGGAGAAAGAAGAGTTAAGAGCAGAGGCCAAGGCCTGTCATCAAAGGGCTACTAACGAGGGGAGAATTTAAGAGCTCCCTGAGGGTAACACTAGCTTAGAAAGACACAAAAGTGCTAATGGGCATACTTATCACTTGTTCTCTAAGGAGCAGCAGATCTTAGGAAGAAATACAGCCCAAAGGAGGGAAAGTGAGCTGAATCAGCCTACAGGTGAAAGTAAATATATAGAAAAACAACAATTTAAAGTTAGCAATGGCTTCAACAGAACTTCCACACAAAAGCCTTCTCAATGCCCTCAAACTTTCACACCTCTTGCTATTTCTTCATGGCACTTATCGCAATTTGCAAATTCACATGATTGCTATAATATTTAGTGTGGTATTTAGATCCCCACTCACAATTCAAGCCCATGAGTGCAAGGACTGTGTCTCTTTCGTTCACTGCGGAATCCCCAGGGTCTGGCGCTATAGCAGGTGCCCAGTAACTTTTCTTAAATGAATGTTGAATACAAGCAAAAATATTTTAGCTTGAGTTCCCCATTTCCTCTAGAATACTCCTTGTTTCTGAACAGAAAATAAACTTAATTTCCTTAAATAATTTCATTTTTATGAAAAAACTAACCTGAGCTGTCAGTATTCTGTGGCTAAATTAGAGGTGACTATTGGATCTACTGTGTCCTGGTGAGTACCATTAGTAATCCAAGGATCGTGCCAGTAGCCAAGGCAGTGAACGGGAGGAATTCACAAGCTTCCTTGAAATGTGGTTCTGAAACTTTCACCCCTTTTAAGTAAATAGAACAGCAGAAGTTAGCAAACTGACAGCCTTAACCTAGATTAGTTAGATCTGCGACACAGTAAAAATGGTAAGGAAATGGAATGTGGGACAACTTTGATTATTTTTTTAACATCTTTATTGGAGTATAATTGCTTTACAATGGTGTGTTAGTTTCTGCTGTATAACAAAGTGAATCAGCAATACATATACATATATCCCCATATCTCCTCCCTCTTGCGTCTCCCTCCCTCCCACCCTCCTTATCCCACCCCTCTAGGTGGTCACAAAGCACGGGAGCTGATCTCCCTGGGACAACTTTGATTATTAATGAAGCATCTGTAGGTACTTTAATCCTCTTTGGAAAAGGGAAGGCATAAGTTAACCAATCCATAATGTACAAAAAGAATTCCCACAAGCACTGACTCACCTTATCTTTACACAACCTATCTTAAGAGGGAGAAACTGCAGGTACTACTGTACCCAGTTTACAGGCTGGGAAGGTAAATGGTGCTCTTAGAGGTACAGCTGGGCCAGAGCACCTGCTGTTGTGGCTGGAGCCCTGGTCAACAGGGAGCACGTAAGAGTGAGGAAGAAAGAGAGACTCAGAAGGCACACTTTCCCATGACTAGCCACGGTTTGTGCTATGACAATGGTCCAGGCCTTCAGGGAAGGACAAAGCTACCATAAACTAATGAATAACAAATCAGGGGAGTGACCTCCTAACCTACCCAGGAGGGCCCTGGTCAGGGAAATTTGTGCTGATATGTATCACCCCGGGCTCAGGAGAAGCCAGAATTAAATCGTTTGATTGCAGTGAGAAGTATCTGAAATACTGGTGGTGGAAGAGTAGTAGGCATCATTTTCCAGGCTTCTTGATCTCAGGTCTATCATTGGAAAGAGAATAATTTCCAAGAGGAAAACTACTCAGAGCCTTATGGTTACTGAGATGCTTCTTTTTCGGAAGCTCACTTCTTCCCTGTTAACTATACTGCCCAGGGCCCTGCATTTACCACCTGTTTTGCTCATTATGCATGAGCCCTACACCCCTCCCAACCCCCTGCCGCCCACCCCTGGGCTCCCTCTGATAAGGCAGTGTCACTCTGGATTTGTACTCCATCCTGGAAACACCATCAATGTTAGACAAAACCATGGGGAGATTCTAGCCAAGTCCCCTGGCAACAAAAACGAACAGACGGTTCTTGTCCTAACCTCCCTCTCTCTTTCTCACTTTGTGCCGAAGTATTTCTAGATAAAATCAGGTTCAAGGAATGGGTCCACAGCATCTCCTCTGTCTTCTTGTTCAGTACAATTCTTCAATTTTAATTTTATTTTTTTATTGATTAAAGCAAAGCTCTTTATCAGAAGCGTTGTTACATGCATCCAACACGACACATATGTTTTTACTTGACATTTTTCTTGGCTCCCAGGGTTCCATTCTCAGGTCCCATTTCTATAAAGTTTAACCACCTTAAAAACCAAATAATGTCCTAAGTTTCCACTGGCATATTTCCTCTACCAACAAAGTTTATTTATTTATTTATTTATTTATTTATTTATTTTTAACCAAAAGTCAAGTCTCAACCTGGAGAAGAGAAGAATCTGTGAATGTCAGAAGCGGGAAGAAACTGCCAGAATATGTCAATCCTGAAAAACACAGTGCCTTGACTCTAGAGGCAGGCAATAAATATGTGTTAAATGAATGAACAGCATCAAGAACCGCTCCTAACCTTGTTTGCTGAGCGGATCCCTGACCTGCACACATCTCAAGTGCTCCCACCTGTCAACTGTGGACTGAGAAAGATCTGCCTTTTCTCTCTGTCTCCCAGAAACACTCTAAGATCTTGAATGAAAAGTGTTAGGACTGCAAAGTTTAATTACAAATTAATGACTCTACACACCTTTAAAACTGAGAATACAAAGTGCCAGCGAGTACAAATTAAAATCATTACTTACATAAACTTCCTAAAAGTGAAATGGAGATTGCCTTTAGCAGAGTGACTCTCTAGTAGAAAAGATACCATTCAGGGTACCCAGGCACAAGTGAAAGGTGCTTTTTTGATTCAGAAATAAACTTTATATATATATTATTATCTTATCATTCTATAGTACTGAAATGTTTATCTTGACTCTGTGGTCTTAGCTTTCCTTGAGGCTTTTTTTCCCTGCAAATAGGCTATAGGACCAACTGTCAGCACACTGACAGCACACCCTTTACCCATTTTGCCCTCTCTCTACCCGCTTCCCTTATGGTAACCACTACCCTGGCTCTCTGTACCTATGTGTTTGTTTTTGTTTGGTTTGTTCATTTATTTTTTTCAATTTCACATGAGTGAAATCATATGGAATTTGTCTTTCTCCATCTGACTTTCTAGCTTCCTATACTCTACTAAATTATGACTATTAAAACAGGTCAACTTGGATGATTCATAAAGAAACTACTTTATGTAAAACAATTATAAACTCAATTAGGCTCTTTTCTCAGAAATACCCTAATCACAGTTTAATTAAACCTTGTTCTTAACCTCAGATTTTCATTATAATTTTTTCTATGTATTGACTTTAGAAACCCAACACTTTTGAGACCTTCCTCTAAACATTAAGCTCAGCTTGACCACAGAAACCTTTCTACCTGCCTTTTCTTGATTTTTGCCTACCCTAAGTCCTTCAACCCACCCCCATCCAATTTTTGGCATGTAAGAATCTATTCTGTGGCTGCTTTCAAATAATCGCAGGACGGTTCTGAGTTTTTTTCCTGTCCTCAACTGAGTTTCTCTGCTTTCTCAATATAAGACCAAAAAAAAAAAATTGGGGGGGTGGGGAGTATGGGGTTAAGGAGGTGTGCCTACAACTGTACCTCTAAGTTGAAAGCAGAAATTTCCATAACTAGATTCTAAAGGAGATATTTTTTTCACTTAACCTCTTACATGTATAATAATCATAAATGTCTTGGATATAATTTCAGAGCCATTTTCTTAAAGATTCCATATACTTTTTACTCAACATCCTGAACAAAATGTTTAAAAGTCTTTGAACAGAGCATTAAGGTGATATTGCAACCAATAATGAAATGTCAACTGATGAGAGCTCATTCTTGGCTCTCAGATGACAAAATGGTGAAAGGACAGCGTGATCTGTGTGCACATTCTCCTAACACCACCACACTCGCTTTCTTCCATTCTCTCGACCTAATCAGTCATACGTGGCCTGAACCTTGCCCTACCAGGGATGCAAATATCCATTCTTAAAACCAGATGACACATTTCTTCTTTCATTTTTCTTTCAGCAGTTTCATGCCTTTTCAGAATGATGCAATAAGTGCTCATCATGATCAACTGTAAACAGTTCCAAAGAGGTAAAAGACAGTACAACTCCATAACCAACCAGCAGATGCAATGGGCCACCTGTGCTCAAGCATCTGCCTGTTTGGCTTATGGATCAGTCTGAGTAACAAAAAATCATAGTTGAGGCTGATTTAGCATCAGATGATTTGCACTAAAAGTTATGAAACAAAAAAAAATTTGTTGATGAAAGACACACCAACATGTATCTTTTATACATAAATGTAAGATGGTGTCAATACCACTCAAACAATCCTTATACTAGAAGGTTCTGACAATGCAGGGGGCACCCAAGTCCATAATGAGCTCTTCTGAGCTCTTTAACACCAGTCAAGTACAAGGGTCTCGCAAAATGTCTTATCATGTTCAAGGAAGAAATGTATGATACTGGCCACTATTAGATATTCTTCTTTGTGTGCCACCATAATAATACTGCTCAGTAATACTGTTTCAGATGAACATTAATGTCAGGTATTCAAGCAATTTGATAGTAACTTAAAAAAACTGGCACAGCCTCCAATTCAGCTCTACCAAATCTGGCAATAAAGCCTGCAGAGACACAAAGAGTGCAAAGAGAGAGCTATGAATATATTCATTGCCACAGTCTTTATAACAGCAAGGAATTTTTTAAAACAAATATTCAATGGGAGAATGATTATATAAATTATAATTTAATCTATACAACAACACTATGACATCATTAAAAAAGAAGAAGAGTATTGGTATATACTGACATGAAAGGATGTCATTTACCATTGAGTTTTTAAAAAAAAGGAAGACGTAAGCTATTATATATAGAATGGATAAACAACAAGGTCCTACTGTATAGCACAGAGAACTATATTCAATGTCCTATGATAAACCATAATGGAAAAGAATATTTTAAAAAGAATGTATATATGTATAACTGAATCACTTTGCTACACAGCAGAAATTAACACAACATTGTGAATCAACTACATTTCAATAAAAAATAAAATTAAATAATAAAACTGAAAAAGGAAATTGTAGGAGTACATATAGTATGCTCCCATCCCATTTTTATTTTCAAAATTAGTAGCTGACATATACAAAGTGCTTATGTTTCAGATACTATGTTAAATATTGACAGGGGTTTTTAATTGAATATTCACTAACAGTCCTATAAGCTATTTAATATTCTCCACTTGAAAACTGGGGAAAATGGGGCTGAGAGAGGTTTAGTGATTTGTCCTAGGTCAAAAGCCAGTGAGAGCTGTGGCGTCAGGCTTTGAACCCAGAGACCATGCTCTTAACCTGTGTGTGTGTGTGTGTGTGTGTGTGTGTGTGTGTGTGTGTGTGTGTGTGTGTGTGTGTAATGTGCTTAAAAAACAAAAAGGAATTGAAAGATTACCCAAAGGGTTAATGGTAGTAAACTCTCTAGAGAGGGAGTATGAGAGTATGACTTGATTTTCTTCTAAACAATTTGGGTTTTTTTTTCCCCAGCAAGAGATTCTAGTTGTAATCAAGAAAGGAGAAAGACAAAACAAAGAAAGAAAATCAGCAGACCTTCAATGGGAATTCCTAAATAGGGTAACACCATGCAATAAGCCTAACCACCACCTTGAACTGTGTTAAAAGTAGTGTTTAAAGGGTTTGGTCTTTTGGGGGGGACTTTTTTTTGTTTGTTTTTAAACAGAGCCCTGATCATGAATCAATTTGTTGAGCCCAGATCAACAAATTCTGGATGACTCATTATCTCATAAACATATCAAAATGGTGACTTGGAGGAAGGTGGTCAAAAGTACAAACTTCCAGTTATAAGATACACAAGTACTAGGGCTGTGATGTACCGCATGACAACTATAGCTAATGCTGCTCTATGATATGTAGGAAAGCTGTTCAGAGAGTAAATTCTAAGAGTTCTCAGAACAAGGAGAAATTTTTTTCCTTTATTCTTTTCTTCTTTCTTTTCTTTTTACTGTAGCTATGAGAAGATGAAGGTTAGCCAAACCTTCTCTGGTAATCATTTTACAATATATGTAAATCGAACCAGCATGCTATATGTCTTAAACTTACAGTGATAATGAAACTCATTATTAGACTCATTATTATAAGACTCATAATGAGTGAAGCGTGTCACTTATTTCTCAGTAAAACTAGAAAAAACTGAGCTATATCTTCCGATCCATGCAAGCTAACGCATGTAGGACTGTAATATACATGCTGCTCTATAAACTGATTCTTCACTCAACAGATTACATACTTTGGTTCATGTCAGTACATATAGTTCTATCTGATCATTTTAGAAGCTCCTCCACAGCATTTAATTTAAATGTAGTTTAAAAGCCACCATTTATTCAATCTACAACTGATATCCAATTAGGTTGTTTCTAATTACAACTTATACCACGTTTCAGCAAACATTTTCTTTCACATATATTTTGGGTACTTGTGTGAGTTCCTATGGGCTAAATTCCTGGGAGTAGAGCTACTCTGCCAATGGGGGAGGTACATTTAAAAATTTGAGAGCCATTACCAACTGGCTTCACAGAAGGTTGGTCCGCTTTGCAATCACAGCAAACTCCCTGTAACTTGGATGTATTTGCTGTTGTGTAGAGGTAACATTCAGAGGAATTTTATTTTTCAGAGGTGGCTGACTAGATTTATCAAGCTGTTCTGAGGTTTTTCCCCCTCAAAACATCTGAAAGCAGAGAAACAAGATCTAATAATATTATCTATATTTAAATAAACAGTGAATCATATCAACTTCTTTTTCCATTTGATCCAATCGTTCTGAGAGCATATGCAAAAAAATTAAATATCCATATATAAAATGACAGGAGGCCACGGGGAAACAATAGGTTTGCTCGATGAGATTGCCAAAGTCTGAGATTTAGAGCCAAGATGGCAATCAACATCCAGGACAACACAGGAGGACCTGGTAAGCTTCTGTCCATCCAACAAAACCCAGGAATCAAATCAGCACTGGCCCTAGCAATGCTAGATACCACAAGTGCCTTCAAAGTCCAGGTCACAATTTATCCATTTTATAAATGAGAAAATAAATTTTTTAGCAACTGCACTCCCATCAGTTTGGCCAGACCACTTAGAGGTGTGGGTTCAACGTCCAGTCTGGGCAGCTGTATTCTTGGTACTTTGTCCATCTAACCCCCATTAAGATGTCAGCTTTCTGTGGCAGCAACTTTGATCTGTGCATAGCACACAGCAGATCCTCAAATTCTAGCTGAACAGAAGTGAGGGAGGTAGATATGAAGAAGGAAGAAACTTCCCAGTTCCTGCAGTATCTCACCCCTCATGTCCATATGTAAAAACCAAAGTTATTTCACTTAATGTGTCAATGTTTACTCTTTCTCAGGGGCACAAGCAGATAAAAGCTGCCTTCTGAAAGGTAAAGTTACAGGCAACGTTTTTCCAAGCCATCAATCTTTCCCTCAAGCAGCAGCATGACTAGAGTAAGTCAAGTGAATCACAGAATAAAGCTTAAAACTTAACACCCAGTTATTCTTACAAGTAGAAATGTCCTAGAGGGCTGAACGTTTTCAGGGCTACTCTCCCTAGAACTCAGTCCTTCCCACCAGGGGCAACAAACCACTCTGAAGGTTAACATCTAACATCATCTCTGGTGTTATTCGAAAGAACAGTTATTGTGCCCCATCTGTTTCCTTGATGATGCCAGCAATAGTGACTCTTTAAAAACGGAAAGATTTTTTTGGTAGGAGGAGAGAGGAAGGAGACACAGAGACTGAAGGATAAATGAAGAGCCACGGCTCTGATCCCTAGCACCTGGGTAGAAGAACAGGTAATGGATGACAGATGTTTAAAAAAAGACAGAGACAGACAGACAGAAGGACCAGATTCTTGGGGCCCATGGGATGAAAGGAAAATGAAAACAGGAGCCCATCTAACACTTAAACAAATAACTCTGGGGTTTAAGTCTGACTGCCCCCAACCCCAGAGACAACTGCTACTAACAGCTAATATTACTAAGCATCTACCATGCGCCAGGCACTGCTGGAATACTGGCCACACTTTATGTCATCTATCACAACAACATAGTGAAGTGGGTGTTCTCATCCCTATTTTACAATTACAGAGGTAGGTCCTGGAAGACTGAGGAGCTTGCTCAGTGAGAGACAGCTGGTAAATGCTGGAGTCACGCTTCATAACCCGGTGTAACTGAATGCTCCCCACCCAGCTGTTAAGCACAACACAACACCTCACTTGCACACTATGCTGCTGTTATAAAAGAGGTCTTCCCCACCGGGCTCGTTGGGTATGTCGTAAGACTCCAAAAACTGTACATGAAAAACTGTTTTAGGCCAAGTCATCAGCAAATGCTCTGGTAGGGCAGAGAAGAGAAATTTGAAAGTGACTGCAAAAGCAGAGTGGGAGCCACTGTACTCAGAACTGCATCTGTGCTCCAGCAGATGAAGCATGTGGCAGCAACCCCATGATGGTAATGGATGGGGCTAGAGGGGGCAGGCTGACCTGAACACTCCTGACAACCTGCCCCACTCCCCGAGAGGCTAGATTCCAGAACAGCAGGAGGCTGGAGTCAGGAGGCCATTCAGTGAGGGAAACTGGTCTTAAATAGCTACTCCTGCTAACTAGCAAACCACATGTGTGATCACCTCCCCCCAGAGACCATCGAGCACCTAATCAATCCTGAAGATGTTCTCATAAGACCTGCCGGAAAATGACACCTACAGGACCTGGCCCAGGGTGGCGGTAGGAGTATGAACAACAGTGGGATAATAGTCACACCTGTCATCATTATTATGAAATTCTTAGTGTGATCGCTTAAGGCACAACCAGAGGGGCTTGATTTCAAGTGGGTAAGAAAGCTCAAACACTGTCGCGGCAGTGCATTCATTATTAGCCTGACATTTTTGAGGTAGATGGTGCGGCTCCACTTTCATAGATAGGTAAACTGGCTCAGTAAAGGACAAGTGACTTCCCATCAACCCCAAGCGAGAGCTCAGGTCATCAGGCTCCTAGCCAAAGATTCTTGCTCCTAGAGCAGTGATTTTCAAATGTCTAAAGTCTCCGAACGGTTTCAAACAGAATCTTCCCTGGAAGCTCAAACTAAGTCAAAAGTAGAACTGATCTATCTGATGGACGCAGTGGTAGGGCTCAGGTTCAAATCCCAACTTGGCCACTTCCAGCTGTGACGTCTTGAGGATGTGAGTCTCTCCAAGACTCACTTTCTTCATATCTAACAAGAGGGATAATATTGCCTCCCTCACAGTTATTTATGAGAAATAAAATGAGACTATGTAAAGTTCCCAGATGCTTGATCCATGGAGGCCATTATTATTATTGCTACCACTGTATCTATACGTAGGAAGGAAGCTGCTGTAACTCAGCAACTGGTGCAGTGTCATTTCCAATCATGGTCATAAACCAGGCAGCAGAGAAGCCAAAGGTTAATTTTAAAAACTGATGCCAATCAAAAGGGAGGCTGTGCCCTTCACTCTGGCACCAGTGAGTCAGCCACATACACTCACTCTGCATCTTTGGCACCAACAATAATTAGGATATCCATATTCATTCAAACACACTGCTGGCTGACCCAGATGCCAACAACAGATGTGTCAGGGCCAAAATGGGAAGTGGTAGGATACAATGAAAAGAGTCCCAATGTGGAGTTGGACAAAAAAGTTTGAACTTACTAGATTTGTCCTCTGAGGCTCAGCTTCTTCATCTAAGGAGATGACACACCGAAGGACCAGCTGTACCCATCATTACACAACAGGCAGCAGATAAACATGAATGCCCTTCCTCCCTTCTAAGTCACTCACTTGGGGCCCCTTCTCTAACCAGCAGGAAAAGATCTGATGATAGAGTGTCTCTATAAATGATAACAGTACCCACGATAATAATATTTATAAATGTGCCAAGCCCTCCTTCAAAAATGCTACATAATGTTAACTCATTTAATCCTACCATAACCACAAGATCATAAAGTACTGTTACCCTGCTTTAACATTTATAGCAGAGGAAACCAAGGCACAGAGAAGCTAAGAAACTAGCCCAAGGTCACACAGCTAGTAACAGTACTGTCAAGATTTGAACCCAGTCTACCTGGTTCCAGAGTCAGTTCTTATATTATAATACTATTAGTATAATGCTTATACCTCTCTTATTGAAGGTAAGTATTTTCTTTTACATTCTGTAGTACAGTTGACCCTTGAACAACAAAGGGGTTAGGGGCTTTGGCCCTCTGCACAGTTGAAAATCCACATATAACTTACAATCAGCCCCCTGTATCTGTAGTTCCTCTGTATCCACCGTTCTGCATCTACAGATTCAACCAACCGCAGGTTATGTAGTACTGAAATATTTACTACAGAAAAACATCCACATATAAGTGGACCAATGCAGTTCGAAGCCGTGCTGTTCAAGGGTCAACTATACTCCTAGAATTACAAAAGGCTTGTCATGCTATCTGCAAATACACTTGTGACGTTGATAGGACAAATTTTAATATTCCCATTTGGCAGATGAATAAATCAAAGCACAAAGGTTAAGGGACCTGCCTAAAGTACAGAGTGGGAATTAGGGGCAGGGCTGAGATTAAAATACAGGTCACCAAGTCAAACTCTAGAAGTAAATGGTCCAGTGACTGTCTAGGCACTGAAAATAAATTTCATAGGTGTCATCAACGTGCCCCCATCAGCGGTACTTCCCCACGCTGCTTTGGCCAGGGCAGAGGTAAGGACACACTGGTCCCGAAACAATCTCCAGCCCCACGCTAGACATTCTCCTCTCATAGCAATTGTGTAAAGAGGCATTTTCCTTATTGCTGGTGGGCCCACCCCATATCAGCCCAATGAGGTCACCAGCAGAGATAAGAGTGGAAATAGGACACAGGTGGTTCAGGGTGGTGAGCAACTAGTGAGAAAGAACCTGGAGAAAGCAGTGCGGGGATGACATCACATCACGAAGAGAAGGGAAAGGAATGTTAACAAACGTCAATGGGCTCTGAAGAGTGATGACGCGAAGGAGGGAGAAGAAGGTGTAGCGGGAGCTCTCTGGCAGGAAACGGAAGTGCACGTGAGGCGCTCTGCCCCATCCTCCACTTACAGTCCCACAGAGGGGCCAAACACACAGAGAAGCTAGACCCCAGCCGGAGGGTGGCAAAAGAGCAAGAATAATCAAGTAAAGGATACATGCTGAGAAAGAGAGCTGATGAAAACCCTCCAAAATGCTAGCAAAACAAGGATGCTAAGATCATGAGTTATCATTTTTCCTTTCCTCTTTTTTCCAGTGTTTCTGTAAGAGGGTTATAGTACTTTATAAATATTGAAAGGTGCCAGCTTGAGCCTAAGGTGCCTTCACCTGAGGATTTAGGCCTATCTGGGCATGGTGAAGGACCTCAGGGGCCACTCTGCTGGAAGACCATCTGGAACATGGAGGAAAGGGCGTGCTGGAAGTGAATGTATCTTTAGGGGAGAGAGCGGGGTCCTTAGACTTGAGCCAGTTCACAGGGCTTGGGCAGGGAGCAGAGCAGTTCTGAGCATAACACAGTGCTGGTCACTCTGTTTTCTGGCCTGGCATTCATACACTCATGTTTGCATCTTAGGAAAAGACCAAATTTCAGGACATCAGAGCACAGCGGGCAACACAGCCCCAGGGCTCACGAAAGGAGGCTAGCCCAAAGCCGCAAGTGAACGTTTCACCACTTCAGTGGAGGGCACAGCACAGTGTTGCCACCCGGAGGTGCCAGTGCATCACTAGTGTGGCACAACAAGACAGCACTCAATAGCCCAGCAGCATGACCGCAGTAGGGTGCCAACTGGCCCAACTCTGGCAAGCATCAGGGAGACCCAGTCCGAGGGCCTCAGCAGGGCACTTTCTGGGACTTTCTGGGCCCCAGAGCTAGGCTGAGTGCTAGGAATGGTCATCACCACATACAGAACTCAAGAGGAAGTGGCCTTCAGGACCCATGAGCCACCTCCCAGGGGTGCTCAGAAATACTTGGAGAAGCTTCAAGGGAAAGCAGCATAAAAGTTCTACTGTGGTGGGTAGGGACAGAGCCAGAGGAATATTGTTTTACATTATTAAAGTTTTCTATTTTCGGTGCTCTATTCACCCATTTGGCCTAGAGTGGGGAAAAGTACCATCTTTCAGAAACTTAAGAATTCAGAAATAACAATGGTGAATTAGTAACTCAAAGCAGTTATAAGAGGCCAAAGAAATAGAGAAATATGACTAATAAACACATTTAAGCATACAGATAAAACTCCCACATGTTGTCAGCCATTCTTTATGGAAGGACAGAGTAGATAATTCCATACAGAAAATTAAGTGAAACAGCTCTATAGCTCTACAAAGTGCTTCAAGAACATAATAAAAAAGTAACAAATATGTAAGATGAAAGGCAGAGGAATACACAGTTGACTAATGAAGAAAGTGATATTTCAAAAAATTAAAAAGAAGTGCAGGTTGGCAGAAAAGAGGTTAATCAGCCATTTGAACGGTGGAAGGATAAGAACACAGATTTATTTTTTAACAGAAGACAAATTATGACAGTAAAAATCAAACCTAGAAGCTAATTAACTCTTCTGTCTTCTACTTCACATGGCATTTTATCCCTGCCTTGAGTACAGCAGTTACGACTGTGCATTATCATTTCCTTCTTCCTCTCTCCAACTAGACTGTGAGCTGGTTGACAGCCATGTCTTATAGTCACCTCCTTGCTTCTAGGGTCTAGCACAGTGCCTGGCAAAGAGTAAGCATTAAATTAGTGCTCACTGAATGAGTGAGTGAATAAATGAACAAATGAACCAAAAAAGAAATGTTAAAGGGATTGAAATAAAAGCGTATCTAAGGAAAACATGGGGAAAAGGAAGCTCTGGTCCCATAAGGCAACCAGAGAAGGCAACTCATACACTTGGCATTTCGTTGAAGTCCATTTTATATATTCCTTAACGGTTTCAGGGACATATGTCTGTGTCCACCAAGAAGCCTTAGGTCCTAAAGAGCAAGGACCACAAACTTCTACTTCTACGCCTCCCCTTTATAGTGCCTGGCATGCTGCTAGATTTTAGGTCTTAAATAGATATTCATTAAATAGGCTTGAATAAAGATGATGAGAAGAGACAAGTAAAGTTACTTCTAGCAGGCAAGGCTCTTTCATTTTAATTTATAGGCGAAAGGAGCTGGCTATTTATCAGGCTTCACTGCGACAGGCATTCCTCAGGACAAAGGCAGCCTTTCAGAACTACACGAGGAGTGGCAGCGCCTTCTCCAGAGCTCCAGGCTTGGTATTTCCAAGGCAGAGCTACGGGTCAATAGTAAAATACGCCGACACAGGCACATGCCCGGGAAGTTGGCACAGCACCTGCCCAGGCTAGGACTGACTCCAGGCAGCCTGACCAAAGTCAAGAAAGCTCATAATTCATCCAGAGGAGAATTTAAAAACAATCCAATTAGTCAGGTACGACTGCATTGGGCAATTGAATGTCAAACGAATTCAACAGTGAGGACAGGAAGTAGGGGATGGGAGGAGGAGTGGGCACATCCCTCTTTCAAAAGCACGTGACCCAGGTGAAGGTGAAAGGTCTCTGGTTTCTCGGATTCGGCAACTCCGGCCATAGCAAAAATGCCTGCTTAGGATCAGTGGGAGAGGCTCCTCTCTTAATGCAAAAATTCCTAAACGGGCAACTCCCAGCTCCTACCACTAGATTAAAAGAGCGGAACAAAGAAGCTAATTATTAGAAAGGCTCTGAGAGAGGAAGTGCAGTTGGTTATTACAGCTAGCGCCAAGGATGAGAGTTGTCAGGGTATTTAAATATGTACGGAGAATAAAGCAAAAGGAGGCTATGATCATAAGTTCATGTCCTAAGGAAACATGCCAGGGTTTTCAGGTAACGCTGGATTCCCTAACTGTACCTAGACTCCTCCAGATAGGGGAGGTAGGCAGCCAGCCCTGCCCTGATGCCCCCCAAACCTGCTTTGCCTCAACAGAACTCCTGTTCCACCCATATTATTCGAGAGAGTCAGAAATGGTTACACTGAGCAAGAATCAGAAGCTTGTCACTTGAGTGTAAAGTAGTCATGGAACAGACTTTGAAGGGACAGTCTCTAGACTCATCCAGTAACTGGTATTACCACATGCAGCTGAGCTTGTCAACCCTGTCCCCTGAACTGCCAGAGCACTCCCAGGAGAGTTTAGAAGCTAGACTTTCACAGAAAGAGAAAAAACAATTCTAACCACAAAAGACCCCAAACAGTCAAGCAATCGTAAGAAAAAAGAACAAAGCTAGAGGCAACACACTTGCTGATTTCAAGCTATATTACAAAACTATAGTAATCAGAAACAGTATGGTACTGGCATAAAAAGAGATACACAGACCAATGGAATAGGAGAGAGAACCCAGAAATAAACCCAAGGCACCAGGAATATACAATGGGGAAAGGATAGTCTCTTCAATAAATGGTGCTAGGAAAACTGGATATCCACATGTCAAAAAATGAAATGGGACCCTTATCTTATCTTACCCCATACACAAAAACCAACTGAAAATGGATTAAAGACTGAAACATAAGACCTGAAACCATAAAACTCCTATAAGAAAACATTAGGGAAAATAATTCTTGACATTAGCCTTGGTAATGATTTTTGGATATGACACCAAAAGCTTAGCCAACAAAAGCGACAATAAACAAGAGGAACTACATCAAACTAAAAAGCTCATAAACAGCAAAGGAAACCATCAACAAAATGAAAAGGTAATCTATGGATTGGAGAAAATATTTGCAAACCATACGTCTGATAAGGGGTTAATATCCAAAATATATAAGGAACTCTGACAACTAAATAGCAAAAGAGACAACCCAATTAAAAAATGGGGGGGCTTCCCTGGTGGCGCAGTGGTTGCGCGTCCGCCTGCCGATGCAGGGAACCGGGTTCGTGCCCCAGCCCGGGAGGATCCCACATGCCGCGGAGCGGCTGGGCCCGTGAGCCGTGGCCGCTGAGCCTGCGCGTCCGGGGCCTGTGCTCCGCAATGGGAGGGGCCGCAGCAGAGGGGGGCCCGCATCCCCCAAAAAAAAAAAAAAAAAAAAATGGGCAAAGGGCCTGATAGACGTTCTTCAGAGATGACATACAAATGGCCAACAGGTACCTAAAAAGGTGCTCAACATCACTAATCATCAGGAAAATAGAAATCAAAACCACAGTGAGATATCGTCTCACACCTGTTCAGATGGCTATTATCAAAAACAAACTAACAGACAAAAGATAAGTGTTGGCAAGGATGTGGAGAAAAGGGGATCCCTGTACACTGTTGGTGTGAATGTAAATTGGTGCAGCCACTATGTAAAACAATATGGAACTTCCTCAGTAAAACTACTATATGATTCAGTAATCCCTCTCTTGGGTATATATCCAAAGGAAATGAAATCAATACCTCAAAGAGATATCTGTGCTCCCATGTTCACTGCACATTGTTCACAATAGACAATATATGTAAACAACCTAAGTGTCTTTTAATGAATGAATGGATAAAGAAATAGCATTGTGGGTGTGTGTGGGTGTGTGTGTGTGTGTGTGTGTACACACACACACACACACACACACAATGGAATATCATTCAGCATCACAAAAAAGATTGCTATCTGCAACAATATGAATGAACCTGGAGGACATTATGCTGAGTAAAATAAGCCATGTACACAAAGAAAAAAACTGCATGATTTCACTTACGTGTAGAATCTAAAAAAAGTCTAATACACAGGAGCAGAGAGTAGACTGGTTACCAGGGACAGGGAGGTGCGGGGAAATGGGGAGACACTGGGCAAAGTTGCAGTTAGGTAGGATGAATAAGTCTAGAGATCTAATGTATAGCATGATGACTACAGTTAAATAATACTGTATGGAATACTGAAAAATTGCTAAAAGACTAGATTTCAGGTGTTCTCATCACACTAAAAAAAAAAAAAAGTAACTGTGAGGAGATGTTAACTAGCCCATCTCTAGTAATCATTTCACTGTATATATGTATATCAAATCATGTTGTATACCTTTTCAGTTTTTAAAAAAGAAACTAGACTGCAGTAGCCCAAGTTCCAGGGAGCAGCCAGGATAGAAGGGACTCCAATCAGGAAGGAGGAGATGTATGGATCTCCACAGCCACCCCCTAAGCTATTCCCCACCCCATCCATTCTCCCTTCCTAGGCCTTTACCCGCAGCTAGAACCCCTAACTGTTCCTGCTTCAGGTAAGGGCACAGTAAGGATGTGGGGATAGAGAGAACAGAAATTAGACTCTGTTTCATGAGGGCAGAGCAAGCCCACTTTCCTCACCATTATATTCCAGCATCCAGAACAGTGCTAAATATTTACTACGTGTCACCTGAATTAAGAGTGAGGTTAACCAGCATGTCAGTTCTAAGCGAGAGGCCTTAAGTTCAAGAGGTGGAATCTACAGAAGACCTGCTCATAACACTGGCCATTAAGTCCCTTGTTCTTTAAATGTCATAGAACACCTTCCCAGTTTGCAGAGAAGCCCATGCAATGAACTATCTCACTCTTTCCCCACCCCTTCAAGTGTGAAATGAAGAGCACCCCCCAAGAGAGCAAGGCTAGGGAAGGTTACTCAACAAAACGAGCAAAGCATTCCCTTCTACATTCTCCCAGGAAGTTCACCAGCTCTAATAACAACGAAGGATTGTAAACAGGCTTATGCTCCTGGTTCTGCCACTAACTAGTCTTAAGACCTCATACCAACCATCAGAACTTTTGCAGTCTTTGTGTTGTCTCCCGTAAAATGATCTTCTGACAGAGGAGGGCAACAAGTACTGAATTTAAACATAAGCCACTCGTTGTAACCTAAATCTGAATCAAGTCCAGGCGCTCTTAACCACACCAGTCCCTTGGTGGCACAGTATCTAGAGACCCTAGACCTTTGTCAGTGTTCTTTAACCAGGAAGCAGTGAGCTCTCTGTGGACAATGGAATTACACAGCGAGAGAAAGTGGCTCCCTCAAGGCCTCAAATAGTCAAAGAAAAAAAAAAAAAAGCAAGAGTTCTGACAGAAAGAAGACAGCCGTATAACCCATCACTTCACTGTGTTGTTCACACATTCCAAGGCGAGTTATTCTTTGTCTTCTGAAGTTGAAGAAAATCACCAAGAAGTAAGTGCTAGACTGAACTGAGTCCCCCTGAATTCATATGTTGAAGCCCTAACACCCAAAGTGACTGCATTTGGAAAGGGAGCTTTTAGGAGGTAATTATTGTTAAATGAGGTCTTAAGGGTACAGTCCTAACTGATAGGATGGTAGGATGGATAGCCTTAAAGGAGAAGAAAGATCTTTCTCTCCCCATGTCCATGTACCGAGGCAAAGGCCATGTGAGGACACAGAGAGAGGACAATTGGCTACAACCCAAGGAGAGAGTTCTCACTGGACACCAAATCTGCTTATACATCATCTCGGACTTCTAGCCTCCAGAACGCTGAGAAAATAAAGGTCTGTTGTTTAAGCCACCCAGCCTATGGTATTTTATGGTACTGTCATGGCAACCTGAGCTAAGACAGTAAGAGATCCAAGCAGCTCTTCCCAACGTCAAATGCCATTTGTCCGCATTTCCAAAATCAGGAAGGTCCATGGTGGATTCCTCATCTCCATGTAAAACTATGGGTGGGAGGGTAGAAGAGGAATGAAACCAGGAAGAGCACAATAGAGAGATGGGGTAAGGGCAGGGGAGCAGCAGATTGACCAACTCCCTTCAAATGGTAGGACACTTGGTGCTTTAGGACCCAGCTAGTTCAGCAGCCCTTGACAGACGGTCCATGCACTGTGCTACACTGGCTGTCTGCAACAGCAGAGATGAAGAAATAAAGGCAGTCAGTGGAAAGAGGAAGCAGTGTCATGGAACAATCTGGGTACATCACCCTCGCCCTACCATCCAAATAAAGCTGACCTCCCATTCCACAGGCAGGGAAGCATGGGCACAAATGCCCGGGGAAGGCCCCCCAAGAGGAGCCACTGCCATGGCCTCAGCAGACAGTTACCTCGAGGTAATTACAAGTGGCATAAATATATCCAGTCAATTACAGAGTGGAACAGGCGCTCTGTGGAGCCCTACAAAAATGCTCCAAAAATGGAAAGCAAGGACTTCACAGAAAGATGCTGGCCTCAGAAAGCACAGCAATGTGAGAGACATGGGCCTGAAAGAAATCATTTCCAGAGACAGTGGATTAATTTTGGTTCTCAGTCACAGCCAGCTCCCATGACAGCTGATTCAGAGCCACGAGGAGACAGACAGACGGTGGCAGGGGAAACAGCATGGCTTTTGCTTGCTGCTCAGTGAGGCAGGACAGCTCACAGTGAGAGAGGCAAGCAGAGCTGTGGGTTCAGCATGGGGGCCAGTCCCTGGCCCATGAAGGTCAAGCTGGGGCCCCACAGCCAGTGCACCACAAAGGTTTTCTTGACACATCTCTGAGCGCCTACATTTCAGGCCACACCCCACTTGAAAGTTGTTTCTGAAGAAATATAACTAAAAGCAATGCTCTCTCTGCCTCAGAGCCCTCACTTTAACATATATCTCCACCAAGGAATCTCTTCCCCTTCCCTTTTCAAGGATCTCAAGATATAAGGAATAATTTAAAAAAAACAACAACAACAGAATTTTAAAAAATTCGCAGGGTCAGAAAGGACTTCAAGTCACCTAGTCTGATCACTCATTTGATAACTCAGTTTCAGCCAAGCAAGGCTGATCGCCTCAGCTAGAATACCCCCAGTGATGAAACGCCTTCCCTCTAAAGCTTATTTCTCTTTCCAGCAATTCTGATAGCTAGAAAATTCTTCTACTGAGCCAGAATCTGCCTTCCTATCACCTGGTTCTACTCTCAAGGTATCAAAGAACAACTCCAGTCTCTCAGCTTCATGGCAGCCTTTCCAAAAGTTGAAGATGGCTAGCAAGAGAGTAGTCTTCACAAAGTGTTGGGAGACCCTGGCCCAACCTTCTAATCAGTCTTCTTCCATGAGTATGAAAGAAGTGTGCTTCAGGCTAAAATTTTCAAGTCATAAATGTTCAGAGGTAGAAGGGATGGTAAAGATCATCTAATTCATTTCTCTCCCTTCACAGGTGAAACCAGGCCCAGAGAGGAGTTACTACCTTGCCCAGGTCCTCATAGCCACTTAGTGGTGTATCCCAGCTTAGATCCGAGCTCTCATTTCCAGAGCTCTTTGTACTGAATTCTCCTGGAACACCACTTCTAATTTTCCACAACAGAACCGTGCTCTGTCCTCACTATCACCTTACTACACACACACTCACACAAACACACACACTCCCAACTTAAAAACTTAGACCTTTAGCCTTTGTTTACCCTGGTACAACCGTACATGTAAAACTGAGTCCCTGGGACACTTGGGCCACCTATTGGTGTCCATCCCTGGAAGGGCAGAGCAAATACTTCTTGAAACTATTCCTAAGCAAATTTAGCACCACCTTGTGCAAAAACGACAAACAGAGGCCTCATGGAGTTTTAAGGCCATAAATGAGATTCCAGAGGAGGAAAAAAAATGTACCCATAAGTCTATTATATTAATCAATTTTTTCCAAAGGAAATCTGAACAAGGGATGTGGGATTTGCTCATTTGCTTGCAGTACTGGCATTCAGAAAGTAGGAGACTCCAGACCTGAGAGTTAGCAAGGCGAAATGAAAACCAGGAAATCCTAAGCATTTATTTAATGCATGCTAACTGAGCATAATGAAGGTAGCCTTGAATTTTTTGTTCTTCCCGGCCTCACCTGAAGGTGGTATGACGAGGAAAATGAGCCGAGCAGATTGAGTGAACAAACATCTATTAATTAGACATGTACTCTACGGCCAGTATACAGGCATTGTGGAGATAAAGAAAATTCTCCCCCCGGCATTTATAACCTAACTGAGAAGACAAGAAATAGGCAGTGCTGGGAATTCCCTGGCGGTCCAGTGGTTAGGACTAGGCGCTTTCACTGCCATGGTCCCAGGTTCAATCCCTGGTTGGGGAACTAAGATCCCACAAGCTGTGCAGCAAGGCCAAAAATAAATAAATAAAAAACAAAACAAAAACAAAACAAAATAAAATACAAAGCCAATCAAAATAGTTTTCTGACAAAAGAAATATTTTAGAGGGAGGGACGGAGGGAGGGGGGAGGGGCAGTGCCTAGAACACAGTAAATCAGTGGTTCTCAACCAGGAGTGATTTTTGCCCTTCGGGGTACATTTGGCAATGTCTGAGGACATTCTGGGTTGTCACAACTGGACGGTGCTATTGGCATATAGTGGATAAAGGCCAGGGATGCTGCTAAACATCCTACAGTGCACAGAATAGTCCCCACAACAAAGAATTGTCTGGTTCAAAACGACAGTAGGGGGCTTCCCTGGTGGCGCAGTGGCTGAGAGCCCGCCTGCCGATGCAGGGAACACGGGTTCGTGCCCCAGTCCGGGAGGATCCCACGTGCCGTGGAGCGGCTGGGCCCGTGAGCCATGGCCGCTGAGCCTGCGCGTCCGGAGCCTGTGCTCCGCAACGGGAGAGGCCACAACAGCGAGAGGCCCGCGTACTGCAAAAAAATAAAATAAAATAAAAAATAAAAAAACGACAGTAGGGATGAGGTTGAGAAACCCAGAAGTACATGCTCAAAAAATGATGGTTACATTGAACTAGAATTAATCCAATTCAATATTTATTGAGCATATGCATGTCTCAGGCACTGTTATAAGAGCTCAAGAATTAAAGATAAGACATGTATCTCTCAAGGCTACATAAAGCAATGATAAAAATACAGGTGGGATGCGATCCAAAGTTAAACTGGGTGTATAAGTGCTTCAGGATTCTGAGAAGGGTGCGACGCCTGTAAGCCAGCATGAATCAGGAAGAAGATGGACCCCAAGCTTGGTCTTGGAGGAAAGATGAGATTTGGACAGGCAAGCTGGGGGCGCTCTGGCAGGTGAACAGGCTGAGTTAAGAGACAGCAGCAGCATCACTGGCCTCACTATGAGAAATGCACACCTGATGGACGCACAAAGAGCACCTCTGGTTCTCCCGAACCACGGCTAGCCACAGAAGCCAAGGCTGGGCAGAACCTATGCATCTTTACCTCCTATCTCTGTTCATCAATGTCTGCAACAGGATATGGAGTTAATGAATGAATATGAAATCATTAGAAAATGACAATAAAAACAAGAACTACCATTTAATGAGCACTTGCTCCACGTCAGACAGTTTGCTTCACACTTTATCAGCAGTATCTCATTCAATCCTTATCACAACCCTGGAAAGTACATAGTATTACCCCTTTCAATATGAGGAAACTGAGTGATGGAATGAAAAGATAAATGAACAAATGAGTCGAACAAGAAACAGCTTGAACAGCTCTGCTTCTCTCTCATCCTAACCTCGGATCTTCTCGGTTCCTACCATTGCCCAGCTTTCCAGCTTGCTCCTCCTTTCAGAAGATTTACATGCGAGGTAGCTGACCAGAATCTAATTTGAAAAGCAGAGGTGTCCCGTGGGTAGATGGTCATTTTGTGACGGTCCCTAAGGCCATTGTGGCACTGGCACTATGTCTAGGACTTCCCAGAATTTCTCCTGGCCAGAGGCAGCATCACAAAAGGGAAGGGAGCAAGGATGCTGTTCTAGGACATCCTCAGGGAAAACGTTCAGGATCCCTGGTCCACATTAACACAAGGCAACAGCACACAGCGGCTTCTCTTCACTAGCACATTCAGCAGACCCTCTAATTATGTGATAAAAATCCTACTGGCGACTGCTTTTTCTAGAGCAGCACATTACCACCATCCAAATATTTCTCAGTCTCTAAATAATAGGGTAGTTTTACTGGGCACGTTATCTGCAGCAGCTGCAACAGTACAAATAGGTGCTGAATAATCCCTCCTATTTATACAGTCCTCCTACCATTTATAGGATACTCTAGGGACTTTATTTCATTGGATCCAAGCAATCATGTTATAAGACAGGTCACCTTATTTCCATTTTTCAGTGGAAGAACCGAGGCTCAGAGATGTGAAGTGAATGGCCCATGGTCATACAGCAAGGTCTTCTGACCACAGCTGCCCTTCCCAGTAATCCTGATATGTACCAACCATGTAGCATGGCACCTTAGCCATGGGGCAATTTTCACTCTGTTCCTTTCCTACTTAATGTGTAAACAAATGCCTACTTGTATGTCAATTTTAAAAAATCACTGTGATACAAAACCTGATACAAAAACAATCCCCTTCTCTTATTAGAACAGGCTCAGCCTATTTCAAGGGTTGGCACACTTTCTGTACAAGGCCAGATAACTAATATCTTAGGCTTTGTAGGACAGACTGTCTATCACAACTACTCAAGTCTGTCCTTGTAGTGCAAAAGCAGTCACAGATAATCGAAACATGAATGGGCGTGGCTATGTTCCAATAAACTTTATGAAAACAGTTGGGGTGGGGGGTGGCTAGTTTTCTGACCCCTAAATTAAATCATAAGGTCTTCCCATCTGTTGTGGGCTGAATTCATGTGTTGAAGCCCTAACCTCCAATATGACTGTATTTGGAGACAGGGCCTTTAGGGAGCTGATTAAGGTTAAATGAGGTCATAAGAGCAGAGCCCAATCCAATAGGGCTCCTGTCCTTATAAGAAGAGGAAGAGACACCAAGAGTATGTGTGCACAGAGAAAAGGCCGTGTGAGGACAGAGTGAGAAGGAGGCCATCAAAACCCAGGAAAAGAGGCCTCACCAGAAACCAACTCTGACAGCACCTTGATCTTGGACTTCCAGTCTCCAGAACTCTGAGTAAATAAATTTCTGTTGTTTAAGCCACCAAGTCTGTAGGATTCTGTTATGGCAAATTAGTCTGCAGCCCAAGAAGACTAATATACTATTCTCTTACAAATCTGATCAACCCACAGAAGTCAGATCACCTATAAATTAGGAATCAGAAAAATATGAAGTTTTTATTAAAAGGAAATAGGTTTAAAATGCCTTAGTCCATTTTCCTTTCCAGAGCTCCCTGAATTAAAGATCCCTTTATCCTATTCTAACCACTTGGCTCAACCCTGTTTCTTTTCCTTGTTCCTCTGAGTTTTCCAGTTACTTAGATAACATTCCCTAAAAGTCTTTATGCAACTGTTTTGCCTTCCAAAATGTAAATAGACAATCCCAGGTCCCTCACAAACTGGTCTTCACTTGAGCAGTATAAACAATTGCTCTGCTAAGGTAGAGTGATCAAACAAATGCACAACTTTGATTCCTGATATCTAGAATCCTGGTTAATACTTTAGGAGAGCGAATGCAAGTCTAATAAGTCTGAAATGATCGTCTTAAATTGAAGGAGAAATGAACCTTTAGAATAGTTTGCAAGAGACATCTGAAGAAGAGCAATAGAGAGCCACCGATAGGTGCCAAAAGCACTACTTGCTTATAGAGCAAGGTTGTCTATAGAGTTCAGAACTTTGCAGGGTGGTTCTCACAGCAGAGCTAGCAATTACAACCAGGCTGACCTACAGCGAGACAGCTACAATTCCCCAACCTATAGTTCTGTGCCAATCACCCTTTCTGCAGACCTCCAAAGTCTTTCTTAATAAAAAGATCCAATGGTAATGACACTAGAATACTCCCTGGAGAGGACATTATGTCATTCTGGATGAAAAACAGAAATGGAAGCATGAGCGTGGCAATATTAGAGTGGTTTTCAGAAAGCGAGGCAAGGAAAACTCTAATTTTGAATCCCATTTTCAAGAAGTATCTTGCTTGTTAACAAGCTGTGCTTTCTCTGGTCCCCATTCACTTAATAGTTACTCTCATTCCAAAGAGGGGGAAAAAGGTGGTATGACAGGTAGAAAAAGAGCCAAGCTCCTTTCTAATGCTTTGTCTTGCAACCAAGTAGCACAAGTCAATACCACTCCCCATTAGATAAACAGCCACACCATCAAAAACAAATTCAAGAGTATTTCTTAAAAACTCCTAAAATAAAACTCAAACTGATCCCGGAACTGTGCGAAGAAATGAGGTAATACGTGTATTCTAGCACAAGCAAGACTAACACACAATAATCAATAAATGTTTGCTCAATGAAAGTATAAATAATCACCAGGAACCAGCTTCCTGTCCAGGACTCACAAGGCTTCTTTTCACTTTCTAATCCATTAAGAAGCTGGGCATCGGTTCTGTTTTGTCTCCAAAACCAACTGATTAGCACTCTGATTTCTGGCGATATATTTGTGCTAAATGAGGTATCAAAACAGGTCTGATAACTTGTGTCCTTCAGCCTCATGAACGCTTGGTTGTATAGAGAACCCAGATACTTTCTTATTCACTTCAGCAAAAACCTAAGATAAATTTTAGCAGCTTCTTCTCAAAGTTTCCCAGTCCTACGCATAAACAAATCACCATCCATTCCCATCCCACACAAGCACCCACAGCCTCATGTGTGCACAGAGAAATCTCCAGATAATTGCAGCATCACCAACCCAGTGATTCAGATTCATAATGATTTCTAAGAATTAAGAAAAGTGAGAGCTTGACATCTACATTCCTCCATCCCACTCCCTTCTGAAAACCACTCAGACAGCTGGGGGCCGCCGCACTGATCAAAAGCTGGGACTCCACACCTTGGGGCAAAAGCACTAACACAGAACATGCCCAAAGCAGACACGCATAGGATAATGCCAAAGGGACAGGCTGACATAGAGCACCTTCCTCCTACTGTGAACTGTGCTCAGAGTGACGACACCACTCCGACACCCACTGGCCATTTGCTGGACTGGGGTTCCATACTCAGTCACCACCTGCCCAGACAGAGGGCACACGCATAAGCCATTTTTACCTTTTCCACCATTAGTGACTAGCCATTCAGTCTCCCAGTCAAAAGATGGACAAAAATTGGAGGAAGTGACATGTAAGCTGAAATCTGAAAGATGACTCAAAGTTTTGGGGTTGGGGGTTAAGAAGAAATAAACTACACCCGGGAAGGTCTGAAGGCAGGAGAAGTCATGGTGTAACCAAAAGAAGTCCAACTGTAATGTAGAGCCACAAAGAAGGAAGGGAAAAAATAAAGTGGCAAAATCAGCTGGAGCGAGATCACTCCTATGTGCCTTTTTCAGTTACATGAAGGAGTTTACCGCATCCCAAGAGCAGGGCTGAAGCAGGGCAAGTGGCATGATGGGACTTGCACTTTTACAAAGAGCAGTCTAAGGAAGATGCAGAGGAGAGCTGCAAGGCGAGGCTGCTGCAGTAACATAAGCCAAGCTGAAGGGGGCCTGTGGTGGCAATGGATGTGAAGAAGAATCTGCATTTATTTCACGCTTTTTGAGGTCCAGATTTTTACATGCAAAGACTCAGTGGTTCTTGAATATCCTACCAACCTCCTTTTTGGGGCTTCTCTACCAAAGAGGAAAAAGACCAATTCCTCTGGGGCCTTACTGAATGGGACATAATAACCCCTTTCAGAAGGGATGTGGAACTTGCTTTTACGCCCTAGGTGCTCAATCCTTAACACATCATCTTACATCTATGTGGTGCTATCACGTGCGTTTTCATTTCATTTTATCCCCCAACCCCAAACCCTCTGAGAGAGGCAGAACTGGTACATTAGCCTCCTTTAAATAATGAGGAGATGTTCAGAAAGCAGATGCAAAATCAGCTTCTAAAGTCTTGGTGAGTGACTTTGGGGGTGGACTTTGCAAATCAGTTGGAAAAAGACAGAGAGACAGTACCCTTTGATTACATTCCTTGAGTGGCTCCATGTCTGGTTTCCACACTACTTCCTCTAACAACTTTTCACTATACATTTTACCTTTTAAAAACTGCTGGAAAGCAGATGCTTTGGAGGATGTGCCCCAGGAGGAGAAACTGCTCCCTGATCCCAGCTGTGCTTTGGTCACTGCCATTAGGGCACACTGCACTAGGGTACCAGTGTTGGAACCTGGATGAGAATTCACATCCTTTAACTCCTATTCATCCATTCATTACCTGGATGAATGAAGAGACATATGGACAAGCACAGAGATGGAAAGATGGACCAAGGGACAACCCCTTAAGGCTCTATAATCCACCTCCTTTGTCTAATAAAAAAAACTTCAGTGGAAAAATTTTCATGTCAGCAAAACCAGACCAAATGGGACCAAAGAAATAAGCAGATTCCCCTGATAGCCTCCTTGGGTTGAGGTTGCCTGTGCCAGTCATGGAAACACTATACCTCATTCAAAGCTCAATTATAACCATACACACACACACACACACACACACACACAGAGGCCACCACAAACAGTTGCCCTGAGTAGCCAACAGACTTTTACTGATGGGGGAGGAGGGAGAACCGACTCCTAGAGACATTAGTTGAGCCCCTGTATCCACGCACACCTGAAGCTAAACTCTAGCCCTACATCTTTTTTTCCAGTAATATAAGCCAATACATCCCTTTTTTATTCATGGCAGTTAAGTTTTCTGATTATTTGGAACAAAAGTGTATTAACTGATACAGAGTATAAATTGGTATAATGGTATAATATTTCTGTAAAACCATATAGGAATATATATCAACAGTTTATACTGTTCATACACTTTGGCCTAACAAATTCATTTCTAGGAGTCTAACCTGAGCAAATAATCTAAAACACATGCAAAGATTTATTATGCATAATGATGTTTAGTGCAAAGCACAAACTACAAAATAAACTTAGTGGCCCATGGCCCATGTTGGAGGAAATGTTAGATCAAATTACGTTATACCTTTAGGATAGCATATTATGAAACCATTAAAATGTTATATTTACCACAAATTATTAAATGTGAGGTTGAATGTTTTGCCTGAAATCATTCTTAAAAATTAAGATTCGGGGGCTTCCCTGGTGGCGCAGTGGTTAAGAATCTGCCTGCCAATGCAGGGGACACGGGTTCGAGCCCTGGTCTGGGAAGATCTCACATGCCGTGGAGCAACTAAGCCCGTGAGCCACAACTACTGAGCCTGCGCGTCTGGAGCCTGTGCTCCGCAACGGGAGAGGCCGCGACAGTGAGAGGCCCGCGCACCGCGATGAAGAGTGGCCCCCGCTCGCCGCAACTGGAGAAAGCCCTCGCACAGAAACAAAGACCCAACACAGCCAAAAATAATAAATAAATAAAATAAATAAATTTATTTAAAAAAAAATTAAGATTCGGGGCTCCCTGGTGGCGCAGTGGTTGAGAGTCCGCCTGCCGATGCAGGGGACATGGGTTCGTGCCCCGGTCCGGGAAGATCACACATGCCGCGGAGCGGCTGGGCCCGTGACCCATGGCCACTGAGCCTGCGCGTCCGGAGCTTGTGCTCCGCAACGGGAGAGGCCATAACCGTGAGAGGCCCGCGTACAGCACACACACACACAAAATTAAGATTCAAGGAATTCCCTGGCGGTCCAGTGGTTAGGACTCTTGAGCTTTCACTGCTGAGGGCCCATGTTCGATCCCTGGTCGGGGAACTAAGATCCCACAAGCTGCATGGCGTGGCCAAAAGAAAATAAATTAAGATTCAAAATTGTTTATGCACTAGGATTTCAACTTTGTAAAGAAAAATAAAATACACAAAAATACTAGAAGATAATGTGCCAAATGCTAATAGTGGCTGCTTCTTAATAGGGGCATTATAAATACTTCATGAATTTTTTTTTATTCTTTCCTCTTAAATGCTCCAAAATTAACATATCACTTTGACGGTCAAGGAAAAAACTAAAAATACCACTCTAAATGAAACTCATTCTTCCTCATATTAAACAGAATCACTCTCCTTAAAGCCTCCACCCAAGAGTTCTGTGATTCCAACGTAAGGACCTCTGTGACCACACATGGATCCCCAGCACAGCCTTCCAAATATTTAAAACCCAGTCAAAGCCTGAGTTTTGCCTTCTCCAGGTTAAAAATCACTGTATTATGGGCTTCCCTGGTGGCGCAGTGGTTGAGAGTCTACCTGCCGATGCAGGGGACATGGGTTCGTGCCCCGGTCCGGGAAGATCCCACATGCGGTGGAGCGGCTGGGCCCGTGAGCCATGGCCGCTGAGCCCGCGCGTCCAGAGCCTGTGCTCTGCAATGGGAGAGGCCACAGCAGTGAGAGGCCC
>NC_041217.1:67313274-67324520 GCF_002837175.3 Physeter macrocephalus
AGGCCCGCAGACCACAAAAAAAAAAAAAAAATAAAAAAAAATCACTGTATTCCCAGCCATCCCCATAGACCAGAGTGGGCTCTTCCACTCTCCTATAAATATGTTCCAGTGTGTCCATATCCCTTGGAAAATGTGCTTTTCTGAATTCATCACAATGCTCCAGGTGTGGTCTAACAACCGGTGCTGAGGGAGTGGGATTCTCACCTCCTTTATTCTGGATGCAGCATCTCTGATAATTCAACCTAAGTTTCCATTTCCTTCTAGCTCAGGATAGGAGTGAACAGAGCAGCTCAGGTTCCTAAGACAAAGATGGAATTCACCACAGCAATGTACACATCCTCTCTCTTTGGAGAACTCCTGATTCTCCAGAAATCATCCTCCCACATCCCTCAAAGAATTCCTCAGGGGTGATGTCACTCTGAACTTCACTCAGAATGAAGTCCAGAGCTTTCTAAGCCCCAGGGGAGGAGTGCCAGAGAAGATGCAGCAGAAGCCCTGAGCTTCAAATCTCTCTGGAGATAATCCTCTGCCCCCAATGCCAGGCACCAGGGCCTCACAAAATATGTGGGACTTGAGCCAGATTTCTGTTCAACCTGTTTCCTTGGGCCCAGGGAGGGTAGCCTAAAAAGCCCAAGGAGTCACAAAGAGCCCCTTTCCAAATCTCAGAACATGCATAGCCTTTTGGGAGGTGAAATGGGATGCATCGGTATTATTTCTGTGTCATCCTACGGGTCCTAAGTGCAGGGAAAGATTTAAAAAGCTGAATTCTGGGCCTGATGGGATAAATCACAGAAAGACCACTAGGGTGAAAACCACCAACTACCCACATGCAAATATCTGTGTACCTCCATATGCCCTCACGTACAAGCTTTTACCCTGTTTGGGCAACAGTGCTCCTTTCCCCTGCAGCACCACAACTTCTTCTCGATAAGGCAGCAGTGAGAAAGGGATGTCAAACAGCAAGTAATTTTTTCTCCTAAACCACAGATAGAGAAACTGAAGCTAAGGAAGTGAGATGGGTTTCCTAAGATCTCACATGGTAAACTGTCCCCAGTGCCACAGCTTCCATCTCCAGGTACTCGACTTCTACCACCAGCCACTGCTTCCTTCTACAAACCAGAACGCACCAACCGCCCTCTGGATTCTAGGACCAAAGTGATCATTTGTATCCAGCTTAATTTGCATTTGCATACAGAAGTCACAGTTCTTAGTTTCAAGGAGGTAAATCAATTATGCCAGTCTACTGCAACTCTCCTCAAACCCAGAATTATGTGTACTAGCCACAAAATACTTAAACGTTAAAATCAGTCCATTCAATTGTATCGCAGCACAGGAGTACCTGGGGAGTGGAGGGAGCTAGAAGTTGGCGGTTTATGAGCACTCACTCTAGGGGCAGGAGAATTTGCAAGATTTATACACATACACACGACAAGCAATCCATGCTCTGCTCTCCAGGGATTATCACGGGAATTTCCATGAGTTCTAGTCTCTCAAATACTTCTCAGGAAAAGCAAGCACAGAAACCACTCAAAGCTCCTGTGTACATGTATACACTCCGCAGAGGGGCTGGGGAAAATGTTAGAAGGCACAGTGACACAGGCTTCAGCCAGCCGTCAGCTCCTGTTTATCCTTAGCAACATCAGGATCACACCACCTATTGATCCTTACGAAGGTTTAAAGGACTAAATAAAACAAGCGCAGTGTGAGGAAGCAACTAGCACAGAGCAGCTCAGCAGAAAGGCTATAAATGGTGCTGTTTCCTTCTCCCAGCCTTTAAGGGATATCTTTGCAAGACTCCATTAGGAGAGTAAAATCTCCAACTGGTCTCCTCCTGCCTCAGGCTCAAACACATAATTTTAGAAGCCGATTCTAGGAGATCTGATGGTCAAACGTAACCTAAAGCTGCATTTGGGGTGAGACACAGTGAGGGTGTACTAAACCACCACCCTGTAAGGCACGGGACTGAAACTTATCCAGCGATGAGGAAGCAGTACAACTAAGAGGAGTGCTAAGGAATATCTTTGCCATATTTAATCAATCTATCTATATTTGCTGAGTGGCTATTACTTGCAGGGTATCATGCAGAAGAACAAAACCTGATCCTACCCTCCAGCTATTTACTACTTAGCTGAGAAAACAAGGCCCCAAACCCTGAGACTGTGGGTAAGACACTTCTTCCTCTCTGGCCTCAGAGGCCACATCTAAATAAGGGGGTGGGGGGGGGACAGGGGGTGAGGGCGTTGGTCCAGACAGTCTCCTCCAGCCTCTACACACTAAGCTCCCAAGGCAGGCACTGAGTGTGCCCAGCCTGCCATTTTATCTCCAATGCCAGCTAAAAGCAAGGCATAGGGAAGGCTCTCAATAAATATTAGGTCAATAAAATCAACTTAAGAATAAGAGAATTAAATTTGAATCCGAGGCAACAGAATCACTTGGAGATTTGCTGCATACTGATACCAACAAGTATCAGGCTGATGTCCCTGCTTCCAAAGCCTCAGGGAGAAACATAAGTGGTTCCCAGGTCCTCCTGAGGTCCATCTTCTCAGGGCAAAATCACAATAGGTTAGACTGACAGGATATTACAAAGATCAGAAATTTTAAGCCTCAGCACCTCCAAGTCGTATGCAGATGACTCAGAAGACTAGAAGATAAGGAGGACCACTGGGAAAATTATAGGCCTGACAACTCAGCCTGTAATTAAAATGTCACTGTCTGCCTGGCTCCCTCCCTAAGCCCCTAAAAGAGCATCAGGACAGCCCACTCTCTCCTACATCCCCTTTGTTCATTCCTCCCTCACCATCTCCTTACAATGCCTTCCAGGTCAACCCCAGAGCAGGCAGCACCAAAGCTCTCAGGCTGTGGGGTCCCATAACACCTCTCCACCCTGCCCTGCAGCCAGCAGGAGAGGGTACAAGTAGAGCCACCTTGCCTCAGGGCACGTTCTAGGTGAGGTTACTGAGCAACCTGTCCTCCTCCCACTGCAGTGCCCGTGCTGTGAAGCTCTCTCCCTCAGAGCCCCGAAAAGCAGCCCTAGAACACACGTTAACCTGAGGACAGCATGACCCCAGGCAGGAGACAACCAGGAAAGTTAAGTGCTCTCAATCCTGCAGTCCTGCAATGCACGCTCAGGCCAGGCAGCTCTGCTTCCTCACTCAGAAAAGTGACATTCCAGACAGCTGGCACCTAGTGGTAGAAGGAGCCCAGGGAGGGAACTACAGCAGACCCAGTCTTTAGGTCTAGCCCTCAGTGACCCTAACAAGACATTTCCTCTCTCCTGAGCCTGAAGGAGGGCTGCGGAAGAGGAATTCTAAACTGCATGATGTCTAAAGTCTGCGTTCCCAGGCTCTTTCTCTGCAGGCTTCCAACTGAAAAGCAGGTAGTGCTTTTACTTCATTCTTAGAGACTTATTTTAAGGACAAACCAGGCCCGATCCACTTGTTCCATTTCACAGAGACTCAGACGTGAAAACTCCCAAGGGAGATCCAGCTACAGTTGAAAACCCAGCAGCCAAGAGCCTCTGTTCTGCCCTTCTCACCATTATCTGCGTGCCCTCCACCAGGCATGAGGAATCTCAAGGGAAGCCAACGCCATCACGCAATTAAACATGGCAACACAAAACCAGCAGTATTTTTTCCCTTTTGTTTCTGCTTGTATTTAGTCAAAATATCACTATCCAGGTTTGTCTGTGTGTGGTCTTTGCATTGGCCTGAAAACTCTCACTGAAGACAGGCTCTTTCTTGATTGTTTACCATACAGCACCAAAGACAATGCCATTAGCAGTTAATTATTACTCAAAGACATGGACTCTGCCCTCGAAAACGTGTGTTTTATGGACCTGCCAGTAAACGTCCACACAGTACATGGCCTTACTTACTCACAATGGAATGAGAAAAAAAGAGAACTACCAATAAACTCTTTTAACCACTCTTCACAATTTTCATCTGGTTACAGATGGAAAATGAAAAGCTCCTGCCTGAACCAGCAGTGGGTTGGGTGTGAAAAAGAAAAAGAGGAACAAAAACCCTGGGGCCTCCAGCCCCACTCTGCCCTGAATTCATTCACTCAATAAATGTTTACTGACCGTCTGCTAAATGCCAGGCAGTCTGCTCCCTCCAAACGGCCCCACTGTCAGTCTGTAAAATTTATAATTATTTAAATATTTATCCACTATAATAGAATACTATATGGCATTTCTTCAAAACACATTTATTTCTACCATAGGTTGTCTTCCACCGTCCATGTGGTGATGGGATGCTCCTCCAGCATCTCCTTCCTGTTCTTTTTTCTCAAAGGCTGGCTCCCTCTCGGGAACTAGTGCCCTCTACCCCTCACTCTCCCCAGCCCTCACACCGCTGCTTCACTGAAGTCCAAGCCCAGGCTGCACATTCCTGCAGGGCATGTCTTCCATTTGAATGCATCCATTCCCAAACACTGCCAAAGCACCTACTATGTGCTGCACACCACATCTCCTGAAACCCCCCCCACACAGAGTTCTCCACTGGACCTCTGGCCACAAAAAAACATTGAATGAAACAACCAATCATAGTTTCATAGCGAAACAGCTTGGTAATAAAGCTAATGAAGAAATGAACACAGCATGGATAAATAAAACCCACTAAATAAATGGCAAACCTCGATGTTACCACTAGCCATTCCCATTTCCTTTATCACCACCGAAACATGTTACCTTCCTCCCCAGAGACAGTCGACAAGCTTAAATTTTACATTTTCCTTCATACCTTTAAAGAAGTGTGAACTCTTCAAACACTGTGAGACAGCAGACAAGCTTAAATTTTACATATTCCTTCATACCTTTAAAGAAGTGTGAACACTGTAAAAATAAAATAATCAGGAGGAAAGACAGTGAAGACCCAGCACCTAAGGAAGATAGCAGGATCAAAAACCTAAGAGAAGATTCAGGTCCTTTCGGCACTTCAGTTCTACAATTCCCTGAACGAGAACACTGCCAAATGAGAGCCAGGCTTCATTTCATTACAACTGGCCTAAATATCACAGTTTACAATTCTTAGAGGACACACCCAAGTCCCATTCAGCAGAAGAACTGACTGGAAAATGCAAACATAGGAACTGGGAAGACAGAGTACAGAAAACCCGTAACTTAACACAAAATTTAGGTGTTGGTAACTGTCCTCAACTCCCATATTCACACAACTAACTATAAAGACTGTGTTCCATCAGCAAAGACATTCTTATCTCATTTACCCCTTTAGTCCAACAGTCTAATTCATTTAGGTATTCTGACAATGGCTTACTTTTTATTTAGAAGCAATTATGTAGCAGGCCCTGGTCTATAACCTGTACTAGACAGACACAATAAACATATGGTTGCTCTCAAGAAGCTGACAATCTAGTTGGAAAGATAAAGCTATCACACAAAAAATCAAGAACAACAAGTCTTTACAGGCTGTAAAGGAAATAGGACTGCATGAATGGGCTGAACATGGGCTGGAGTGGGTGGAAACGTATCATGGAAGAGAAGGAACACAGGAAGGGGAAAAAAAGGATGCAGAATGGCAACAGAGAAGATGAACAGTATTTCAAATCAAGAGGGCAGGTATGGATAAAGGAAATGGCAAGTAATATGGTCACTGGGGAAGCAGGAAAAGAGTTCAGATAGGAACCGAGCCTGCATGAAGTACAGGATACACACTGCAGAGTAGGGGAGTGTGAAGTCTGGGAATGCATTTTTAAAAGTCAATTAGAAGAGTTTGTTCATATTTTATTTGGTACCTAGTGAGCCCGTTCTATGTGCCAGGCACTGTACTGGTACAGTACAGGTGCCAGTACATCTCCACAGGTGCTGGAGATGCTGGGATACAATGTAAACGTGACAGCAGTTTCAAGGACCTAGGCATATGGCCTCAAAGAGAAACAGCAAGTACACTGGCAATTAAAGGACAGAGTGATAAGTGCTATGAGAACAAGGTACTTATGGGACAGTAAAGACAGGGCACCAACTTCATGCTGTTAAGAAAAATAGCCATATTGGTATTAATATTAATAATTATCAATACTGTTATTCTTAATGGCAGCTTCCACTTACTGAACACCTACCACATGCCAAGCACTATACTTAGTACTCATTTAATCCTCAGAGAACCCTCTAGTCACCGCTCCCACGTCTTTTCAACCAGAGAGGAAGCAAATCTTAACAAAGATCACAGAACTGCTAAGTGGCAGCCTGTGCTCAGAGAACACCATCTCTGGCACTCCCTCTAGTACTAGCCATGAGCAATTCCAACGCAGACAAGCCACCTAGCATCAATCGGGTAACACACACCCAAGTGACCCACTGGCCAAACCCTCCAAGATAATGCTGGACATCAAATCCAGTTTCTGCAAGCTCACTTTTTCAGGACTGAATGTCTCAACTCGAATTCAAATACCTCTCCTAAGATTAAAAAAAAAAAAAAAAAAAAAAAAGAACTTAGACTTCCTCAAAGCATTAATATCCCCCTACTGCCTCCCCTCTGTGTCTCTCCAGTCCCAATCCCCAGCGAGAGCCAAGGGCTGTTGGTGAGACACTGTCTCAGACCTATGAGCCCAGATCAAAGGTAAAGAGAACACTGGCAACCTTGCCAACCCCACAGTACAGTTTTTATGTGCTCCTTTTGATCATCTGTGATATCATTTAATTAATAAAAGACCACTTTCATTTCCAGGAGCCCCTTTGGAACAGAGTACACACCTTGAAAGGTTACAGGGAACTTTTCCACAGATACAGAACTTCCAACGAGGAAGGAGAAACCACAGTGCCCTTTGAGAAAGGTCTCAAAACAAAAAGGGCACAGCCAGCACTGAAAGTTAGTTCAATATGTTGAGGAGCCTCTTCTCAGTCAGAGAGGGGCTCCCAAACCAATCCAGACCCCATGACCTACAGAGATGAACCAACCAGGCTCTCTGCCAGGCTGGGCAGAACAGTCTTGCAAACTGGTCGTGGGAAAGGGAATACACTATCTGCTCTATTAAAGCAGTAAAGGATGCTTTGGTTCTTTTATTGGAGAGGGAGAAGAGAGGGAATATATAGGGGTCTAGGTAGGTGGTGATGGGAAGTTGGGAAATCATGCTTCAAAAACATATGGAGATGGAAAAGGGAGTCAGAGATGAGAAACAGAGCAGATCCTTCTGGGATATTTATTTAAGGCTATGCATGGGAAGCTCTGCGTGCAGAGTGTGTATATCTGACACTTGTTGAAGTGACAGCCCCGCATCTCTGCAGACTCTGTGAGATGGGCGGTCTTAGCAGTTGTGTCATGCTCCAGTAAGTTGGCAGATTTGCCTTGGATCTTCTGGCAAATACTTGCCAATAGCTCAGATGGCAAGGTAATTTCTTAATTAGAAAGAAAGAAACATCCATCTAGAAATGGAAAATAAAGTAGCAGAATCTAGTACAGTTGGGAGCGGGGGTGGTGAGAAAAGAAGGGTCTCAGGCTTTGGAAAACGGGTCAGGAAGAAACAGAAAAGATCTGGCTTGATTTCTGAGAAGCGTCCCTTTTCCCTGGCCCCTCTGAAATCAGGAGAGATTCTTTAGGGAATTGTCGGGGAAGGGAACAGACAACCCAACTAAATTATTCAGAAGGCAGACAAAAGAATTTAGAGTCTTCTGGCTGCTATTCAACAGAATAGACAAACAGTTAGTAAATGGTAAAGAGAAAAGGAAGCATACAATTATCCATCGGCACAAATTCTTGAACACCCTCCTCCCTCTCCTCAGGCCTGATTGTTTGTCTAGTTCCCTTTCTAACCCTCAGGCCATTCCTACTTTATCTCTTCTACAGGCTTTTCAGCAAGTCCGCATGCCTATAAGCTACAAGTGGCTTGGGCTCTTCCCTTTAAGCCAGGGCACTGAGACATACTACAGTACAAAATGGCCCAGAATCTTATCTCCCATCATCCCAGCTTACCTCCACTTCAGGATAGGAGAGGCTTGAAGTGTCACCCTTACGATATTTCAAAATAGACAACCTACTGCTAAGTGGAATTTAATACAGGGGATCTAGAGCCACCTATTCTTATAGGACAATCCAGGCTCTCAAGTTCAGCTGCTTTCCAGCCACGTCAGGACTACTTCTTAGACATTTAGGTATTTCCTTACAGGCTGACAGTCATTTTTCAGTAGCAGAGAAGGAAAACCTTTAACTGTTAGAACTTTCCTGCAACATCTCCTGATGTGGTGAGCTCTCTCATCACAGCAATTTCTCAGCAGAGGCTGTCGGTTCCTTGCATATGGGCACATCCTAGTTACTCACCAGGGATCAGAGGGGAACATTAAGAGGGTCTGGCTGCAATCAGGAGGCTGGACCAGATCCCTTCTCAAGTCTCTTCCTTAGTCTGTATAAGGGAGGCGGGCAAAAAGGTGTTAATAAGCACATCCGGTCTCCTGCTTGAGCATTTAACTTAAAAATCAAACACATATCAGATCCACGTAGAAAGACACAAAATCACCTAAGGAAAAGAGAAAGCTGCCAAGGCTAGTAAACCTGAGTAGAACCAGATTAAATTATTTTAAAATCTCTCTCCATTTTTACACAGACCCAAATCAAAAGGGGAACTGGGGGCTTCCCTGGTAGCGCAGTAGTTAAGAATCCGCCTGTCAATGCAGGGGAAACGGGTTCGAGCCCTGGTCCAGGAAGATCCCACATGCTGTGGGGCAACTAAGCCCATGCGCCACAACTACTGAGCCTGCGCTCTACAGCCCGCAAGCCACAACTACTGAGCCCACATGCTGCAACTACTGAAGCCCGCGCCTAGTAAGCCCATGCTCCACAACAAGAGAAGCCACGAAGCCACCGCAACGTGAAGGCCGCGCACCGCAATGAAGAGTAGCCCCCGTTCACCACAATTAGAGAAAGCCCGCATGCAGCAACGAAGACCCAAGACAGCCAAAAATAAATAAATAAAATTAATTGGAAAAAAGGAGGTGGGGGGGATTGGCTATTAGTTAAAGTACAGAGTAACTGAGATGAGCAGACATGCATTGGGCATAGAGGCACAGACCAGAGACGGGCAACCTTGGCCTAAAGACACACTGCCGCAGCTGCACGGCGGGAGACATCCTTTCTGTGAGGGTGAAGGCAGTCATCAAGCCTCTTAGCCTGGTTCCCTAACACAAGTGTCACTTGTACTCCTTGTTCTGAATTTATAATCCCCAATGACCTTCTGCTAATCTTTCCACTTCAACTCCAAGCCTGCCCCACCAGGTCTTATACTATGCTCAAAAGGTCTTCCTTTAAACCAGCTAATCACCAAAACAAAACCACACATTCTCCTTTCAGGACCTCTCCTGAGACTTTGCCCAGGTTCAACCAAATCATCTTAAGAGTAGCAACTTTTCACACTAAAGTCTGAGACATATCCCTGGAAAAAAGAAGTGAAGTTGATGGCCCAGACCAGCAGCTCTTAAACTTGATCATACATCAGAATCACCTAAAGGGCTTGTTAAAAGAGCTTGCTGGGCCTCCACCCCAGAGTTTCTGGTTCAGTAGATCTTAGATAGGGCCTGAGACTCTGCATTTCTAACAAGTTCCCAGGTAAGTCTGCTGCTTGATAGTCTGGGGACCACACTTTGAGAACCACTGGCCTAGACCGTTCAAGTAATCCAGGATACAGAGTTGGGAGACCAAAAAAGCTGTCACTGACTAAAAACCCCAAATAATCCCTGCAACTTTAAGGGACAATCACCCCCATATGAGTAGCAGTATACCTGTTAGTTGAACACCAAGCCAGGATCTATGCAAGCAATTTGGTCTACATTACCTAATTCTAAATGAACAGGGTAATGGCTAGGCTAAATAAGTGGTGTAATTGCAACAACAATAATTATTATTATCATTATTAAAATTAGTTGGCCAATAAATCATCTTGATCAGAAGGATCAAGAGTCAGTGACAAACATAAAGAGGTCAATTACAGGATCAACCTGAGCTCAACTCTCTCTTGTCCCCAGGCCTCTTTAATGCAGGAGGAAGGGGAAGGGAATTTAGCCAGCCATCTGGGAGAAAACAGCAAAGAATTCCTGGAATTCCTTATCTTCCTCTGCCAGCCTAAACACAGCTCCTCAAGCAACTCAGTAAATCAACGAATACATAAAGAGTCCCGGGGGACCACAGGAATCTTCTCCCACTGTACCTCCACACTGGCCCAGCAGCAAGCAGCAAGAACCTCATAATAGCAAGATCTATGGGTTGTGGAGAGGAAACAGAAAGAAAAAGCCAGGTGGCTGCCCCCACTAGACCTCTGCACTACAGTGCATTATGCAGAAAACGCTCTCAAGCAAGAAAGACCCCCAGAAAAAGAATGCTCAGAAGAGAATCATGAAAAACACTACCCAGGGAGGAAGCTAGTTAGCAAGCTGAAGTAGAGGACAGCGGACGGAAAGACTCTCAGAGCAGTGCCTGTCTCTTAATTGAGGGGTACTTCCCAAACGGAGTGTTGTATGAAAGCGTCAGTGGTACCGGCACACTGAAATGCTAAAAGAATATAAAACTGAAGCCCAGAGAAGAGCTGATTTAAATAATGCTGGGCTTCCCTGGTGGCGCAGTGGTTGAGAGTCCGCCTGCCGATGCAGGGGACACGGGTTCGTGCCCCGGTCCAGGAGGATCCCACATGCCGCGGAGCAGCTGGGCCCGTGAGCCATGGCCGCTGAGCCTGCGCGTCTGGAGCCTGTGCTCTGCAGCGGGAGAGGCCACAACAGTGAGAGCCCCGCATACCGCAAAAAAATAACAATTAAAAAAAATAATAATGCTGATACGAGCAAGCTCAGTTACGGGGTGGTAGATGGTCTTGGCAGGGGAACAACCGTCAGATTTTGTCAGATTGGGGGTCCCAATGCAGGGCCCCTCCTCATTCAGGACTCCAGAAAAGCAACACAATAGGGATCCCTCACTTCTGGAAACAGACACTGCTTTCAAAAACTTGACTTTGCGTACCCTAATATCTTACCACTCTTCCACTGCCCTCCTCACACCACCAAATTTTTTAATTATTATTTATTTTTATTTTTTAACACCTTTATTGGAGTATAATTGCTTTACAATGGTGTGTTAGTTTCTGCTTTATAACAAAGTGAATCAGTTATACATACACATATATCCCCATATCTCCTCCCTCTTGCGTCTCCCTCCCTCCCTCCCTCCCTATCCCACCCCTCTAGGTGGTCACAAAGCACCGAGCTGATCTCCCTGTGCTATGCGGCTGCTTCCCACTAGCTATCTATTTTACATTTG
>NC_041217.1:67324717-67421451 GCF_002837175.3 Physeter macrocephalus
TCTTTTTGAATTATGGTTTTCTCTGGGTATATGCCCAGTAGTGGGATTTCTGGGTCATACAGTAGTTCTATTTTTAGATTTTTAAGGAACCTCCATACTGTTCTTCACAGTGGCTGTATCAATTTACATTCCCACCAACAGTGCAAGAGGGTTCCCTTTTCTCCACACCCTCTCCAGCATTTGTTGTTTGTAGATTTTTTGATGATGGCCATTCTGACCATCACACCACCAAAATTTTACCAATTCCTGAAATTCTCAGAAAATATGTGTTCAGAGAAGAGAGAAACCCTAGGGATGAAGAATCCATCCAAGCAGGAAAGGACAGCTGATAAAACTAAAGATGTTAGCCTGGAGAGATTGGGGAACCAAATATCTGCAGGGCTACCACAGGAAAGAGATGAAGTATGTTGTACATGGAATTGGTGAGAAGGGTGAGAGGGTAAGGCAGGTACTGTCCAAGTCACATGATTTGTGTAGTACGAACTACAAAAAGTAAAACTCCACAAAACCTCATTGGCTGCCAACTACTAGGCCTGGATTATAAAATGTTGAGAAACTCCTTACTAGCCACAGCCTGAAAGGCCCTCCATGATCTGGGCCTGCCCACCTCTCCAATCACACATCAGGTCGCTCTCACCCACTACACTCTACGTGAATTTTCCTTCTGTTGCTGGAAGAGGCCAAGCCCATTTTTGCCTCTCAATCTTGTACTTGCTGATCCCTCAGCCATAAACAGATCTTGGCATGCTAGCTCTTCATCAACGTTCAGGCCTTAACTTGAATTACACCTCTTCGGAAAGGCCTTCCCAGTCGCCTCCGACGTATGATCACCCCAACCTCCCCCAGGGTCACTCTTGGTCACATCACCCCTTTTAATTTATTCACAAGACTTACCACCATCTGATATCACCTTGTTTATTATACTGTTGTATTATAATGAGTCTTCCCCATTTGAACACAAGTTCCATGAGAAGAGAGACCTCACCCATCTGTTTCCCAATTCCTAGAATACCGTCAGATAGTGATACTCAAATATTTGTTGATCAAATGAGTATTTGTTGAAACACCGGGCACAGTCCAACTCTTTACGTATGAGAAACCTGGCTCTGTATGCAAAAGCATGTTCTTTTGCATCTAAATTATAGAAAATTAGTTTGCTTAAAATAAGAATTAGCAGAGCACTGACAAAAATATGTCAGTTTTTCTGTAGTAAATCATTAGAACTTAATGAGCACCTTAAATTTTGTCCATGTTTCAAATAGATGAAGTCTGCATAGATAGGGATGATATTTTGGCTTTTTATAATGGCAATTTCAAGTGATAATTTCTGGGTAGTTATTAATAACTAAAATAATATGTAAAAGATCATTCTTAGACATTCTATTGTCAGGTAAAATGGTGTGATATAAATATCACAACACATACACTATGATGCAAATACAAACTATGGAAAACACTCAAATAATCTTAGTATCAGCCAACTATTCAACATTTGAAGAAAAATGGGAATGTTTATCACACTGGTATCGTTCAACAAAACTTCCTGCACTTCAAGGATGGCATATAATACCACTACACATGCAGCCTATGTTCACACCACTTCTGTCATTCTTTCCAAAGATTTAATAGTTGCCAGCCAGATTGCTCTATTGCACCAAAGTTGAAACAAAATTTAGCCATTCTCAATGTCCGCTGCAGTTGGGTTTCAGGACATGCAACAAACATGAGTGCTACCACTGCATTCTAAAAATTCCATTTCAATAAATCAAGTGGTCCAGGTCTTATAAGGGACATTAACAATAGAGCATTAATCAAGCATTTTGAAAATAGCCTATGAAGAGACTGCACATGGGCCCAACTCCAGCAACAGAAACATAGGAAGAATTCTCTCATCAAGCAGAAGTTTGTGGAACAGAATCCTGAGCAAGTTTGCCTGCAAGCCACAGATAATTTGCAAAATGATTGCAAAGGGCATCATTTGCTTATACAAAATAGCATCTTTTATCTGAAAACTCCAGCATGCCTTTGACATTACCAGAGGCCATTTCTGTTGAGGTCCTTAACATGAGCAAGAATCAGTCCCAGTTTTCAAGAGTCTGGCCCCTTTCTCCACCAGACAGACAGGAAATCAATGGGTGATTAAATTGGTTGCGATGTTGGGCTGCTGCTAGTTCCCCCTGCTGGGAAGAGGGCTCCTCATGGTAAGAATGGCAAGCCAGGGATGATAACAAGAGATGTTATACCGCATTTACCATATATTCAAGTGGCCCTGGGAACTCTTCCCAATGCTTTCTTATTTCTGATCTCTACATGGCTGCATGAGTGTAGCTCAATCAGGCAGGAGCATACACAGCCTGCCTTCTGTCCAACACATCACATGGCATCTCAGACATCGGGAAATTTTAAATCAGGGCAGCAGGCAACTGGTCATGGGCTCAGGACGCCTGCTGCAACTGGAAGGCCACTCTGAATCAGATTCCAGCTCACCATCAGTGACCTGTATTTCCATGAACTACCCCAACGTCCGTCCTCTCTTCAACTAGCTTCACATGTCATAACATACTTCTGCACATCGAAGAGAGCAGCGGAGAACCCCAGCACACTCTTATACTCAAAGGGTACCATATTTGGGAGGAGGGGTGCAATCTGGCAATATATGTATCCAAAGCCTTAGAAGCTACATACCATTAAACGCAGCAATTCCATTTAGTAATTTATTCTAAAGGAATAATTCTGAATGTATTCAATGACATAACTACAAGGATGCTGACAGTGACCTGTGAGAAGCTAGAAACAAGTCAAATGTCAAACAATGAGGGCCTGGGTAAATAAATTACACTATACCCATTTACTAGAATGTAAATATATTCAGCCATTAAAAACGATGCTGTAAAGGAATATTCAATGACGTTAATCTTATAAAATATTAAGTAAAAAGAAATACACCTTCTACAAGATCTCATTATTGTTAGAGATATTCCTTTTTTTTTTTTTTTTTTTTTTTTTTTTTTTTTGGTACGCGGGCCTCTCGCTGTTGTGGCCTCTCCCGTTGCAGAGCACAGGCTCCGGACGCGCAGGCTCAGCAGCCATGGTTCACAGGCCCAGCCGCTCCGCCGCCGCATGTGGGATCTTCCCGGACCGGGGCACGAACCCGTGTCCCCTGCATCGGCAGGCGGACTCTCAACCACTGCGCCACCAGGGAAGCCTGAGATATTCCATTTTTGCTAAAATTACAATCTAGAAGAGAGACACCAACAGGCTTTACGGTGGCTATTTCTGGCCAGTGGGATTACTGGCAAATTGTTTTCTTTTTCCCCTCATTTTTCTAAAAACTTTTATATAATAAATGTGAATCAGGTTTTACATCCAAAAACACAGAAGTCATTATTTAAAAATAACTCAGTGCTCTGTGGAAACATCTCACAGGTTTTAAACACTCATTTGTAGGAGACGATCACAACATCTCAGAACCAAGCACAGTGACATTAGGATTTCTGCCCAGTGACGTGCATTAGAACATGGTGCCAGCCAGAATGCAGTTTCACTGTGTTTCTTGAGGTCTTGAACAAATGGGGCTGGATATAGACCCATCACACCAGGACTACCCTATCTTGATGTCATAATTACCAGTGTTATTTTAAAGCTTGCAAATAAATATATAAGTAAACAGAAAGTTAAGAAAAGCAACTATGAAAGAAAGAGGAGGAGTAAAGAATTTGCTTTTCTGCCCCACAGGCCACAGCTAATCATTAAGATCAGCTCCTTTTCAGATGTGCTCCAGGTGCATCTTGGTAACCTCAGAACCTCAGTGTCCCCTGGAAGAGGAGAAAGGAGGTGTCAGCCAAAGGTTCAGAATTAAAATCTGAATCCAAAGTAGGGAAGTGGGTGATACACATGAATTCTTCCCTGAATGTGCACAAATAAGGTTTTGTATTTTTTTAATCACAAATCCCATGACATTCTTCATTATTATATTTGGCTTTTATATTGTGTGTATATATGCAAAAATGTTACTTAAGAAATTACACAATAATCCTCTTATTAGTGATCCTAGCAGCCCTGGGAGGTAGGGGAAAATGCTCACTACTATTGAAAATCAGAGGTAGAAGGTTATGCCACCTGTCCCAATGTGCGCAGCAGGGTAACATCACAGGGGCAGCTAGTACTGAAAATGGGAACCAACCTTTACAGCAAATAGTGAAAAAAATAAAAGAGCAGACCAAGACAATCTTTTCAAATGAAGTAAAAAATCATACAAATCTTATTTAAAATGTAAAGCATTATATAAAATGTGAAACATTTAAGTTATATTGAATTTTGCATTAATCCTTAGATTGGACTAAGAGTTCATTAATTATTGATTTATTGTTGTAATTTCCCCCTTACTGCAGCAAAACTGCACAAAAACATGACATCCCCTCTGACTTTCACACAGCACTACTATACAAGGGGTAATCTCTGCAAAAATTATTTAAGGGCTTGCATTTTCTCAAAGGAGCCTCTTAATATTCAAAGATATTCAAATCCTTCTCTTTTGAGACTGGTTTCTTGTCAGCATGCTGGTTGTTTTTCTCACCAATTATGAGCAGGTCTAACCCTGCTCGGTCCTCATTCGTCTGTAGAATGGTTTGAGCAGTGCTCCAGCAATCCTTTTATTGACGATCCATAATCCTACACCTTTTGAAAGATTTGCAATTTCACTTTGAAATATATTGGCATGGAATTTGCATTGTACTGCCATATCTGAAAGCCAAACACTGGCTGACAGACCTCGAGGATGGACAGGAGCAGATGTGAGTGTTAGATGGAAGACAACTGAAAGGGAACTCTTAGTGTCCTACTGCTGTGTAACAAATTACCACAAAACTCTCAGCTTAAGACAACACATTTACTATCTGCCTGTTTCCTTGGGTCAGGAGTCCAGGCACTGCTTACCAGAGTCCTCTGCCCAGGGTCTCACAGGCCATCACGCTATCAACCAGGCTGTGTTTCATTCTGGAGCTTGGGGTCCCCTTCAAAGCTCACACAGTTGTTGGTAGAATTCAGTTCCCTGAAGTTATGGGACTGAGGCCCCCATTTTCTCTCTGGCCAGCAGGTGGGTGTCACTAGCAGCTCCTAGAAGCTTCCCACAGTTCCTTTCCACATAAACACCCCCTCCCCAAACACAGCAGTTCACGTCTTCAAAGTCTGCAGGAGACACTCCTGCTCCAGTCTCCTAAAACAGCGTCTTATATGATGTGACGATCACGAAGGGGTTTATACAAGGGCAAGAGGCACCGGGGGTCACTTTAGGGTACATTGACCACTTGGACCATTTTTATAAGTGATCAGTCTGTTAGTAAAGATTTAATGTTATGACCACTGTTGATTTTCTAGGCAACCCCATAATTCAGAAATTCAGATAATGAACACTTGCATAACAAGGATCCCCTAGTCCTCACCTCTCAGATCCATCCTCTCCATTCCCTCAGTCAAGACTCTGGTTTAGATCCCAGCATTTCTTGCCAGCACTATTGAAATGGCATCCAGTCGTGCTCTCTCCCAATCTATCCCCTTCAATGCCCCTAGAGAGAGCTTAGTTAACGTGCACACCCTCACCATGTTTCTTCTCTGCTTGAAATCCATCAGTAGCTCCCCACCAGCAGCAGGATAGAGTCAAAGCTTTTCAGCAGGCAAGTCAGTGCCTTCACGACTGTATTGCCTGAGATGTCCAATGCCACATCCATCTCTCTCCAGCCCTCCCTGTATTCTCACCTTGAGGCCCAGGATACCCCCTCTGCCTGAATTTCCTCCTCCTCAGCCATCCTTCTGACCTGAGATTCAGGATCACAGCCTCTGTGAAGCCAACCTTGACTTCCCTAGGAGGTCCTGCATGATCTATCTTTCACACTCCCACTGAATCTTACATATACTTATTACAACATTTACCCCTCTGTGCTACAGCTACTGGTCTCCAGGTCCTTCTCCCAACCACACTGGGAGTATTTGGAGGCCAGGAGCTAGTTTTTTCCTTCCTGTATCTTAGCAGTCCTAGGGAACAGACAACAGTAATGGCTTTTGAATTAATCATATTTCTAGTACAGGATGGCGATTAAGAGCACAGATTATAAAACCACACAATCTATATGAGGAAATGAATGTTAACTAAATTTACTGTGGCAATCACTTGACAGTATATGTATGTCAGGTCATTATGTGGTGTAACAAACTTATACAGAGCTGTATGTCAATTACATCTCAATAAAAACAGGAAATAAAAGAAATAAATTTTACAGAAAAGAAAAAGAAACCACACAATCTGAGTTTGAAGGCCAGCTAGACCACTGCATGCATGACTCAAGCAGGTTACTCGACATTTCTGTGCCGCGGTTTCATTATCTCCAAATAAAAAAGAAAATCTCTTTAAAAAAAAAACGACTCTAAAACCTCTAAATCTCTGCAAAAGAAAAAAAAATATCTACTTCATAAGATTGCAATGAAGAGCAAACAGGTTAATATTTGTAAAGAACTTAGAAAAGGGCATGGCATATGATTAGGACCATATAAAAATCTGTAAGTAAAATAAATAACCAACCACCACATGATACACAATAGTAGGAAATTCATCCAAAGGAAAGAGAGATGCCACACAGATCAGGGAGATGAGCCAATGGTAAAACTGTTATCACCGTTTTGAAATACTCCAGCCAAAAAAGAAAAAGTACAAATAAAAAACAAAACAAAACTGCAAAAGAACAGAGAAAGCAAGAATTGCAAAATCCTGATAATCCGAGAACCTGAGTGGTAAGTATAAGAGCAACTCTACTAGGCTCTCTACTTTTTACATGTTTGACGAGTTCCAGAATGAAAACAATTTAACTCTGAATAGGCCAGAGTAGGCCTAGCATCCCGGGAGAGTAAAAGCACCTGGGCAAGGTGCTTTTGCCTCTCACATGTAAAGGAACTACCCTTCCTTCTGCTGTGTTCATAAGCTGACACGCATCTCTGGTGAACCTGAGAAGATGCTCTACTCCACCCTCTCCAGCTGGGTGGATGCCATCTTCTCCACCATGCTCCTCTTCAGAGATGGCGTGTTGCACTGAGAAAGTACCGACACCAAGAGAGCTGGGTTAAAATGCCAACTCTGTCACTTGTTAGCTAACCCTCCTCAGCCTCAGTTTCCTCATCTATAAAAATGGAAAACCCTACCTCATAAGGTTGTTAAATGGATTCAATAACATATTTTTACAATAGCACAAAGGTTGTTAAATGGATTCAATAATATATTTTTACAATAGCACAATGTCTGCCATGTGGCAGGTAATCAGCCAGTGTCTTTTAAAAATTAAATTAAAAGAGTAGGTGGGGACTTCCCTGGTGGCACAGTGGTTAAGAATCCACCTGCCAACGCAGGGGACACGGGTTTGGGCCCTGGCCTGGGAAGATCCCACATTCCGTGGAGCAACTAAGCCCGCGAACCACAACTACTGCGCTCGCGTGCCACGATTACTGAAGCCCCCGCGCCTAGAGCCCGTGCTCCGCAGCAAGAGAAGTCACTGCAATGAGAAGCCCATGCACCACAACAAAGAGTAGCCCCGGCTCACCACAACAAGAGAAAGCCTGCACGCAGCAACGAAGACCCAACACGGCCAAAAATAAATAAATAAATAAATATAAAATAAATAAATAAATAAAAATAGTTTTTAAAAAAAAAAAAAAAAGAGTCGGTGAACTCAGGATGTCTAAACCCAAAACTTCCACAGGCCAGCAACCTGCCTGCAACTCGAGGTTCAGGTAAACTGGGAGGGAGGCTGGACTACACTGACCACAGTGCTGGTTCCCTTCATCCCAGTGACTTGAATACCAGACAGTAACCAGAGAGCACAGCCCACCTACCTGTAAAACAGACTTGCTACCCCAACTTGACCCAAAGACCTGAAAGGACCATGCATGGGCCAGCCTCCTTCCCAAGTCACACAGGGTGAAACGCTGGCTGTAGCAAACTCCCCATACTGGCGCTTTCTGCCACACCCAGGTAAAGTGAAAGCAGCTTTCAGAGATCAGGGTTAAGCTCCTATTCAAAACAATGGAGTAATTCTCAGGGCTCAGCCAAACCCCGACTCCCAGGCTGCACCAAATCACATAATCACCCTTCTCTCCCATATCACTTTCCAATTAAAAAAAAAAATTCTCAGCAACAGGGGTGGCAATGCTTACCACTTATAGACAAAGGAAAAAGCTGGTCAGTACACAGAGAGCACAGCAACAGAAATAGTCAATTTTCAGAGTGTGCTGATATTATTGTCCAGGTGGAATTAGGGGGAGGCAGACACTGAAAGTAATGTATTCAAATGAGGCACATTCCTCTAGGTATTTATCCAATTGATGTGAAACTTATGTCCATATAAAAACCTGCATGTTAATGTTTATAGTAGCTTTATTCATAATCACCAGCCTCTGGAAGAAACCAAGATGTCCCTCATTGAAGGACATTGATTGGATGAAGGGATGAGTGGTGAATGAATGAACAGACTATGTACACCCAGACTGTGGAATACTATTCAGCAATAAAAAGAAGTGATCTAGGGCTTCCCTGGTGGCGCAGTGGTTGAGAGTCCGCCTGCCGATGCAGGGGACGCGGGTTCGTGCCCCGGTCCGGGAAGATCCCACATGCCGCGGAGTGGCTGGGCCCGTGAGCCATGGCTGCTGAGCCTGCGCGTCCGGAGCCTGTGCTCTGCAGCGGGAGAGGCCACAACAGTGAGAGGCCCGCGTACCGCAAAAAAAAAAAAAAAAAAAAAAAAGAAGTGATCTATCAATCCTCAAAAAGACATGGATGAATCTTAAATGCATATTGCTAAATGAAAGAAGCCAGTACGAATCCAATCATATGACATTCTGAAAAAGGCAAGGCTAGAGAGATAGTATCCATATCAGCTGTTGCCAGGGTTTGGGAGTAGAGGGAATTGAACAGGTGAAACACAGGAGAATTATTTAAAGTGGTGACATTATTCTGTACACTACTGTAAAGGTAAATACAAGACATTAAGCATTTGTCAAAAAACCCAGAGAACTTTACAGCACAAGAGTAAACCTTAATGTTTACAAATTTTTGAAAATCATTTAGGATGAGAGAGAAGGGGAAATTTCGGGATAGAATGCAAACTGTGACAAAAGAATCTAAATGTATTACAAATGGATGAAGCAACCTCACTTAAGGAGGTGGGGGTTAAGGTGCTGACCAAAGTAATAGTTGGAAACGAGGAGTGTCTATAAAACTAAAGACAAAAGGAACTGTACCTTAAGTACAGTTAAGGTACACTAGATGTCAAAATTGCTTCCCACAGGGGTGTGGGTTAACAATTCTTAAAACACTACACTGGAATTGAACAACTAAGTAAATGGCTGGTAGGAGCCGGTTTTCTCACTCTCAGCCTGCTGGAAGAGGAAGTTATAAATAAGCAAAGGGAGGAGGCTAGAATGATTCACATCAGATTTGGAGGTAAGCTATGAATTTATGTTTAGCTTAATACACATACAGATGGTTACATAAACATTGATAAACGTGTATATACAAGAATTAGCATACACGCACATATTTCTTTGCTCTATCAGCTGAGAGGGCTGGAAGCAAAGACACCCCAGGAGCAACATGCACACCTAGCACCCAGATCTTGGTTTCTAACACCATTCTTCAATAAAGGAGATAAAGAGTCAATCTCTTCTATCAAGGGTTTATATGTACCACAGGGAACTCTCAGTCTCTGTGACTCATTTGTCTAAATTCAGACAAAGCCAGGATCTCATGATGTATATTTCTATTGCTACAGCTACCCTGCTGTCCAGGAAATGTGCGAACTGAAGATTTATTCTTCCTTCTTGAGAACTGGCACAACATATGTCTACCTTTAGCTGCCATTGATTGGTGGACACTTGGGTTTCCTCTCCTCCACAGTCTATCATGGGTTCATTCTGAACTTGAGCTCCTGGTTGCCTTTATAAAGAGGTCTTGTTTGTGCCGGGTAAAGGACAGTGAGTAGGCTGAGTAAGGCCTGAGGAAGTTTCTCCCACTGAGCATGTGTCTTCCTGTGTGACACTATCAAGCAGCCCACTGGCTGAAGCCTCCACCTCAGGGCTGGTAAGCGGGCCCCTTGGAAATGACATCTTCCCATATAAAGGATTAAGGAGTTATAAGGAAGAAATGTATCACCCAAAAAGGGTGATGTGGAAGAATGCCATCAACCTTCCTTCACTGCACTGGGAGGGCTCCGTGGAGAAGAGACTGACACAGCTGACTGTAATATGGCCTCGAGAAGAAGCCAACAGGAGGGGAGAGGAGAGAGGCCACGGGATGGAATGAACCCTCAGAGGAAGAGTGGGGGCCAAAAAGTGGAGGCTCAAATTGAGTGGTGAGTGGAAGGAGATGAGTTCAAAGAGAAAGGGTGGAGAATTCTGACGAAAGACCTTAAAAAGGTGATCGTCTAAGAGCTCACTTGCAGGATCCTTAGAACCAGAAGGCTCTGAGTTTAGGGGTAGGGACAGTTAAGACAAGGAGTAGAGAACACAACTCTGGCTGCAATAAAAACTAAGTACAGAAGCCCAGTGCAAGAAGACCACAACAGATTAGGCAAGAGATACCTGGGGCCTAGACCAAAGTAGAAGTTGTAGGGACAGGGAAACATGCATCATCTAAGAGATGCAGACAGAATAAAGACGGGGAGAAGCAGCCCCACACACCTTAAACGACCCTTTCCAACAATAGTAAGGGTGAGAGAAAGTCATTTGTTACTCTCTACAAAGCCTGAAAACAAAGCAGAAAGAACCAGGGGCCTGAATTCCAGGCAGCACCACTGCTACAGTGGGATCCAGGGCAAGTCACAACCTTTCTGGGCCTCAGTTTCCCCATCAGTAAGCTTGGAGAGCTTGATATCTGCATCCACCCCCACCCCGGTCTATCCCTTTTGGTAAAAGCTGTAAGTCACACCTGGAGCATGTGTGGTGATTGTGCCAGGCGTGCCAGGGTCCAGGTATAGCAACTGACAATTCCTGTGTCTGCCTCAGTGTGAGGTCACCCCGTACCCCTTAAACCTGATTCCAAAAGCATGAGCCCCAAGCTTCGATTAGCTCAACCTTCTGTGTTCCTCTCTCTTCTGTTCCTTCCTTCTTAGCTCTCCTCCTTCTCTTCCTGCCTGCTGATTCTAATTTTACTTCTTCCTGTTCCTTGTTTTTAAACTAATTTATCCCTGCTCACTTACATCTCTGGAGTTCAGTACAATTTTTCTTAGTAAACATGTATTAATCAAGTACCTGCTATGAAACAGGCCATATAGCAAAGTCATAGAGAGCCTGGACTAGGAAGGCAGACAGTCTGAGTGGAAACCTGTGATAGTTAATCTTATGTGTCAACTGGACTGGGCTAAGGGAAGCCCAGAGAGCTGGTAAAACATGATTTCTGGGTGTGTCTGTGAGGTTGTTTCCAGAAGAGGTTAGCATTTGAATTGGTAGAATGAGTAAAGAAGATTCACCTCACCAATGTGGTTCGGCACCATCCCATCTGTTGAGATTCCAAACAGAACAAAAAGGTGGGGGAAGGGCAAATTTGCTCTGCTTGAGCTGAGACATCCATCTTCTCCTGTCCCAGACATCGGCACTCCTGACTCTTGAGCCTTTGGACTCAGACCTGGACTTATACCATTGGATCCCTGGGTTCTCAGGCCTTCAGGTTTGGACTGGAATTATAGCACCAGCTTTCCTGGTTCTCCAGCTTGAAGATGGCAGATGATGGGACTTCTCAGTCTCCATAATTGCATAAGCCAACCCTTCATCATAAGTCTCTTTCTATGTATATATATATACAAACACACAGACAGACACACACACACACACACACACACACACACACACGTATCCTGTTGGTTCTGTTTCTTTGGAGAACCCCAATTAATACGGAACCTCAGCTCTGCCACTTGCTAACTAGGTAGCCTAAGACAAATTACATAGCCTCTCTATACCCTAGTTATCTTATTTGTAAAATGGGACTAAAAAGAGCATCTATCTCCGAAAGCTTTTGTGAGGATTACTGAGTTGAATATGTGCAGTGCTTAGAACCGGCACAGAGAAAGCACTCAGGAAATGTTACTTACTACTCCAGTTGCCAAGTTCCATTCTGTTGGGAGCACGTGTGACCAACACAGGGTCACTACTCTCAGGCAGTCCAATTTAATAAGAATAATTATAATATAAAGCAGGCCAAAATACCTGAGGAGATACAGAGAGGGTGGCTCAGTTCAAATGGGGGTGCTACAGCTGAAAGAAATCAGAAAAGATTTCATGGCAAAGATATTCATTTGAAATGGGCCTTGAACAATGAGACCCGGTAAGAAAGGGAGGGAATTCCAGAGAAAGGGAAGAACATAAAGGGCAGAAGTCAGGACAAACAGGACACCACATGTTTGAAGACTAGTAGGAAACTCAGTTCGGCCAGAGAATTGGGCAATGATGGAAAATACAGGGGTTTTTGTTTTGTTGTTGTCGTTTGGCCACACGACATGTGGGATCTTAGTTCCCTGAACAGGGATGGAACCCGAGCCCCCTGCATTGGAAGGGCACACAGAGTCTTAACCACTGGACCGCAAGGGAATTCCCCCCAGAAAATGAGTTTTGACAGACACAGTGAAGCCAGCCTGGGGAAGCCCCTGACCACCCGCTGAGAACTCCTAATTCATTCATAGGCAGCGGGGAGCCACTGAAGGCTTTGGAGCAGAGACATGACAGGTCTCATGCTCGTCCAGACACAGTGTGCTGGGTGGACAGGGAGAGCCCTCCAGCTCTGCCAACACAGTCTCCTCTGTGAGGTCAGATGGACGCATGCCACACATATACAGTGGTCCTACCTATATGCTCAAGAGTACTCCTCTCTCCCTCTGGAGACGAGGGCACTGGATTCTTAAAGGAGCAGTCTGAGTGCCCTTTTAATGCAATTAAATGAAGGAGTGTCTGGAAATGGATTTAAATTAAAATAATAAATCACTATGATCTCTTTCAATAAACAATCTGGCTACTGACTCCCCACTGGGCCCTCAATGGGGTGAAGTTGTTCAGTTTAAAGGCAGCCAAACTCTTACTTAAATTAAGTGTCATCCCAGCTAAATGAAGACCAGATGTGCAAGCCAAGAAATCTAATCAGGTTTAAAGAAAGGATTTCTGTAAAAGAGAAAACTGGGGGAGAGGTAGCATTGACCATTAGACAGAAAGTGTTAAGAAGAAAAGTCAAACCAGGGCTCCAGATCGATAGGGTCACTGGCAAGGAAAGGCAGCGTGCTGCCCTAGAGCCCATCCAAACAGGGCCCTCATCTGGAAGTGGCGCCTAGCATCCTACTAGGCTGTTAGCAACCTGTCACTCTTTCAGAAATCCCAGCCAGGAGAGCCAGACTTTCTATTCTGACCACAAAGTCCAGTGCTTAAAAGACAGCCCAAACCCGGCTCCCCAAGTGGGAGAGAAACTTCAGGTGTAAGCCACATACCAGGTGGACACTACCCAACCCGAAGCAGGCCTGGGTTTGGGAGCTTAAACCTGAACCAAGCCAGACACGACGGTGATCCCTCATGGCCTCAGCCCCTTAAGCCTCCTGTTCAATAAGCAGCTTTTACACCATCCAGAGAAGGCAGAGTTTTTTGTAGGCTCAGAACCCCTCTTCTATCAAGTATCTTTCACCAGGACCGCCTCTTAGTCTTTCAATGCAGGGAGGGAGGGACAAACCAACCCACGTGCCCACAAGCCTCAGACAATGCACGTGGACTTCTAGGTCTTTGCTCTTTCAAGCGAGCAGGCAGCCTCCCTTGGGGACCCTGCTATCACTCTCTCCTTGAGCAGCCTGACCCTGTTTTATCAGTTGTTTCCACTGTACCAACTGATGTCGCAAAGCCTAACTGAGGACCGGGGAGGAAGAGCTTGCATTGGAAGTTCCTACCTGAGCAGACTGGCTCAACCAGCAGCTTCAGAGAAGGGGGGATGGGATGCGACCAGTTTTAACAGGAGAACAAATACAGACGATGTGGACTCTGTGCACAGAGAAGCCCAACAGAGAGGTCAAGGCTGCACTCTGCAGTAACACATGTTCAACTAGCAGATAATCTCAACTGAGGTGACTTGGTGGTGACTTATCTGCCTTAGAGAGACAGTATAGCAGTCAAGAGCCTGGGTTCCAAAACTGGAATCCTAGCCATTTACTGACTGTGTGACCTTGGGCAAGTTACAGACACTCCTCTTCATAAAGTAATTGTGAGGATTAAGTGAGTCACTATAGGCCAAACGCTTAGAACAGTACCTGTTACACAACAACTAACACTTACTGCAGACTTACTGTCATTGTTAGTTTTGAACTCTACAGTTGATTCTTGTGTGTCTGATGTTTGGGTATCAGTATCACCTAAATAAAATGAAACCACTACCTCCCTGTCCTCTCCTGGTTTTTCCACGAAATGGCTCAAAGAATTGAGGAGCTACCAGTCAAATTTTAAAATATTAACGACCCATATATACCCAGAACTATTCCAACTGTCTTCTCTTCCAGCTCTTCCTGGGCCAGGATAAACAAAGACCTACCTGGGTCCACAAATGATAAAATGAAGCAGAGGCTGACATGGCTGTGAACAAGGACATGAGATGAGTTCTGTGTCCGCGCTGCTTGGAGAGTGCCCCTTCCAGTGAGGCCCCCTTGCAGAAAGGCTGCAGGTGGCAGGGCTGCCCTGGAGGCCTGAGCACACAGCACAGGCAGGAGCCCCACCTCCCTGAGGAACTGAAGAGAGAAGAGCCTGGGATGCCTTAGGAAGGGCTGAGCTGGCTGGAGGGAACGGAAAGCGGGGATACTGACTTCCCTCAGCCTCACAGCCACCTGGAGCCAGGGGTGATTAAGTTACTCAGGACACAAGTCCCGGCCAAGCAGAGAGGCAAGCCAGGGACTCTGCAGCCCAGAGTCCATGCTCTCCCTACCATGGCCTCTAAAAAGAGAGAAGCAAAGGCCCGGGGGCTCTGGCAGCTCAGGACAGAAGCTATGTGAGGAGGAACAGCTCAGAATGACTGTTTTCAGGCACTCCACCTATTTAACAAGCCCTCGGGTGATGAGACTATTAACAGTGGCAAAGGAGAATGCCAAATCTTGTCAAGTTGGTTAGTGGTTAAGGAAACAGGGTAAATTGCTAATATCGCACTAACAAGGGTGATTCCAACTGGGTTGGTTAGACAGAGCTCCTTGTGGAGAAGTGATTTGTCATTCCCACAGCTGATGCACGTGGTTAAATGCCTCTCCAGGGAGACAGAAGACTCAGGAACAGCAGCTGCCGCCCGTTATCTCTCACACTGATGCAACGTCAAAGGGCCGGGTGCCTACCAAAAAGGCAGACATGGCAGGTTTTCCGCTGAGACCTGGGATGGAGGCACCAGATTCAACCAAGAACAGCAGCGCCAAGTGAGAGATTCTACCAGCAAGGAGCCCTGACCAAGGGGCTTGTGGCACCCTTCTCACTGCCTTCTGGGCCCAAACGCCGCCTGTCTGTACACGCACTTGGCAATTTACATAGCCTTCTATGTGGTATCTCGTTTAACCCTCATGAAATAGCTATGAGGAAACTGGGCAAAATGACCCTCACTTTACAAAGGGGAAGGCTGAGGTTCGGAGAAGTTAACTTGCTCACGGTGGTGTAACAGAGAAACAAACGGAGGGCTTCTGCCTCCAAGTCCAGAACAGCTCAGAAGAAAACATTCCAGCAAATGAGCTAGTATGGGGATGCCTGGGGAAGGTTTCTCTCCAGTCACACAGGCAGCAGGGATGGAGAGAAGATGCTAATATCCCCTGAGTATCTGTTATAGGCCAGGCACATGCTAAGCACCTGACATCATCATTGCCTGTAAGTCCGACAGGGTTGACTTTGTTCCTATTTTACAAAAGAAGAATTAGCATTCACCCCATGGCTCTCATTGATGATTATCATAGTCCCTGTCCTGAAGGAGACACATACATTGTGGTCTAAGTGCAGAGACAGAGGTCTCTAGAGGGGAAGCTTCTAGAAAGGATGAAAGCCCAAACTCGCTCGTGCAGGATATGCAGAAGTTCCGCTGAGTCCTGAGGAGAGAGACTTCGGCCACATTGGTAACGGGGAGCTTCCCAGGCAGAGGGAAGAGCAGGAACAGAGGTGGGCCCCAACAGGACACGTGCAGGGCCCTAAGAACAGCAGGACTGTCACTGTGGCCTGACGTGCCAGGCAGAACCCCTCGTGCCTTGCTCTAAGTCCAGGCTCCAGCCTGTAGGTGATGATCTGTCACCACAAGGTTTTAGCAGGACAACTCCTACAGACGTGCCTTTAGACAGATGAGCCAGGCAGCCGTGTGGAGGAAGGGTAGGAGGGGGACAAGCCTAGGGCACAGCGACAAACCTTTACGAAGAAGGGCTACCGCGATCTCTGTAAAATGACACGGGTCCCCCCAGGGAGGGATGAAGAGGGAGAGACACATTTGAGAAATATTTAGGGGGCAAACTCAGTAACGGTGACTAAGGCTGCTGTCAGAGAAGAGTCTAATGTGACTCTGAGGTTTCCAGCTTATATCCTTGGATTGATGAGATGCCTTTCAATGAGATAAGGAAACATTAACAGAAAAAACCGCAGGGGAGAGGGTTTCGAGCAAAAGAGAAGAGACTGTAGAAATGATGAATTCCGTTTTTGACATATTGAATTTAAGATGCCTTTGGGATAACCAAATGGGGGTGTCACACAGGATGTATGAGTCTCAAAATCTAAAAAGAAGTTTATAAAAAAATCAAATAATGCCCACTGTCTGGCAGTGTTCCCAGACTGGAGAAAGGCACAATCAGGGACACAGATGACGCTGCCTGGACTGATATTTGGTAAAGCAGGGACAGTCAGCATGTTCTTGTAGGATCTCTGACCCAGAAGTAAGCAAACTGATAGTATCAGAACCACGGCAAGACTCAGCTGTACCTCATTCAAGCTCTGGAGTGAATCCTAGATTCCCCACTTACCAGTTCTGTGATCTTGGGCAAGTTATTTAACCTCTCTGTGCCTCAGTTTCCCCATCTATAAGAGGGGATGATCATCACACCTATACCTATACTCTGTATAGGTATACCTATAGTATACCTATACCTATACTCTGTATAGGTATACCTATAGTATACCTATACTCTGTGCTGATGATCATCAACACAGAGTCGTGGTGAGGATCAAGTAATATAATACTTGTGAAGCACTTTGCACGTAGCCTGACGTAACACAGCACACGGCACAGTCTATAATCAACTCTGGTCATCATTGATAAGGACAATAAGATAATTAGTTTGAGCAAGTCATTTTCACTCTGATGACCCTTATCTGTAATAAAACAGGGATAATACCTGCTTTAACTTTATAACTTTATAAAAAGTTACTGGAGACATTAGGTGACAACGGACATGAAAATGACTTTAACAACTATAAAGTACTACGTAAGTGAAGATTGGGCCTTTCAGCAGGGACCAAAGAGGTTTCCCTCCAGCAGCTCAGGTCCTCAGTATTTGTTGCTGTGGATGTTTTGTTCCATGACTGTGCATCCCTGTCCTATAATACATTGCTTTTGGTCCCAAGAGGAAACAGCCACACACCAAAGCCTGCATAATGTGCTGAGTGCAAAAAGTCACAGCAGAGAATACTATTCAGCCATAAAAAAGGAATGAAATTTTGATTTATGCTACAACATGGGTGGTCCTTGAAAACATCACTCTTAGTGAAATAAGCCAGACAGAGAAGGACAAATATTATCTGAGATTCCACTTATATGAGGACTCTAGAACAGGTAAAAATCAGAAAGACAGCAGAATAGAGGTTACCAGAGGCTGAGAGCAAAGAGGGAGTTATTGTTTAATGGGTAGAGAGTTTATGTTGGAGATGATGAAAAGGTTTTAGGTACAGATAGTGGTAATAGGTACAGAACAGTGAATTATTTAATGCCACTGAGCTGTACACTTACAAATGGTTAAAATGATAAATATTATGTATATACTTTTTAAAAACACACAGAAGTCATCAAAGCAAGGAGTGGATGCTCAGTGCAACCTGTTACTAATGGCAGGAACATGAACAAATAGGTCCCCAGAGACTGGTAGCAGTAATGAACTGAGGTTCTTCATCTCCTCCTGATGTGAAGGATAAACATCACTGGCTTCAAGAAGACCTCCGAGCATTAGGTAGGTCAGCACAAGAAACTGTGGGCTGAGCCAGGCAATATTCAAATGCTCCCATGGAAGCTCAATTACACCATTTCTTATTCTGGAGCATAAATGGCTGTAATAAAGTAAGTCACCATCTTTAAAAGCAAGCATGCGTTAGCTTCTGATAACAACTGATTCTTATTAACTCTTCTCTGCTTACAGATAATGCATCTAGCAGCTCTGTCCCAGTTTTAAAATCATCCCCAAACTTGTTCACTTCAGGAGCAGAACCAAAGCTCCTCATGCAAAGTGACTTTTCAATCTGGTGCAGATTCAGGGGAAAGATAAATGCATTTTCTCATGTGTGGTCAGACATTCAGTAGGTACTAAGTGAACCAGATTCACATGATGTGTGATTCCTAGGTATAAACTCCTGGAAATAATCTACCATTTGCGGTTAGACTCTTGAGTCTCCAGCCACACTGAGCTTCTTGGCTATTCCCTGAAGCTGCAAAGCCCATTTCCGCCCCAGGGCCTTTGCACTTACTGTTCCTTCTGTCTGGGTAGCTGCCTCCAGATATTCACATGGCTTGCTTGCTCACTCTCTATCTCACATTCACATCTCTAGAGATTCAAAGGTCATCATAAACTAGAGGCCTTTTCCAACAATTCACATAAAATAGCTTCCACTCCCTACCTCCTGGCACTGTCTATCCTCATGCCCTGCTTTATTTTTCAGCAATTTAAGTGTGATATTATATGTATATTGTCTCCTCCTTTACCTCCATCCCAACCACCAGAATATAAGCTCCATGCAGACAAGGACTTTGTTTTGTAGACTGCTATATCCCCAGAACCTAAAACAATATTGGCTCATAAAAGGAAATCAACGTTTTTAGTGATTCAATATTTTTATAGATTATACACTATACAAAGTTCTTACACTGTTATTGACTATATTCCCTGTGCTGTACATTATATCCCTGTGATTTACTGTAATATATTCCAGTAGTTTGTACCTCTTAATCCCCTTCACCTGTTTCACCCATCCCCCTCCCCTCTAGCAACTAGTTTGTTCTCTGTGAGTCTGTTTCTGTTTTGTTATATATGTTTGTTTTGTTTTTTAGATTCCACATATAAGTGAAAGAATACAGCATTTGTCTTTCTCTGATTTATTTCACTTATTTCTTTTACTTTACTTCACTCCAGATCCATCCATGCTGTCACAAATGGCAAGATTTCATTCTTTTTTATGGCTGAGTAATATTCTATTGTAATATATATAAAACACATCTTTAACCATTCATCAGTTGGTGGGCACTTAGGCTGCTTCCGTATCTTGACTATTGTAAATAATGCTGTGAGGATGTGGAGAAAAGGGAACCCTAGTGCACTGTTGGTGGGAATGTATATTGGTACAGCCATTGTGAAGAGTATGGAGGTTCCTCACAAAATCAAAAAGAGAACTACCATACGATTCATCAATTCCACTCCTGAGTATTTATCCAAAGAAAACAGAAACACTAATTCAAAGAGATATATGCACCCCAATGTTCAATACGTTTTTTTAAATGAGTGGACAAAAAATTAAGTTCTCCTATCAGTACGTCATTCTTTATATTGATGAGAATGCCTTGCCCAAGATTACCTTAAAAAGCAATGATTTGTTTCCTTTGGCTGAGAAGACAACTGTCACCATCCCTTTACACTCTGCTCAATCAACGTCAAGTGTTTTCTAAAACTTAATAAAGTCTGGGCCCCTTTTTAAGAAAAAAAATTTTGCAAACACTCAGCATTTGAATGAATAAATAATATATGGTATATCCATACTATGGAATATCATTCAGTAATAAAAAGAAATGAAGTACTGATACATGCCATAACACAGATTAACCTTGAAAACATTATGCTAGTGAAAGAAGCCAGACATAAAAGGCCACACACTGTATGACTGCCATTTATATGAAATATCCAGAACAGACAATCCATAGAGACAGAAAGTAGACTAGTGGTTGCCTGAGGCTAGGATGGGGGGTATTTGGGGGAGATTGGAAGGTGATGGCTAAGAAGTACAGTTTCTTTTTGGGGTGATGAAAATATTCTCAAATTGATGATGGTGATGGTTATTCACAACACTATGAATATACTAAAAACCACTGAATTCTATACTTTAAATGGATGAGTTGCATGATATGTGAATTATGTCTCAATAAAGCTGTTACCAAAAAAAGCGCTGGCAAATCATGTATACCATTTAAATATGTAAGACATAAAACTGGATATAAACTGCTTATACATACAGGTCTTTTATAAATTTATAAATTAAACACAAATTGTATAACCAATAAATTCAAAGCAAAGATGTTCATGTCAGAGAAGATTTTGTTATTTCACTGAAATTATATCCCTTCTCACAACAGGAATATATTGTGAGTACCTTACCCAAGTTCTTTGGAGTTCAGCACACACAAAATTGGATGACAGTATTCTGACAACCAGCATAGCACAGGTGCCAACAAATCAGAAGATACTGGAACTAATCAGAACATACACCAGTCACACAAGCCATGAGCAACTCAGAGAGCCACCCCGGGGAGTGCGGCCGCATTGCAGCCCTGCCTGCAGTCCTGCACTCCATGTGCAGACTCCATTTTTCTGCCACTTTCTTCTGTTCCCACCACTGCAAAATCTTAATTCCTACAAGGTGTGGTACCGTCACTTGTCCTTCACCTTATGAGAATTCATTATAGACATATTGTGAACTTCTTCTTCAGGGCATGACAATTACAGAAGAACTATCTGTTGCCAACATAAGGAAACAAACACAACTGTAGACAATAAAACAGTTGGCAGCACTCAGGCATAATATGGCCCTTCCAAGAGTCTGGAATAGGCTTATTTTACTTTGCTATTGGATCAAATGAAAACATAAAAATTTTTAATTCTTATAAAGAACTCAGACCCTGGAGACTACATCCCTAAATTCCAAGAGAGCCACAGAACCCATTTTGAGAAACACTCATCTACAGACTAAGGGAAAAAAATAATTGGCATGCAAAGCTGATGTCTTTAAAAGCTAACATTTACTGGGTGCTTAAGTGTGTCTGACAAGCAACTTGTATGGTTTTTCTGACCCCACTGTCCCTGTCCAATACACACTAATTAGAAAGGAGAGAAGGGAACTATTCTTTATGGTGCACAATCCACGTGCTAGGCACGTCGCTCAGTGCTTTGCATGCACTCACATAAAACTGTAAAATATATCTGCCAAGAAGACAGTCCAACTTTACTGATTAAAGACTGAGGCAGTAAGAAACGTCATACAGCTAGTCAAGAGAAGGCAGAGGATTTGAGCTTTGTTCTTCCTGACCCCGATGCTAGAGCACCTCAGTAAAGGAGTGGAATCTTTCCAATCCTTGCTACAAGCCTAATACTCAATTAATACCACCACCACACTACCCCCCTGCCACCACCATGATGTCCACAAGCTAACCTCCAAAACCTGTGAATATGTTACCTTACATGGCTAAAGGGGCTCCTAGATGTGACTACATTAAGAACCTTGAGATGGGGGAGATCATCCTGGATCATCAGAGGAAGGAGGAAGAGCCAATGTAATGATCAAGGTCCTTATACATGTTAGGGGAAGGCAGCAGAGTTAGACCAGGGGTTGGAGTGATATGATTGCTGACTTTAAAGATGGAAAGGGGCCAAGGACTAAGGAATTCAGGCAGCCTCTAGAAGCCGGAAAAGCAAGGGCACAGATTCTCCCTAGAGCCTCAGAAGGAAAACAGCCCTGCCAACTCCTTGATTTTAGCCTCATTTCAGACTTTTGACCTCCAGAACTGGAGGATAACTGTAAGATAATAAACTTGTGTTGTTTTAAGCCACTATGTTTGTAGTAATTTATTACAGCAGCAATAGGAAATTAATAGGGCCATGCTAGGTCTGTGTTACAATCTAAGCTGCTCAGAGGTAGACTTGCCAACTCTGAATTTGGGAAGAGAAGGAAAACAACTAATGACAAAAGAGCAAATGATACTGAGGGTAGCCACTTAGGGGGAGAGTTACATAAAGGGATGAAATGATTCCTGGACAAAGCCTCCCAGAAGCAGGTAAAACATAGATTTTGTGGCTGAACATATGAAGAGGCCATGTGCAGGGGCTTAATGCCTGTGGGGAGGGAAACACAAGCGCAACTGTAAGGCAATGACAACTCCAGTCACTGCTCCATAAAGCCACCAGTGCCCCCAGTCCCTGGATCTTCTCCCAAGAGCATTTCATTCCTGTTCTCCCAAGACCATCCAGGACCTTTTTATAGTTGTTTGTTTGTTATCGTGAGAGAAATTTCTGGAAGAGGTGGCACCACTGGAAGGTACCTGTAGGAAAGGGGAGAGCTTGGCCATTTCCTGGTCACCTGCCCATTCTGTTCCAGACCACGGATCACACCACTCCTGAGCAGTCCTTCTTGAGAAATCAAGTCACTGTTCAATGGCAAACTCTGATCCCATGCTGGACTACTGTGAAAGCTGTTTGCAGGGTGGCCAAGAATTTACCCAGCTCACAGCCAGAGGAGCCACGATGGGGGACCACACAGCTCTGAGTGCATCTGGCTGCACGCACATACCCCTCCAGGTCCAGCTGCATGGCCTCTGTGAGGCTACACTACATTTCTACTGCAGGGATCCCTCCCCTGGGTTTTTAACAGCCATAAATCTGGTCTTTAGCCACAAATCTGTCTTCTCTCCAGCCCTGAAGGCCCAGCAAGATGCCTCTCTCCTTCCCCACCTGAGGCTTCCCTTCTAGCAGCTACAACAGGTTCCAAAGGTGAGAGGGTAACAGAACACCAGCTGCCACTCTGGAGCCCAGCCTGTTGGTTAGGTCTGACTTCACTGCAGCCCTCCTCCTCCCCGGCACTCCCTCAGTAGAACCTTGCTGGGTTTCACTGCTTTATGCTCCCATGGTTATCAACTAAGATTAATTTTCTCAGTCACTCAACAAAAGTCTACTCAGCAAAGGCTGGCACCCTGCCAGACACTGGGAATACAGTTGCTACAAGTGCTACGAAAGAGAGAGGTGCGGTGCCACAAGATCATGTGAGAAGACAAAATGACCTAGTGGGGGAAGCCTCCTGAAGGATGTGATGTTTGCACTGAAATCTGGAAAAAGACGCTGGCTATTAAAAGGAGCTAGATGAAGCAGCTCAGTATCTCTCTGGGTATTTACCTGCATTTATGAAATGCTTTGAAACCCAGAGGAATGTATAAAAATGATACCGATGAATATAAATTGCCCTTTTTGGTTTAAAAAGTATTTTTTCATGCATTATCCCAGACTCAACAATAGCACCAGAGAGAATAAGTATCATCCTTTCCCCTTATAAACAAGGAAACTGAAATTAATGGCAGTCAGATACCTCATCAAGGTTACACATCAAGTCAAGGGGACTCGAGTCCAACTCTCATTCTTCACTGAGAGCTCTTATTGACTACACAGCTTTCTGAGGAAGCTAAAACGTGCAATGGGGGGAATGGTATTAATATTTGCGAACAATGGACTTGAAAATCGTACCAAATATCTGGCTGCCAAACTCACCTATTCACACAGCAGGCCCAATGGCGCAAAGCCAGTAGCCTGATTTCAGGATTACTGGCCACCCTTCAACTTTCAACCAGCTAACTTCCAAGCAAGCAACCCCAGTGTGTCAGACCAACTGTGGGCTCATGCAGAACTTCTATGAACTTTGTGAATTATTCTAAGCTGTGCAGCTTTAAAAAAAAAAAAAAAAATCGTATCCCCTCTTGTTTTCTCCATCCAGCTAGCATCTTCTCAGACCTTTGGATCCTTGGTAGACAAAGAGCAGGATAATCATCCAGTGCTTCTGGGGAATACTTCTTAAGCTTCCTTCCTGCCTGGGTCATCACAGGGATCAGAGGAGAACATGTGGGTCAACCTAATACAAGGCAGCTAGTATGAGTGGGGGAAGTATGTGATCTGGAATCAAGAGGGCCTGCTGATTTGGTCTGGCCTCCACCACTTAGCTTATCCTATTTGGTAGACAATAAACAAAGCAGGTGTGGTAGGTGGAATGATGGGCCTCCAAAGGTGTCCATGTCCTAACGCCTGGAACCTGTGACTATGTTACCTTAGATGGCAAAAGGACTTTGAAGATGTGATTTAAGAATTGAGAGATGGGAAGATTATCCTGGATTATCCATATGGGCCCAGTGTAATCACAAGTGTCTTTATAAGAGGGAGGCAAGAAGGTCAAAGTCAAAGAAGCAGACGTGGTGATAGAGAGTTCAGAGTGATGAGGCCACAAGCCAAGGAACACAGGCAGCCTCTAGATGCTGGAAAAGGCAAGGAACAGATTCTCCCCTAGGGCCTCTAGAAGGAACACAGCCTTGCTGACCCATTTTTATTTTAGCCCCATAAGACTCATTTCAAACTTCTGACCTCTAGAACTGTAAGATAATAAACCTGCATTGTTTTAAACCAGTAAGACTGTGGTACTTGTTTCAGTAGCAACAGTAAACTAATACAGAAAATAAGAGAAACTGAAGATTTCTTAAGAGTAAGACAAACAAGGGAACAGACCAGGGTCTTCATGTGTCAAGGGGACTAGCTAAAGGTACCTCTTTCAACCTTGGGGAAAGTGGCAAATCCTGAATAAGGAAACAAACAAAAAAAGAGCAGATCCAAAAACTATTGCTACCCACAGCTGCAGTTCATTCCAACTCAGTTTGATGGTCAGGGCTCCCCAAAATTCATCCTAACTCCCAACTAATCAATGGAAGTTCCTAGAAGCTGTCCAAAGAAAACAAGGAAGCAAAAAATGTGCAGTAAATTTCCACTGGCCTTACTCTGCAGCAGTGCTGGGCTGGGCATCAGAAGATCTGGGTCTTCCTCCTGTGTGACCCTGGGCCTCTAAAATCTGAGGGATAAACTGCAATTACAGTCACTTCAAACAATGAATGATGTGCTACGATTCTGTGTTTGAAGTACACAAAAGACTGAGTTTAAACAAGTACATTTTATTGGGGAAAAGCCCTCATTCATTCAGGAAACACTACTGTGTACTAATGGTCAGGCACTAAGTTAGGCAGTTGAGGTTCAAAGACAGTATGATGTGACGAGGTCACCTCCCTCCAGGGGCTGCAAGTCCTCCCTGAGCCACAATATCCTCATCTCAGGGGTCATCTGGCTGCAGTATCTACTGATTATTGACTCCATCCCTCTGTAACCCACAGGTCTTCCCTGTCTCCCCCAAATTGGGTTACATCTCCCAGTTATACACTTTCTTAGCTTCTTACCCTTTTTCTAATAATATATATAGTTATTCATGTGCCTGTCTTGTCCATTACTGAATATAAGCACCCAAAAGAATACTGAAACATTAGCCCAGGACAGAGTGTTCCATAAATATCTAATGAGTGAATAAATGAATGAGCGCACATGCATTATGCTGGCTGACATGGCTGGAGAGCCTGGTGTCCCCTTCCTTCCTCCATGCCCCGTCTTCCCGCCTCTCATCAAACAGAGGTAACAAATAGGAACACTCCAGGCTAATCAAATGAAATAATGTATGTGAAAGTATGTTTAAAGTTGTAAATCTACGAGTTATAAATATATATGAATGATAACTATCAGCCACAGGGCAAAAGGAAACACTAAACACCCCTCCCCAGCTGAGCAGGGCTGGCCCTCCTGCTCCTCCCTTCTTCCTCCCCCATCTGTCTCCCAGGTCTCAGGCTCTCACCTGCATGGTCTCCACTCTAAGCAGCCTCCAAACACACTGCCCTGGGAACATGCCACGCTAGCACCAGAGCCTGACCAACAGCTGTGCATCCAAGCAAAGGGACACTGCGTGACCAGGGCTGGGCATGGCAGGGCCAGAAGTGGTTCTACTTGGAGTGTTAGAGAAGCAGAAGGTGAAAGTGCTAAATTAAGGAGAGGCCTTCTAAGAAGTGCTGATGGGGCTTCCCTGGTGGCGCAGTGGTTGAGAGTCCGCCTGCCGATGCAGGGGACACGGGTTCGCGCCCCCGGTCCGGGAGGATCCCCCATGCCGCGGAGCGGCTGGGCCTGTGAGCCATGGCCGCTGAGTCTGCGGGGGAAGATCCCACATACTGCGGAGCAGCTGGGCCCTTGAGCCATGGCCGCTGAGTCTGCGCGTCCGGAGCCTGTGCTCCGCAACGGGAGAGGCCGCAACAGTGAGAGTCCCGCGTACCACCAAAAAAAAAAAAAAAAAAAAAAAAGAAGTGCTGATGAATTCATCCACTTATGTGCCAACTCATACTATGCCAACTGTGCTAATGCTGCACTTACAACCATTCACAGCCCCAGATCTAGTCCTTAGAAGTACAGTATAAGGAACTCCCACACCCTGGCATTGGGTAGTTCAGGCAGGGGCCCCCTGTGACAGCAAGTAACCTGGCAATCCATCGTGAACCCATGTCCTGCTCCCTGAGACTACCCAGAAACACTCCAAGTGCTGAGTGGTTCCCATCCCAACAAATCCTTACCAGAAAAAGACAATTCATCTATTTAAAGAAAATTCATCTATTCATCTATTTAAATTCATGTGTACCAAGAAGGTACTCGTTACTGAGAAGAAAAAAAAAATCTTGGGACCCTTTTATACTGTTGCAGGAATTAAAAATGGTGCAACCGTTATGGAACACAGTACAGAGGTTCCCCGAAGAATTTTTAAAAAGAACTACCATATAATCCAGCAATCTCACTTCTGAGTATACATCCACAGGAATTCAAAACAGGATCTCAAGGAGATATATGCATATCTCCTTGAGATCCTGTCTTGTTCAGGAGCATTATTCACATGCTCCTGTGAATAATGTTCACTGCAGCATTATTCACAGTAGCCAAAAGGTGGAAGAAACCCAACGGGACAGCAGATAAATGGATAAAGAAAATGTGTTACATACATTCAACTGAATACTATGCAGCCTTAAAAAAGGATGGAAATCCTGTTACATGCTACAATATGGATGAACCTCGAGGACATTATGCTAAGTGAAATAAGCCAGTCACAGAATGGCAAAGTACGATTCCACATATATGAGGTATCTGAGTAGTCAAAAGCATAGAAAGAGAAAATGTAAAGGTGGCGGCCAAGAGCCGGGGGGAGAGGGAAGAAGGATTAGTGTTCAATGGGTATAGAGTTTCAGTTTTGCAAGATACAATTTTAGAGCGATCTGTTACACAACAGTGTAAATATACTTAACACTACTGAATTATACACTTTTAAACATTAAATATGTGATGTGTCTTTAACCACCATAAAAAAAAATCTTTGAAAGCACATGAGAAAAGAAAAAGATGCCGAAGACAGATAAATTTTAAAAGAAAATCTATATGGCGAGGGAACCAATGAGAAATGGGGAAAAGAGAGAGGAAAAAACACCAGTCAGATCAACAGTCCATATATTTAGCTCAGAGTCAACACTGCAGGTGTGGCACTGGGGCAGGAACAGGAATCCATACAGCTGCTGGAACCCCAACTCAGAAGATGAATCTGGCCAACCTCAGGCCAATCCCTTCACTCCAGGTGCTTCCCTCCCTGTGAAGTAGAGACAACCTACACTGTCCTGTGCAGAGCTCCAGAGAGGATCAGGGAGACTGGCGTCTAAAGGGCCCGGCGAGGCACGACCCATGTCACAGACGTAAGGTACCATGATCCTTATAGTAACTGCTTCTCTCTGAGGACGAGATACTGCTCAGGGCCAAGCTGGAGGCCTGCAACTTGTGAATCCACAAGAGCATCCAGGAACCAAACTCCGCAGTGTCCTGCCCAACTTTAGCCTGGCACCGTTCAACACAAAAGGACAGAGTCAGGCACAGTCTTTTACACAGGAATCACATGTCCTAGTTCTCGACAGCTGTAATGACAGGCAAGACAGCTTTTGAAAGGGAGAGAAGAAAAGAAAATAGCAGCCTGGACCTAGCAGTGAATTGGGGGGTTCAGGGTAAAACACACACCCAGAGTTCTTATTGGTGGTCAGACTAAACAAGTGACTGGACAGCCAGACCAAAGAGCTTTCTGGCCAATTCATTTCTCCCTCTAATTTAATGAGCTGCTCATTAAGCACCAGAAGCAGGTCACAGGGAACGGAGCTACTGGCACATGGCCAGTTGGGCTGACAGGTGATGAGGGAAGAGGAGACAGGGGCCACACTCCAGCCCCAAAGTCCTCCAGATCCCGTGCATGGCCAGCCCCACCACACACCCTGACCCTCCGTTGCTTCGAGGGGGTGTTTTCCTGTACCTCTGTTCCTTCTACAAAGTTGTATTTCTGCCACTGACTCCCTCACTGGGGAAGCTCCATGTCCCTACCTTTTGGTTCTCCAGCTGGGATCATCACCCAAAATAAGGAGCAGCACAGTCCTGGGCATGAATCCCAGCTCCAACTATTGACACCAGATTGATCTAGAATTAATTATTTAATGCCCCAGGCTTCCATTTCCTCATCTACAAAATTTAATAATAATACCCTCACCTCATCTAGAGTAGCTACAAAAAATAACATTATTTCCATATTAAAAGGCCTAATAAAGCACCTATCATATAGTAAGTACTGAACAGTAGCTACTATTATTGATAGCTACTATTATTAATATTTATTACTCTAATAATGATAGTGATATTAGCAACAGCATATGCTCTGTCTCTTAGTCAAATATGAAGAAAAGAGGGACTTTTTTTTGTTGAAACCCCAAGGTCACAACCATGATGAGAGCAGTAACCTATCCTTACAAGAGCAACACCCCAGATATGCTCAGCTGAGGCCTTGGTGCTTTCTACCTGAGCAGGAAGGTGAAGGAAGAGAAGAGGCCTGGGGATACTGAATGCCAGGCCTGAAGCCAAAGGTGTGATGCATTTTGCATGTTCTCACGAAACCAACTGGAGAACTGCATTCAGGCCACGTGCCCACCACTTCTAGTCCTCTATGACTCTCTGAGCCTCAGTTTAATCTAGAAAATGAAGGAAACGTGACCCCTACTTCACAGCTTATTATGAACATTAAATGAACTCATGTGAAAGTGACTCATTTCTATGTCTATGAAAAACAGTATTGCTGTATTTAATAGTAGTTTCAACAAATTCAACTTAATAATAAAAAATGCTGAAGGACTGGGAGGGCCAAAGCAGTGAAAAAATTATTTTAGTAGGCTGATGAACTGCTTAGAGAAATAGAAGCAAACACACTAATTTTCTTCCCAAAATTGCTGTCATTGAATTGAGGTCTCTGCTGCTCAGATGAATTGACTGAAAGTAAAACCGGCAAAAAGCAAAATGAAGCTCCCAACATCTATATGTTTTCCACTGAGGTGAGAAGATTCTTCTAGAAGACAAAGAGCCCAAACCAGGCTGCATTCAGGATGACCAATCCAGCCACCTCCGACTCTGATTCTCTCCAAAAAGTCATTACAATTTGTTTGGCCAATCCCAATCCTACCTTCGAAACGCACACATCTAACTTTCTCTGTTTCATGACAGAGCACATGGGCAAATTCCTTCACAGTGATCAGAAGACAACTTAATTTTTATTCCATCTCTGCTCCGTGTACCACTGACTCCAAAAGCAACAGGTTGGAAAGTTGATCAAACTCTATTCCAGAGTACCGGAAATGGCAGGAGAGAACCCACACACATGTCCAGAGCCTAAAGCAACCAGCCAAGGAAATTCTGTTGAAATCCCACATTTGTTCTTAAAAATTTAAGTAGATCCTCTTTATGTACCACAAAAAAGCTTCACTTTTTAAATGCTTTAAGCCAATTATCAGCTAATTACTAATACTAAACCTTTTCACTAAAATCTTTGAATAAAAAAGATACTTCACCAGTCTCTCTCATTCCCTGGCAGAACCCACACAACCTCAAGGGTAACGTGTCTCAGTTTGAGAAGCAGCAGGTTACAAGAGAGGGAGGGTGGTAGCCCTCCAGCCATCATATATCCATTTTACCTTGGCCTTTAATCAAGATCAACCACCTAACTCAGAACAGCTCCCCCGGACCGTACAGGGGTCTTGCAAAGAGTGCAGCCATCCATTTTGGTACCTCCACTACTTTCTAAAAGGGCAGACGCTTGAGTTCCAGCTCCACACAGCCCCACCTCCAGCCACTCACCCGGATCCGACGCATGGCAGCCACAATCTCCACTCTGCTGTTGGGCCTTGGCACGTCCAGGCTTCCGACATACTGTGGGGAAAGAAGCACTCACTGAGAAGAGGGATGGCAAATGTCTGTAATCACAGAATGTTAGGGCTGGAAGGACCTTTGGAAGTCATCAAGTTCATCTTCCCATTTTACAGATGAGGAAATTAAGAGCCAAAAGGATGTCTTGAGACTATTTCTAACTTTATAAAAAGCAAAACAAGAAACTGCTTCCTTTTCATCTTGTTCTTAATCAGAGATGCAGCCAAGGACTGTGTTTAAACAAGCAGGCTTCTGAAACAGGAAGAGTTGGGTATGAAGAATCTCCCACCACTATCTTCGTGGCAAGCTACTTTGCCTTTGTCTCACTTTCCTCATCTGTGAAATGGGATTTCAGTAAAGATAAAATGAGCTAAGGTATAAATCTCTTACACAAATCTGGTCTGCATGCATTAAAGCCGTCCAAAAGAATAAAAAAGGTGAATATCTACTTTTTTTAATTAATGGAACTTCATTGAGTTAGCCCTGGATGTTATAGAGACCTCACACATTTGAGTAATTTCCTAAATGGAGAAAAAGAATGGACTAGTTATGTATTAAAAAATTTAACTTGATTAAACTTTTAAGTTAATTTTTAAACCAAACGACATACAGGTTGTCTAATACTATATAATTTCTTGCTGTACACTATTCAAATAATGCAGATATATGCAGAGCAAAAGAATAAAGTCCCCCACTGTCAACAGTCTGATGTACATCTCTTTTTGTATATTAATGGACATATATATATATATTCATAGACACCCAGAGGAATTTCTTTTATGTAAAAAGATTCATACTACTCACGTTGATTTTTTAACTTTAAATATAACTTGGACACCTTTTTCCACCAATGCATACAGGTCTATCACATTACATGTGATGGCTCCCCTGATGACTTATGGACACTTACCCTAGGGCACTATTACAAAATTGCTCCCACAAACCTCCTTATCTACATACCTTTGAGCTCATCCAAGTAGCCCTTTAGGCTGGATTCCTACAAGTGGGATTGCTGGATCAAAATTATAGATTATTTCTAGATATCATTACTTAGCAGGATGAAACAAGAAAAGAGGACAACCCAACATTCATTAAGCACCATCCCATTCCACACTGACCCACTGGAATTTGTCTTTCCTTTTTACACACACATATAAAACAGCCCAGAGGATATCCTAGAAATTAACAGCTCCAGGATAATTTTAAAAGTCTACGCAACCAAAGATTGAATTGATAGAAGATAAGAGCAGGACAGTCATTTCTACAGAAAACGTATTTCCTGTGGTTACGCGAATAAAAGGTTCTTCCTAAAATTTGGAGTTAAGGCTGGCCCCAGTGAGGAGGGTTTCAAAAACTAAAGACTGGGAAAGGATTTCCCTAGTACTGATCCACAGTTTGTGCTAACACACTGAAGATTAAGATTCCGAGCAGCCTGTAGGAAGTCTGGGCCCCAGATGGACAGCCTCACCACAGCAGGTAAACAAAGCCCCCTCGATCTAAGGATCTAAGCGTGCTGTCAGCTTTAACCATGGCTGGCGTCTCTGCCCTCTGAGCTCTGCTGGGGCCCCACCGTTTGTCAGCATGTCAGTGACCCACATAGCCAGGAATGACGTGAGGCCGGGTTTGTCATTGCCCAACTTCAAAGCACCCCCCCTGCCGGGAGCAGTTTCCGTGCTCCCTCTCCTGAACGCTGCACTCCTGATGGCTCTTGCCCTGAACTCTGAGCAGTCAGGGCTGACTTGGCAATCAGACCTTCAGGGCTTGTGTTCCCTCTGGCATCACATGAGAGCCTGGATCTCAAGACCGAGCAAGGTCACCCATTACAGGTAAACCTGGAGGACTGAACGGTCCTCCCACACTGATCCCTGCAACCCCAGGAAAGGGCCTGCTACCCAGTGAGGTCCACAACTGGGCCTGAATGCAGATGCCCAGATGGGTCTCATCCCCATCCCTTCTCAAGAAGGGGCACCGCTTGACTGAGAATCCCAAAGCATTCGGGGTACAGTGAGGATAGAAGCAACACAGACAGAATGGAGAGGCAGCTTTCTAGCGCTGGACAAGGTTTCCTAACAAGGGAGTAGCATCCTGCATGTGAAGGCACTCACATGAGGACACCCAACATCTTCATGCTATTAATGCCTCCTTCACGCCAACAGCCAACCTGGTACATGTGCACGCACACACCACACACCTTCACACACACATCATGCACACATGTTCACACACCTCATGGGCCACATGCATACACGACTGATCACCTCACACACACACACACACACACACACACACACACCTCACACACCCCACACAAAGCATGCACACGGTCATCCCACACTCACTAACACATCCCACTTGTATTCACACCACACGCTCACTCATCCTCCTTCCCAGTCATGTGAAGAAAATCACAAATCTGCCTTTCTGAGGAGAGTCTGGAGCAGATAACCCATCTCTACCATAGCTGCACCTTACAGTTATTCAAGGAGATTAAAAGGAAACACAAAGCAGGGATCAAAAGCCAAATATCCACACTAATCAGGAACCAAAAAACAGCGACAATTTCAGGGAAGCAGGGGAGGGGTCAGATATCCCACTCCTCAGGGCAAAACCAGAGAGTACAATAAGTGATTACTGCCGTTATGTACATGTATAACAAAAACAAAAAACAAAAAAGGATCTCGATACCTAAACATTACCACCTCCACAACTAACTTCAGTCCATTCTGAGGCTCCATTTCGGGCACAGTGTAAGACACAGTCGTAGACCAGACCCACCTGAAAGGTGGTTCGTACAACCACTCAAGTTTAAAAATATCAGGGCCTGCTTCCTTTTCATTACCACCTAGAAAGAAAAAAAGAAACTAGAAGGAAGATGGCAACTTGTACTAAGTAATAAACATATGAGATTTATCCAAGTCAGTTTTTTATTTATTTACTTACTTACTTATTTATTTATTTATTTATTTTAATTTTGGCTGTGTTGGGTCTTCATTGCTGCGCGCGGGCTTTCTCTAGTTGCAGCGAGCAGGGGCTACTCTTCGTTGTGGTGCACGGGCTTCTCATTGTGGTGGCTTCTCTTTGTTGAGGAGCACGGGCTCTAGGCACACAGGCTTCAGTAGTTGTGGCTCGCGGGCTCTAGAGCACAGGCTCAGTACTTGTGGCGCACGGGCTTAGTTGCTCCGCGGCATGTGGGATCTTCCCGGAACCTAGACTCGAACCATGTCCCCTGCATTGGCAGGCAGATTCTTAATCACTGTGCCACCAGGGGAGCCCTATCCAAGTCAATTTTATGTGTGGCTTCCTCTTCCAATGCAAGAGGAAGGCACGTGAGTGCCTTCACATGCAGGATGCTACTCACAGAATAAGCAGGAGTTAAGTGCAAATAAGGTTAACCAACGGACTTCAGATATTCTTTGTAAGTTTGTTTTTTGGTTTTTTTTTTTTTCCCATTTTCTTGCTTCCACCCTATTTTCTGGAGATTAACTTCTGAAGACAGTGATAAACTGAACTGTAGTGTTTCCTGGTACATGAATCACACTAAAAGCAGCAAGACATAACAGCTTAACACAGTCACAAATATCATCGCCACCCATCGACTTGTTAGACTTTCTGCCCTCGCCCTTGTCAAGGAACTCTCTTTATTTACAAGGTTTCTGTCAAGTGTTTCCAGAGACCAGGAAAAAGCTTATGTATGAATCAAAAATAAATGCATCAGATGATTCTGCTTGTGATAATGTTGGAGAAACTGGTATCCTCAGACTAGGCCTCCAACAAACTCTGGACAAGATACAAAGAAATAACTGCATAGAATGTACGAAGAGTGAACTGTGGATACATATGGATATTAGTTAATTATACTTTATCAATATTGGCTCATCGATGGTAACAAATGCACCACACTAATGCAAGATGTTAATAATGGGAAACTGGGGTGGGGGGCCGGGTTGAGCGGGTATATGGGATCTGTCCTCAGCATCCAATTTTTCTGTAACCCTAAAACCAGTCTAAAAAAAATTAAGTCTGTTAATTGAAATAATAAAAGTAACTTTGAAGGCACTGGAGAGAGACCAAAAGCAGGCAGAGACTGGCAGGGACTCAACCCTTAAAAGGAGGGAACCACACTAGGTAAGACCTGGTTTGTGCAGTTTTGCCCAATAGCACAATCCCGCAAGTGCTGCCTTGGCTGCCTGGAGCTTAGGCCAAAAGACTCACTCAGACGGCCTGGGGAGTTGGTCACTAGAGCCTGAAAGTGAGCAGAAACTTCTGACAGAAAAGGAGCCCCAGTCGTGCATAAATCCCACTCAGGTCTTGGATGACCCCACCAACAGCACATGTGCAAAGGAGGCTCCAAAGAGTCCAGCAGAAGGTGGCAGCTGCTCACCTCAGCACAGACAGATTTAGGATTTAAGACCAGCCACATTAACTGTCCTTAAGAACAAAAATTTACACTCTTCAGAAGATAGCAGGGCTTCCCTGGTGGCGCAGTGGTTGAGAGTCTGCCTGCCGATGCAAGGGACGCGGGTTCGTGCCCCGGTCCGGGAAGATCCCACATGCCACGGAGCGGCTGGGCCCGTGAGCCATGGCCGCTGAGCCTGCGCGTCCGGAGCCTGTGCTCTGCAACAGGAGAGGCCGCAACGGTGAGGGGCCCGCATACCGCAAAAAAAAAAAAAAAAAAAAAAAAAGAAGAAGATAGCAGAATCTTCTGTCGTGGGCTATAAAAACCCCACTGACTGGCCAATGCAGGCAAGGTCATGGGGAAAGACCACAGTGCCACATTCTCCTGGGGTAAAAGGACAGGGCCCCCATAAGTGGGCACAATGTAAAGGTCCCTGGATCTCTGCATTCCCATCTTACATCTCTCTGAAAACCACTCAGTGCTACAGCCTCAGCCCAGAGCACATCCATGTGAGGTTCAGGAGGACACCCCTCCTGTTACAGAAAAGGACAATGAGGCCTAAAGCAGTTAGCAGGTGGCAGAGAAGGGGCTTGTTCTCCCCCCAGCTCCTGGGTCCCAGTCCCGGACCCTCCCCACTGCCTGCTTTCTTATTAACTCTCTCCCTTCAGGTCCCAAACCTGGCCTGGTTTTTATTCCATCACCCTGCCTACCTTCTCATATCCTTCAGGTCTCCTGGCCACACTGAGTACTCTCTCCAAAAATACACAGAAGCAGTAGAAAATCTGATACTCTGCTTATATCTAGAAATCACCAGCTATGATGGGTCCACCTGAGTTAGTCCCTTAACCAATCCTCTGTCCTGATACCTGCTAAAAACTTGGAATCATAGGTGCAGACAGTTTCCCAAAAGGAACCTTAGGAATCATGTCCAAGGTTAGGTCACAGAAGAAAGATTAAGTAAGAACATATGAAAAGCATTTAGCACAGCTGGGTATCCTGCCAGTGCTGAATAAATATTCACCACTATGACTCCATCTAAAGTTACTCTTTTTCACATCATGCTGTATCCTTCCCAGCATTTAACATGGTCTGCACTTAGGGGTTTGCCTCATTTACATGGTCACTATCTGCCTTGCCCGGTAGAATGGAAGCTCCTTGAGGGCTGAGACCTTGCCCTCATATTCCCGCATTCCCAGCCCTTAGAACAGGGCCTGGCAGAGTAAGACTCAAGTATCTGCTGAATGAGTGCGGGGTAATTGCAGCCCGCAGAAGTGACCTGCCCAAGGACACAGTTCATGGCAGAACTGGCATCGAAAAGCCCGTTCTCCCCACTCCAGGCCAGCACGACTGCTCCAACAGGAAAGTTCCTCCTTGCCTGCAGAAACTGCTCTCGGTGCACAGCTGAGCGTCCTGCTGAGCAGGATTATGAATGTGACCTGGGTGAAAGTTCTCGCCTCATTTAGCATCGAACAAAGCAGCATTAACTGCAGCAGCAGCGGTGGCCCCAGATTCCAGGGCACGCACTCAGCCAATGACCTTCTACTAAATGCTCTGGGGGAGGGAACCAAAAAGAGAAAAGTTGCCTCGGGGTGCCCCACACCCCACTTCTGCGGTCTGCTCTGTTGTCCAGGTGCTGAGGTGTGCAGGAGGGGGAGTGGGGACTTAGAAGTACCCATATGGACATTTACCAGTGTTCTTACCACCGCCTGCAACAAGACAGAAGCCTCAGTGCAGGTTCCCCTTCCCCGCTCCTCCCCCTAACCGCCCCCAACACCCACACACCAGAAAAGCTTCCAAAATGCTTGAAATGCAGCTGCACACCATGTCTTTATTTATTTGTAGTCTAAGAGGAATGAAGCACTTATATTTCTTCCTCTCTCTCCCAGCTCATCTGAAAAAGAAAGTACTATTTGAAGGCCATCTGATGCGACTGTGTCACTATTGATCAGGGGCTCAGCGGGGGGGCCGATGAATGTGCCGGAGATCACAGCAGAATCCTTTCTGCTCCTCAACATTAAGGGGCTGGGTGCAAAATAAATAATTGTGGTGACTTGTCTTTATGCTAATGCCTTGCAATTCTCTAAAAGGCACAGAGGGTAAGACTGAACCATGCAACGTGCCCATGGAGAGGCTGCCTCTTTGGGTTCTTTTAGTCTCCATTAGCAAAAGCTTAGCTGGGTTGGCTTAATCATTTTTCTTTATTATGAGGACTCTGAATGATAGAGCAAAGAGGAGAGAAAAAAGCAGTAAGACAGAAACCTGTTCTAGTCTTTCAACTATCAGCTCTTGAATGAAAGCCTCAGCTTCACAATTAAGATCTCTCGCTTACATCACAGATGCAGGCATGGGGCAGGGCCTAGGGCTGCATCCTGGTCAGGGAGTGCTTTCTATCCCTTCCACTTGGGATGCTTACTTAGACTGCTGGTTATTTCTCCTATAGGGTGAAAAAAATAAAAAAGTAAAAGGGGGAAGCCCAGGGCGTAGTGAGAGGCAAAGAGAAACACTGACGTTCCATGATAATGAAATCACCTGTGGAACACCCAGGTAAGCCAGGAATGGAGAGATGAACAAAGAACATGAGAAAATCATAGGGAGTCAGACCCAATAGCTTAAGTGGCCTTAAAGGTCATTTGATCGAACCCTTCATTTTACAGAAGGGAAAACTGAGGCTTAAAGGGAAGAATATAGTTTGTGAGTGGCGGAATCAGAACCAAAGTGGGTCTCGCTACCCTTCACTGAAACACTCATACTTCAATAGCAAATAAACATTCAGGATGAACACAAGCCAGTGTGCCACAATAAGGCCTGGTTCACTACATTAAACTCAAATTGAGCTGGACAAGTAAGCCTGTGTACAGACACCAGAATGATCATGAGGTCAAAAACAAACCAATGAAAAATTTCAGGGCATGAAGATTTGCAGAAAAAGGAAAAGGGATTACCATTTGATTCATTGAATGACATTGGGAATGGAACTGAAGATGTTCATTATGAAAATGGAGCAATGACACTGAAGGAGGAAAAAATAACCCCACTATTGGAAAGGACCAGGGAACGGAAGAAACACAGAGATGAGGAGACCCCAGGATGATGCTAGAGAGGGATTTTCCCAGTACCAACACTCTGTACCTGCTAGATTCTAAGTATTTAAACTCTCCAAGCCTGTTTCATACATAGAATATAGCTAGTATCTGTACTGCCTATAAGTCAAAGTTGTCATAAGAATCAAAATTAGATAATGCAGACAAAAGTATTCTAGTTTTTAAAATATCATACAACCATAAAGAGATGATATTCTTTATGTCATTATGCTCTTCCTTTGTGGGCCAAAAAGACCCTGAAGATGCAGAATTTGTAGCTCTACAATAATCCTGTCTTGGATCCTCACAGACTAATGACTGCACAAAACAAGGTGATTCAAAATGCCACAGAGTCAATGGGAGGATGGAATCTAGAATTCAACCCCAACAGGCTCAAACAGAAGGGAAGGGATGAACAGCATAAGCAGGGAGTGTCACCAGTGACCAAGCTACACAGACACTGACAGACTCCCGCCCCCCACCAAGGACCACCCCCAGCAGGGAATGGCTAACTATGACACTGCTCACAGAACCTCACAGAACAGACTCAGCTTGAGGTACGTACCTTGTCACGTTTCTCTCCAGATGAACAGGCTGTGACCAGGAAAAGAATTGGGGATGCAGGATCTCTAGTACAGCAGTCATTTATCACTGACCAAAACCCTACAACTAGTAAAATTTCCAGATAACCCCATTTAAATACCAACCTTTTCTCTATTTTTCTCTCTTTTCTCTTTCTTGACTGGAAATTGTCCTAAAATATATTATACTCTTCCCTAATAATTGAAACTCTGAACTAGAATCCAATGTATTTCTTCAAGATTCAGAATAACCATTATATACATCACTTAATATATAAGCTAATATCAGCAATGACTCCATGAGAAATGTCTCCAGATTACTACTATGTCTTCTGAGTCCTTGAGGCTGATTTTTAGGATTTTTCTAATGCTTCCTACACTGTTAGCAGCAAGAATGATAACAATATGCCATATATGCTTCTGCTTTTAACAACTGTCCCCAAATCCTCAAGTACTAGCAAGACAAATCCAACAACATATAAAAAGGACCAACATATACAAGGACCAAGTGGAATTTTTCCCAAGAATGCAAGGTTGGTTCAATATATGAAAATTAATTAATGCACTATACCATATTAATAGAATAAAGGACAAACACCAAATGATCTTCCCAATAGACAAAAAGTGTTTGACAAAAATCCAATATCCTTTCATGATGAAAACACTCTACAAACTATCAATGGAAGGAAACTTCCTCAACCTAATAAGGAACATCTACAAAAAAACCCAGGGCCAACATCATACTTGATGGTAAAAGACTGAATGCTTTTTCTCTAAGATCATGACCAAGTCAAAGACGTTCATTCTCATCACTTCTATTCAACATTGATCTAGAAGTCCTAGTCAGGGAAATTAGACAAGAAAAGAAATAAAAGGCATCCAGACTGAAAAAAGAAGAAGCAAAACTATTTACAGATAAGATTTTCTATATAAAGATCATGTTAATACAGATACACACACACACACACACAAAAAAAAACCCTATTAAGACCAATGAATGCGTTCAAAAATGAAGAAAACGATTCTATTCACAATAGCATATTTTAATATTCAAAAAGAGTAAAATGCTTAGGAATAAAGTATAAGATGTACAATGAAAATTATACATCATAATTGAAAGAAAGTCAAGACAGCATAAATCAATGGAAAGACTTCCCATGTTCATTGTTCAAAAGACTTAATACTGTAAAGATGGCAATACTCTCCAAATTGTTCTACAAATTCAGTGCAATTTCTACTAAAACCTATAAACTGTTTTTACTACCAGCGCTTCTGATATCATATGTGTGGGTTTTTCACACCAAGTAATTCTCCACTTCTCTGTAGACACCAACTGGGTATCCTACAGTTTAATTCAATTCTGACACTAACTACCCAGAGTTAGCACAGACCCCACAGTTAACAGCTCAGTCCCACAAGACTGCCCCGCCACTTCAGATGCCAATCACAAGTCTTCCATCTCATGTACCTCTGACCAACCAGCTATAAATTACGGGTTCCTATGACCCCTCTCAGGTTTGATAATTTGCTATAACAGCTCACAGAACTCAGGGAAACACTTTACTTACTAGTACTGAATTACTATAAAGGATACAAATGAACAGCCAGATGCAGAGATGCATAGGGCAAAGTATGTGGGAAGGGGAGCAGAGTTCTGGTAAGCCTCTCTGGGCACACCACCCTCCCAACACCTACCCAGAAGCTCCCCAAATCCCACTGTTTAGAAGGTTCTATTATATAGACTGGCCATTGAGGTTGGACTTAATCTCCAGCCCCTCTCACCTCCCCTGAGGTTAGGAGGTGGGGTTGAATGTCCCAACCCTCTAATCATAAGGTTGGTTCCTCTGGCAACCAGCCCCTATCCCGAAGCTATTAGGGTCCCACCAAGAGTCACCTCATTAGCATCAACTCAGGTAAGGTTGAAAGGGGCTGCTTATGAGTGACAAAAGATGCTCCTCTCACCCCTAACATTCAGGAAATTCTAAGAGTTTTAGGAGTTCTGTGTCAGAAACCAGGGACCAAATATATATGTATTATACCACAATATCACAGAATCCCATCGTCCTTTCTTGCAATAAATTGACAAGTCAAATCCTAAAATTTGTGTGAAAATGCAAGGGACCCAGAATCACCAAATCAATCTTAAAAAAGAAAAACAAAGTTGTACGACTCAGACTTCCCAATTTCAAAAATTACTACATAACTACAGTAATCAAGACAGGATAGTACTGGCATAAAGCTGGACATACAGATCAATGGAACAAAACTGAGAGTCCAGAAATAAATCCTTACATTTACAGTCAACTGATTTTTGCCAAGAGTGCCATGATAATTCATTGGGGGAAAAAGGTCTTTCTAACAATGGTGCTGGGACAACTGAATAGTCACATGCAAAAGAATGAAATGAGACTCCTACCACATATATGTGAAAATTAACTCAAAATTTGTCATACATCTCAATGTAAGAGCTAAAACTATGAAACTCTTAGAAGAAAACAAAGGAGTGTATCTTCATGACCTTAGATTAGATAATGGTTTCTTAGATATGACACAAACAAAAGAAAGAAAATAAATTGGACTTAAAATTAAAAGCGCTTGTGCTTCAAAGGATATCATCAAGAAAGTAAAAATACAACTCACAGAATGGGAAAAAAGATTTACAAATCATACCTGATAAAGGAGTTTTATCCAGACTATAACTCTCAGAACAATAAAAGACAACCCAAATGAAAAATGGGCAAAGAATATGAATAGACATTTCTCCAAAGAAGATAAACAAATGGCCAGTAAGAACATGAAGAGATGTTCAACCACTAGTCATTAGGGAAATGCAAATCAAGACCACAATGACATACTTCTTACCTATTAGGATGGATAAAATTTAAAAAGACAGACAATAACAAGTGTTGGCAAGGATATGGAGAAACTGCAGTAGGAAATAGTGCAGCCACTTTGGAAAAGTTTGGCAGTTCCTCAAAAAGTTAAACAGAGTTAATATATCAGCCAGCAATTCCACTGCTAGGTTTATATCCAAGAAAAATGAAGACATATGGCTGGGACTTCCCTGGCAGTCCAGTGGTTAAGACTCCGCACTTCCACTGGAGGGGGCACAGGTTCGATCCCTGGCCGGGGAACTAAGATCTCACAGGCCACATGGCATGGCCAAAAAATAAATAAATAAAAATAAAAAAGGAAGACATATGGCTATGTAACAATTTATACATGAATGTTTGTAGCAGCACTATGTACAATAGCCAAAAAATGGAAGCAACACACATGTACATCAACGGATGCACAGATTTTTTTAAATGTGGCATATCCATACAATATCTTTTGGCAATAAAAAGGAATGAAGTACTGATACATGCTACAGTATGGATGAACCTTGAAAACATCACTTTAACTAAAAGAAGCTATTCACAAAAAGCTACATATTATATTATTCTATTTATAGGAAATGTCCAGAATAGGCAAATCCATAGAAACAGGAAGTGAATTAGTGGTTGCCAAGGACTGGGGAAATGACTGCTAATGGTATAGGTTTTCCTTTGGAGATGATGAAAATGTTCTGCTTCTAGATACCGTTCACACAACTATGTGAATATACTAAAACTCACTGAATTTTACATGATTAGGGTGAATTTTATGGCATGTGAATTATATCTCAATAAATCTGTTATTAAAAAACAATGCAAGGAGGGCTTCCCTGGTGGCACAGTGGTTGCGCGTCCGCCTGCCAATGCAGGGGAACCGGGTTCGCGCCCCGGTCTGGGAGGATCCCACATGCCGCGGAGCGGCTGGGCCCGTGAGCCATGGCCGCTGAGCCTGCGCGTCTGGAGCCTGTCCTCTGCAACGGGAGAGGCCACAGCAGAGAGAGGCCCGCATACCACACCGCGTACCACACACACAAAAAAAAAAAACAATGCAAGGGGGACTTCCCTGGTGGTGCAGTGGTTAAGAATCCACCTGCCAATGCAGAGGACACGGGTTCGATCCCTGGTCCAGGAAGATCCCACATGCTGTGGAGCAACTAAGCCCACGCCCCGCAGCTACTGAGCCCATATGCTGCAACTACTGAGGCTCGCATGCTCTAGGGCCCATGTGCCACAACTACTGAGCCCACGTGCTAAAACTACTGAAGCCCACACACCTAGAGACCGTGCTCCACAGCAAGAGAAGCCACCACAATGAGAAGCCCACGCACTGCAACGAAGAGTATCCCCTGCTCACCGCAACTAGAGAAAGCCCGCACACAACGAAGACCCAACACAGCCAAAAATAAATAAAATTAAAAAAAAAAAACCCCACAAACAATGCAGTAACTCTCCCCCTTTTGGTCTGCTGTGGAAACAAAGTACAACTGCAGCCAAATTAGATTCTCCTTCAACACAAGGCTATGAGATTCACCATCCATTTTGCCTGCTCAAATCTCTCTTCTGTGCCTTTCTGCACTGCTGCCTGTCATCAAGATGCTTGAGTTCACCAAATAAATAATCCCTGGGGGAAAAATGAGCTATAACTGTACTGAAATTTAGTTCTAGTTCTAGAAGATACATTTCCCTCTCCCAAAGAAAATGAATTTTTTCTATCTTATAAGAGTTCAGCAATCCCATTTCATATTCCTACTCTCCAGTGCAGTAAAACTGAACAGAAGCTCACAAGATAGATTATTTCTGTATCGTGCTGAAGCTTCCAGAGCAAAGAGTCCAAACACCACACCATTTCTGGGACTGCGTGGGTACACCAGGCTCACTGAGGTGGCCCTAAAACACAAACAGTACCAAACTTCCAGGCAAGAAAATATTTTTAAAGACACACCAAGTAAAAAGGTAAAATAATATATTACACATTTTCCAACTTAAAAATTCCAACGTTCAAAGACTGTAACTAAAAGGAAAAAACAAAAAAGTGGTGTTATGGTGAGATCAAGGAAGTAGAATTTCAGGGTTAGAAGGGACAGTAAACACAGATCACATTGTCTGACAGCCCTCCCCCCTCCACACATATACCTGAAATTTTTCTCTCTTCTATAAATCCCTGCCATGGTGTTAATCAGCCTAGGCTTAAGTACCACCGCTGAAGAAGAAATTACTACCTCAGACAATAGCTTTAACTGTTGGCAAGTTCCCCCCTATGGCAAGCTAAGACTGCTCTCTGTAAAGATTCAGATTCTACTCTCTCCTCAAACACGTAAAGATATTTCTCATCACCCTGGCACCCACGGGCTTTCTCCTCTGTACATGATAGCCCTTCTCATCTTTAGAGTTCGAAGGACAGTATGGATAAGGCTTCACTATTCTCAAAAAGGTGTCCCAAGGGCTACCAGCTCTGCCATACATTACCATGAGTGCCCTGACAGGCTAAGGCTTAAGGAGGGGACAGTTTTAAAGAGGGGAATTTTCAAAGAAACAAGTAAATGAGCAGGAGAAGGGAGAGAGCAAGAGAGAAATGCTAAAGAGGTGCTCATGGGGACCAGCTGCTGAGAGGCAAGCCCAACAGGCTGAGCTTTCACCCTGATGCCAACTAAACCCTGAGCAGCAGTAGGTTCAAGGACTCCAGATAAAGACATGAGTCCATCTACTCTCGGCTCAGCCACTCGGCTGCACTGTTTCTGATCTGTGTATAACAGAGAAAATAAATACCGGTTCCTTCTTCTCACATAAGAACTGAAAAAAATAATATGATGCACTTTGTATCTCAGAAGGGTGAAAAGATGTAGAGAGACAGACATGATATCAAGACCATCAGAGGCAAAGTTTGTCTCTAGTGACCTTTCAACCTCTCACATGGGGTCCCATTCCTCATCTTTCCGGGTACCGTTTCTAGCCCTCCTCCCAGTATAGAACCACACCTCTGGGCAATTTCTTTCCCCACCAAAACTTCCCTGTCCTGGTTCCAAGTCCCCAGTCTCCATGCATTCCACACACAGCTAGCTAACTAGACAAACTAGGACAACACTAGCAGCGAATGTCCTAATTTACTACCCCAGCCAGATGACACACTCACACCTTAAGAGCATCTCATGGAAACCAAATATCCTCAAAGGCTATTCACTGGCCAGAGTTTCTAGCACTGAGTAGCAGATCAGTAGAGTGGATACTTGAGGACAAAGATGCCTTTTAACTACAGCCTTCAAATCACAACAGAAAAGCTGCCATCTATTCTGCCAAAGGGTAAGTGATGGCCCTGCACAGAGAATTACATAGGCTGGGATTAAAGGCTCTTAAGGGAGGTAGCAAGGTATAGGATAAAGAACCTGGGCTATGGAGTCAGGTCAGGATTGAAATCTGAGCTTCAGTTTCTTCTTCTGCAGAATGGGGCAAAGACTACCCCCCTTACAGAGCCACTGTAAAGACTAAATGAGATAATGTATACAAAGTGCTCGACACTTACATCTTCTTTCAGCTCCCTGTCCAGGTTAGTTCTCCCGGTTACTTAACACTTAACAGAGTTGTGAGTTTAGAATTGTTTATTTGCTTCTTATATTAACTGTGTCTCCCTTAACCAGACTGCAATAACTAGGTAGCATGTAGTTGTCACCACTGTATCCTCAACATCTAGTACAAAGCCTGGCCCATCAAACAAACATGAACAATTAGTAGCTTTTCCTGTTGTTAAGCAAGAACCTTTAAGATGTTATCTAATTCTTTACCTACCTTCAGGCTGTCCCAGACTGTTGAGCCTCCATCTTATTACCCACATTCCCATGATGATCCACCCAACAGTTCTCATAGCAGAGTAATTAATCATCATCATCACCACCACCACAAAACAGAATACTTTTGCATTGATTTTTCGGATATGGTAATCTAGGTAAACTAGAGAAAGCAGGAAGTCTGAGGAATCCAAAGTCACAGCAACAAAATTCCTCTCGCCAAAAGGTGGAGGGAAAGAGGCTAAGAAAAGCCACAAGGATAATCAAAGAGAAGAGTCCTTAAGAGTAGCCAGTGGGCTTCCCTGGTGGTGCAGTGGCTGAGAGTCCGCCTGCCGATGCAGGGGACATGGGTTCGTGCCCCGGTCCGGGAGGATCCCACATGCCACGGAGCGGCTGGGCCCGTGAGCCACGGCCGCTGAGCCTGCGTGTCTGGAGCCTCCGCAACAGGAGAGGCCACAACAGTGAGAGGCCCGCATACTGGAAAAAAAAAAAAATAGAGTAGCCAGTGCGAGGGGAGAGAAATGAGGGGTACACATGGACGGTGAAGATAGTTTCCCAGAGAGAAGAAATAATGGAAGACAGAGACATTAGCATGGGAAGGTACCCCCAAAGTCTTTCAGTCCCAACTTTTTACTCCAATAAGGCAGGACAGTGATGTCCAATGATCAACTGTTTGCTCAAGGTCACCTGGTTAGTTACAGGGTCCAGATGAGACTATGACACAGGTGTCCTGGCTTCCAAGCCAATGTTCTAAAAATAACAGTATGATAGAATCAGATGAAAAGGCTTGGCAGTCCCAATCCCAGTTCTGCCACTTTTAAGCAGGTCTGTGAATTTCAGCCAGCTGGTCAACCTCCCTGCACCTCCACTTCTTCATCTGTGAAATGGAAACCTGCAGGGTTATCATGGGAATTAAATCAGACCATATAGGAAAAGCACATAGTATCTCAGAGCTCTGTTCCTTTCTTTATGAAACAATTACAGAGCACTTATTTGCCAAAAATCAGGGAGGCGAGAAGAAATGAGATTGTAAGGGGAAAAAAATGATAACAAGGAATGACCAAGCTCTATCCTAATAGAGAACTAGACTTGGAAATAATTGTCTGAAGGACCTTGAATGAATACGAGTGCCAGGTTAGGGAAAAGGAAGTGGTCCAGGGCCGGGACAGAAGAGGTTGCAGGCAAAGGTCTTCTCTGGGACACAGAGAAATGCTTCAGAAAACAAAAGTAAGACTCTGCCACACCTGCCCTAAAAGCTTAACCTCAAACTACACTGCTTGCATCCCATTCTGAGATGCCAACAAAGCACAGCAAAGGTTCAGATCAGTCTGACAAAAGTTTATTAAAAAATAGATGTCTCGGGCTTCCCTGGTGGCGCAGTGGTTGAGAGTCCACCTGCCGATGCAGGGGACATGGGTTCGTGCCCCGGTCCGGGAGGATCCCACATGCCGCGGAGCGGCTGGGCCCGTGAGCCATGGCCGCTGAGCCTGCGCGTCCGGAGCCTGTGCTCCACAACGGGAGAGGCCACGATAGTGAGAGGGCCGCGTACCGCAAAAAAAAAAAAAAAAAAAAATAGATTTCTCCTTAAAAAAAAGATTTTTGTGGAGCATCTCCTTACATACCACAGAGCTAAAGAAACTGTTTAGATGTTGCTGTCAGAGGCCCACCCCACCCTTGGAGCACCGGGAGGTTCAGAGAAGAAAACTAGGGAGGGGATAAGGCCAAAAGCCAGGATGGGATGAGAGGCACCCACTGGGGCAGAGGAAAATGCTGCGTCCTGAACCAGGGCCCTCATCCACAAAGGAGCCTTCTGCCAGATGTTCACCTGTCATGAGCCACAAGGTTTCTTGGGTACAGAAGCAAGGGGAAGGATGGTAGGGGTGAATGCCAACCAGGAGGACCAGCCATCTTGGTCTTCCTGGAGCTGTCTTGGTTTTAGCACTGAAAGTTCCACAACCTGGGCAAACCCCCATCCTAGCTGTTTGTAGTGTCCCTGCTCCTCCACCCTGGTTTCACTAGCAAGATGGTGAAACACTCCTGACCTATCAAGGGCACTACAGGTGCTAGCAGCCTTGCCAGCTAAGCACACGATCTCTCAAAGAAGGGCCTTCTTAATGCCTCCACTTAGGTAAAGTTATAGACAAGGAAGAAATAGGTGCTGAGAAAGCAAGACGAGTCCCTTGGGAGGTCTCCCAGGCAGGCAGGATGGCAAGCCTCAGGCCCCATCTTGCCAGAGCTATAAGGATGTCCTCTGAAAAGTGAAACTCAGCCATGCCAGCTCCTCCATGCTTCCTCTGTCATTTTCCCAGATGGATTCAGGGGTGGGGGGGGGCAAATGAACAAATAAAATGTTACTCAAGGGCATAACAATTATTAATAACTACATATCAATATCAATGTATGTATTTCTGTACAAATTCCAAGAACTATAAACACCCCCCCAACACTCCTTACCACAAAGTTTTATCATCTGGGCCTACTCTTCCTACATGTACAAAACCAAACCAAAGGAAAACCACATACCCCATCATGACCGCTGCCCCACTGCACAACAGAAGGATACACTAACCTCTCTGGGCTTCAGCTCTGCAAACATGAGTAAGAATACCCATTCTTCCTACCTTGTAGAGTGACTGTGAGGCTCAAAGGAGTGATCAATGTGAACATATCTTGAAAAAGTATGAAGCCCTACAAGAGCAAGAGGTGACATTGTTATAATACAGGAGTAATGTGGCAACAGGTCCCTGCCCTCTAACATAGGAGCAAGAGGTACAATCCCAGGGAAAAGGAGAGGCTGAGCCAAGCCAAAGCAGCAGACTTTCTGGGCTGGGGACCACAGACTCCCCTGTACCTTTCTATAGCCCCACCTGCTCCCAGGATGCAGAGCAACGTGCTCTGGTTGGGGGACTGTCTTTGGACACTACCTCTCTCCTGGAGAGGAAGAGGCCATTTCCAAGATGCCACGGCCCAACACTGCCACTGTAAAGCATCACTGGACTGTTAGTCCTGTTGATTTCCACTTAGAGATAGCTCAGAGGCAGCATGGTGAAGTAGAAAGAGTCTAAATTTCAACATTACCACATTTTGACTGGGAGGGGGTCTCAGGAGAGCTACTTACCCTCACTGAACCTCAGTATCCTCATCTGTAAAGTAGAGATGATACCTAAGCGGCGGGTTTGAGGCAAAAATTAAATAACATATGTAAAGCACACAGAATGCGCCTCACTAACTGGAAGCTCTTCTATGAAGAGCTTGGAAATGCTCGAGACACCATGGCTCTCGATCCCTCCTCGGACTTACTGCCCAGCTGCCCCACCATAGTCAGCCCAGTGGTGCTGGGTATGAAGAATGCCCTCAGAGAGTGCATGAGGATTTGCAGACTGTGGCTGCCGTGGGTACCACCAGTCTACTCGGTTGATATTGGTCCTTCTTGAATGACAGAGCCTTTACCATAGGTTTTATAATTTGGTGAAATTCTGCAGAAATCACGAAGCCAACATCCACGCTCTCCTCACCTTACTAAAAACACACAGCTTGGCAAAATTTTCCAACCTCCTGTGAGTCTGGCCAATGAAAGGTGAACAGAATTGACGCTCACCACCACCAAGACTGATTATTAAAATCAACTCCCAGGGGCTTCCCTGGTGGTGCAGTGGTTGAGAGTTCGCCTGCCGATGCAGGCAGGGTTCGTGCCCCAGTCCGGGAAGATCCCACATGTCGCGGAGCGGCTGGGCCCGTGAGCCATGGCCGCTGAGCCTGTGCGTCCAGAGCCTGTGCTCCGCGGCAGGAGAGGCCACAGTGGTGAGAGGCCCGCATACCACAAAAAAATTAAGAAAAAAAAAAAAAATCAACTCCCAAAGGAAATCCTTGCTGTCTTTCTCATTCTCAGATGAATAGAGGACACTGAGGCCCTAGAGGAAGGTAGAACAACATGATGGAAAGAATCTGGGTCCCCAGATGACTGCATGTAGTTTAGCCCCCTTCCCACACAGGACTGTGAAGTAAGAAATACTGATATAACCTTTTTTTTTTTTTTTTAGATTCCATATATATGTGTTAGCATACGGTATTTATTTTTCTCTTTCTGACTTACTTCACTCTGTATGACAGACTCTAGGTCCATCCACCTCACTACAAGTAACTCAATTTCGTTTCTTTTTATGGCTGAGTAATATTCCATTGTATAAATGTGCCACATCTTCTTTATCTATTCATCTGTCGATGGACATTTAGATTGCTTCCATTGGACTTCAGGACACGGGGAGGGGGAAGGGTAAGCTGGGTTGAAGTGAGAGAGTGGCATGGACTTATATATACTACTAAATGTAAAACAGATAGCTAGTGGGAAGCAGCTGCATAGCACAGGCAGATCAGCTCAGTGCTTTGTGACCACCTAGAGGGGTGGGAGAGGGAGGAGATATGGGGATATATGTATAGCTGATTCACTTTGTTATAAAGCAGAAACACACCATTGTAAAGCTATTATATTCCAATAAAGATTTTAAAAAAAAAAGAAAAGAAAAGAAATACTGATATAACCCATTGAGATTTTAGTGTGTGGTAACCAGCATGACTCTCGTCTCCTGGTATTCACACCCCTGTATAGTTCCCCCAAGTGTGAATAGGCTGACCCAAGTAACCCATAAGATGTTATGGAAATGACTGGCTGTGAATTCTGTAGCTAGGTTTTAAAGACATTACAGCTTACACTTCTCTCTCAGTGCACCTGCTCTGGGAGAAGCCAACTGCCATGTTGTGAAGGCACCCAAACAGCTCCACAGGCAGGTCCGTGAGGCAAGGAACTAATGTCTCCTGCCAATAACCAGCTCCAATTTGCCAGTCATGCAAGTTAGCCATCTTGAAATTGGACTCTCCAACCTAGTCAAATCTTCAAATGACCACAGCCCCAGCCAGCATCTTGACTGCATCTCCCAAGAGACTTTGAGAAAGAACCACCAGCTAAGCTGCTCCTAAAAACTTGACCCACAGAAACTATGATATAATTAATGATTATGGTTGTTTTAAGCTGCTAAATTTTGAGGTAACTGGCTATGAATACACAAAGTATATTGTTCGATTAGCTAGAGTTATTTACCAAGTCAATACATTACATGCTCAAAGAAATCCCAAAGGAGTTGTCCAACGCATTCTGTTCCCTCGGGTTACGTGTAGCATTTAATGCGAGGAACAGATAATGGCTCCATTGACCACACCAGCACTCCCCTCTTACACTCTTACATATTCTCTCTCTCACAGACCTATACATGCTTAAACACTCCGGGCCAATCCACAGCTGTTGTAACTTTCTTTCCATTAAGGAGGGTGTTCTATCTGGGATTCATAGATGGGGAGGAACCTGAGGGACCCTAAGAGAATGTGCAGTCTGTGTATGTAACACCACAGTAAGACAATTAGGTATGCATGTGCATATGTTAAGGCACAGGAGAGATGCTAAGCAACCACAGTGGGGAGAAGGCATAGGTTTTTGACTAATGGGACAGCAGAATGAGGGGCAGGCAACTGAATACGGGAAAAAATGGATTTAGAAATAAAGCAGACAAAGGGCAGGAAAAGGTCCTCATACAGAGTCTTTTAAAAAGAAAACAGAGCTATTTGCTTTACCTCTAGTGCCTCTGAGTCACTGGACCACTTTGGCTGTAAAGCAAAAATCAGTTAGGAACACAATGTGTTGCTCCCAGACAGCACTCCTAGAAACCGTGGTGATGGGTACCATTAAATCAGGTCAATAGATAGAAAAGCATCCAGAAGCATACGCCAACCCAAATTCAGTTAAACTGTATGCAAATGGCAAATCCATAGCATTGCAGAAGTGCAGAGGGACAGACAAATGGCTCTGGGGGTAGCAGGAGTGGCCCAGAATTTGAATGTACTTATCTATGTTTCTGAGGGGCCGATACTGACCAAGGGATAGAAAATGCTGGGCAGTGGCAAATGCTGCAGGAGACTGAGTAAAGTGCAAATCGTGCCCTCCTCCCTAATCTGGGGCAGAGCATCCATCAATGACAAAGTCAAAGAAGCAAAGGAAGATGGACTCCAGCTTTCAGCTTCACCTCTATCACCAAAACCAAGGCCAGTGAGGACTGAAGGTTAAGACAGAGATTCAGAGATCAAGTCCCAAGTTAACCAGAATCCTTATGGACAAGCCCAGGGCACTTTCACATGAGTCACCAATTCCTCCACAGCAACTCAGAGCTGCTGTACTGTGACCTGCACTCTGGTTAGCCTGACACAATCTGCCTCTTCCTAAAGTTCCAGGGCATGTTTAGAAGGGCAGTACTCATTCCAGAAAGGCCAAGAAGCACTTCTTCTATCTGCTCAAAGGCAGCTTCCTTCATAATACGTCAGCTGAGAAGCAAATGAAGGGAAAAAAACACAAAAACAATCCTCTTACTGTGTTTCTTCCAACCAACTTGTCTCCTTGAACTTTGGCAAATCACCTGACATCAAATTTCCCATCTAAAGGGTAAGGAATAGCCATTTACCGACCTCTGCAGCATGGAAGAAAAGAAACAGGTCTGGAAAGCACTGGGAGAATGAGAGAGCATGCCCAGAGCATCACACCAGGAAGATAGAATCTGTGGCTCTAATTTGACATTTTCATTTCAAAAATTGCTGTTGGTTCTATGTTTTTCAGTAGGTTAGGGTAATTTACAAGACTGAAGCTCCATAAGGAAAAGGGTGTTGTCTGGCATTTATATCCAGCCCAGTCTGGGTACATGGTAGGTACTCAAAGAATTAAAATAGGTTAGATAAAAGTAAGAGTAAGGGGGTGGGGGTAGGGAGATCACGAGCCCAGATTTCTATACTTAATACTTGGTCAAATCAACACCATAAATCTTAAAGATATTAAATGAAGGATGTCCATCTGGTTGGCTTTGCGCACACTGTTTTCCCACCCAGGAATCACCTCTCTTCTCCATTACATCTCTTCAAATTCCACTCACCTTCAAGATATAGCTCAAACCTCATTTTCTGCCCTATGCAGTATTCCCTGACCACTCCAGCTCATAACAGTATCTCCCTCCTCTGAAGATCTGTAGCATTTGTGGAAACCATTTTTATAGCACTACTTGGGTTGTTTTAATGTTTTTCACTTGCTCATAAGACACAGTTTTCACTAGACTCTCAGAATCTTAGGGTCCCAGATTGTATTATGTACCTAAATCACATCTCCTAAAACACTTAACAGCAGTCATATATACACACAGAGGTGAACACAAAACAGTTTTTGAATAAATGTTTAGAGTCTCCACTTCCAAAGAGAGTCAATTTATAATATTCCATTTCCTAGACAAATTTAAGAAACACGGACATATCAAATGACATGCAGTCCACTAAATGCAAAAAGTTCATTTAGGATGAGGCGTTTGGTGGTCTAGAAAGTAAGTCTGCCTGTTTGCCACTGTTGGTCTTGAAATTCAGCTACCCTCCCTGAGTTTCCACAGAGGTCAGAAGTGTCCCAGGCACCTTCATGCTTCAAGGCAGATCCCCAGATGGTGACAGTAATTGCCAAATTACAAAGGAAAGCTGGGTCTGCCACCTCCCCACACAGACCTGGCAGCCCCCTTGGGAGATGTAGAAGGCTTCCTTTTCTCAGAGTCCAAAGCAAATGCCAGCTCTGCAGACACAACAGGTGTTCCCCATCACGATATCAACAAATTCAGGACATTTGTACCAACTGTTCCTGTCCTCTACTACTGGAAATCTTCCAGAATAAGAAAGAAATTCATCTTCCCACGTTTCCAAGAGGCTGTCTTTTCCCAATATGTGGAAGTCAAAAGCCTTTGCAGATACTCAGTATGCACGCCGTCTTTGAGGAGCTTACAGCCCGACATGACCCAGCCAGCCCCTCCATCAGCCAGCAGCCATTACCACTGGGGACATAAAAACTAAGACACGACGCCTGTCTTCTAAAAACTAACAGTACACACAAAAGACAGGTGCTTTAACAAGACAATGTGCTAAGGTCACTGCTGTAATAAGGTTCTATCTACAAAACACAGTAGAAGCACAGAAGGACAAACACCTAAGTGGACCAGATGCAGGTCAGAGGTCTTCAGAAGACCTCAGAAGAGACAGAGGGGATGAGTAGATGCTGTCAGAATGAAACTGAGGAGAGGGTCTGTTCCCAAGAAGAACACCAGTATGCACAGAGACAGAGTGAAATCAGCATGGCCCATGGGCCTGTTCGATGCTACATGTCCTCTAGCCCCAAGACCTAGGGATTTTGCACAGCAAACTTTGGTCAGACGTGTATGGCAGCTTCCTGGATGGTGGATTGGAGGGGGCGAGAGGACAGACCAGTGAGAGATAAGGAGGACCAGAGCAATAGAACTGGGGACAGGATGAGGGGATATCTGAGAAGTATTAGAGACAGACCTTAGAAACGAATCAGATATGGCCATGAGGGAGAAAAATAAATCTAGGATGATTTTCAGGATTCCTTTAACCTTCCTTTAACCTTCCTTTAACATTTTACCGACTGTATCTCTACTTTTTACCCACTCTCCCACCTTTCCTCCCCCACTTACACCACTACAGTTTTGCTCTGAAATATGTTATCCATTATACCTGTGCTTGCTATGACTCATTCCTCTGATTTGTGTAATTTAGCATAAATTCTGACTTGATGGCTGTCACCTGTGTTTCTTCCCACTCAACTGAATTTCAAAGGTGTCCTTTTGAACTGAATTCATTTTCCCTCCCCTTTAGAATAGATACAATTTTGTGAAAATGTCTTCTCTTCCTTCCGTCCTCCCTGCCCGGTTCATTTCACATGACGTTCAGGGGGCAGGAACCAGGTCTGATTCTATGTTCTACTTCACGCCAAGCACGTTCTTGGCACTTGGTGAGTGCTCATTACTTTGACCACAAAAATAATAACAATCTACAAATACCTTGGCTTCCTGCAGTTGAAAGGAATTAACCACACTGCAATTAAGGAAAAGCTGGAGAAAACATTTAGTTAGCAACTTCTCAAAGCAGACAACAAGATTAAGGCAATAAAAACTACTTCCAACATATTTCTTTGGTAGTGTTTCATATAATAGTCCAATAAAATGCTAAAGACCACCCAATGCCACAGCAGAATGCTAACAAGAGTCACCCAATAGCTAAAACTGAACAGATTAATCTATCACGTAAGAGACAGAATAAACGTCAATAATTTATACTGCTGCCAGATTATAAAAAGGAGAGACTGGGGGCTTCCCTGGTGGCGCAGTGGTTGCGCGTCCGCCTGCCGGTGCGGGGGGGCCGGGTTCGCGCCCCGGTCTGGGGGGATCCCACGTGCCACGGAGCGGCTGGGCCGGTGGGCCGTGGCCGCTGGGCCTGAAAACAACTATGTCGGGCTTCCCTGGTGGCGCAGTGGTTGCGCGTCCGCCTGCCGGTGCGGGGGGGCCGGGTTCGCGCCCCGGTCTGGGGGGATCCCACGTGCCACGGAGCGGCTGGGCCGGTGGGCCGTGGCCGGTGGGCCTGTGCCTCCGGAGCCTGTGCTCCGCAGCGGGAGAGGCCGCGGCAAGGGGAGGCCCGCGGACCACAAAAAAAAAAAAAGGAGAGACTGTTCTAAAATCCAGTTCATATAAAATATCATACTTTTAGAACAATAAAACAGCAAGATAGTATGACCCCATTTATAGACCCCATTTAGAGAAAACTATAAACCATCTCTGGGTTCAGACACAATGGTAACCAAGAGGGATATGAAACCTACTAGAACTGGTTCTATCAAAAATAGGACAGATAAGGGATAACTGCAGGCCAAAATATGCCAGAACATTTGATGCTGAAAGGTCTACTGTGTCAAGTGAAAACCAAATATAGGGCATCTAATAAAACAATGACTTGCTTTTGCAGTCAGAGTTTAATTCAAAGTGTCTAAGCGTAAACATTAAGGACATAGACAAATTAAGTGGACTAACATAATAAGCCCACATCTGGAGAACATTTTAGGTAAATTGCTGCCAGAGAATGAACTCAGATGGAACTGAAGCAATGGACCCCAAAATCTCAGCCGACTTGTGACATCGTGATATTTCATCAACCTCTATCACTGGGTCTTGTTGACATCAAACTTTAAATTAGGTGCCAAGTGAAAAGAGACTACAAAGGAAAAGACAAAAAAAAGACTACAGAGAGAACAGCCAGAGCAAACAAGGAAACCAGGGCACATTCAGGTAAAGCTGGGAATCTTAACAAGAAGAAAGCTGTGGTTTCAGAAAGCAAATCTTTCCCCAGTCATGGCACCCAAAGCACTGTAACTAGGATAAACTGAAGGGGTCTGGAACCTAGGAGAGGCCACTCACAACCCACAGGGCTGACAGAATCAACATCCATCTACCCTAATCTCCCATCACGAGCTTCCCATGGATTCCTTTGTTTAGGCAGGTATATGTGACTTGCACTTTCTCCAATATGCTTCACTTTCCCAAAAAGTTTGTGGATGCCATCACTTTCTTCTGGAGGGAACATTGTGTTTGATATAGTACACCCAGTACTTGGCTGAGTCAGGTGTCCCATAACATTCTTCCTCCCAGGGTACCTTTAAACTTCTCACAATCTTCCACCATGATCTGAAGGTTTCAGCCCACGTTTCCATGCACATCCTGGGGTCAACGTGTCTGGGACAGACACACGTGCCACTGCCACCAAATTAGATTTCTCAGTAGTCACAAAGGACTACATTGTGCAGCTTGCAGTTTTCAAAGCATTTTCACACATTATGTCATTTGATCCCGGTAATTAATCCTACAATACAAGCGGACAACATTGTTACCTCTATTTCACAGGTAAGAAGCCTGAGGATTGGAGAAATGTGGATACCTGCTCAAAGTTTCATAGCAATACAAGAATTACAAGTCAGGGGCTTCCCTGGTGGCGCAGTGGTTGCGCGTCCGCCTTCCGATGCAGGAGAACTGGGTTCGCGCCCCGGTCTGGGAGGATCCCACATGCCGCGGAGCGGCTGGGCCCGTGAGCCATGGCCACTGAGCCTGCGCGTCCGGAGCCTGTGCTCCGCAACGGGAGAGGCCAGAACAGTGTGAGGCCCGCATACCACAAAAAAAAAAAAAAAAAAAAAAAAAAAGAATTACAAGTCAGATTCTGACTCCCTTCCTGGTGCTTTTTCCGCCTTTATCTTAGTTACAATCAAGAAAAGATGCCACTGGCTAATACTAGAGCCCACAGAATAGTCCAAGAAGCCCATAAAAAGGGCTGTTTCTGTTTCAGCAACTAAAAGAAATCACCTCTGAATCCTTTCCATTTCCCAGGGAAATGTCCCTGCAAGGACATTGGTAAACAGGCTGACCCAAAGTACAATCTAAATTAGAAGCCTCTTTCCATGGGAAACCACAGACTTAACTGTTGCTAGCCCATCTACCTCAACAGCTGATATAATGAAGACCCTAATATCTCCTAACTGTGCTCCCTTTTATGTCCTACTGTGCCCTGTCCCTTGTCAGGGAATCAGCAACATTTTAATAAAGTTATTTGCTTATATATTTGTTTCCCCACTGCACTGAGAGCCCCCAAGACCAAAGACCTCTTGAATCCCCATACCTGGCACCTAGCATATTACAAGCATCCAACATTCAACCAAATACAAAATACACACAGGTCCTGAAGAGACATGCTTCCCAGTATATTCACTGACCCCCAACACAGAAATTTGAAAGAGAAACTCCTCTGGTTGCAGAAAACGGTAAGAAAATAGGAAAGCATTTCTGCTTCACTCATGACTAAGTCTTTTCCAAATCCATTCCCCTAAGTCTCAATTTTCTTTTATTAAAAGATGGAGACAGGCTAAATTTCTAGATGCCAAACATGTACTATCAGACCTACTTGACCCCAATCAAGAAGATTTTTATCTGTTAGGCTTAGAGTGGGTCCTGAGAATCAACATTATTATTTTTTAATTCCTTAGGTGACTGATGATCAGTAAACCAACCATTCATCCAATAAATGTTATGGTACTTACTGGGCACTGGACAAGGTGCTGGGTTTACTCTAATAAGACCAATGTGGTACCTCCCTCGTTAAGCGGACCACAGAGACTGGTTTGAAGATTCTGGACTAGATGATCTCTCATGCTCAACAAAAAGGGAGCCTCTGGAAAGACCTCTTCCCTGCCTTGGACAATGCCATACTCTGATGTAAACCACAGCAGAGATGGCCTAATATATTGGTCTGTTCCTCCTAGCCTTGGCAAGAACAAGGCTTTCAGCAAATGCCAGAAGTCACATGGATACTGCCTGAGAAACAGAGCAGGCAGGTGAATACTCATCAAGGATAGCTTACGAGGATGTAGCATCTGAGCTGAGCCTATCAGGATAAATAGATACATAGAGTGGAAAGAGAAGACATTCTTGGTAGGGAAAACATGAGACAGGACACAAAGGTAGGAAAGCATATAGCATATTTGTGGCAGTGACAGGACTGCTTGAGCAAAGTAGGGAGTATACACTGTGAACTAGTGAGCAATAATGGCTGATAGGAAGAAAAAATGAGGTCAGATGACAAACAGCACAGCTTATTCAGTCAGGGGGAGCAGACCTAGAGAAAACAGTTATACAATAACACACGACATGTGTGACCATGGGCCAAATGAGAGGACAGAATTCTGAGGAAAGGTAGAGCACAGAGTCCTAGAATGGTCAAATTACAGCTAAAACTGAGCTTGAAAGAAGTATGCACACTTGGAAAAAGACAACACAGAGAAAAGCTTAGATGGGGACCCAAAACTTTAGCTTGGCATGAGACGGCAAGAACATTCATAAAAATCAGTACATTTAGCACCTTCAAATCCTCATGAATCCCTATGTGCAGAATAAAGGGTAAAATCAAGCCAGGGGTTATCAGAGCCAAATAAGAATCTCCTAAGACTGGGAAAGAGAATCAATGACTTTATCAGGTCCCACCCTTAGGTGAATAAACAGCCACCCACCAAATTAATCAGGTGACAGGGAAATCCCACACTGGCTTCATAGACTGGCAGCTGATTCCTGGTAGTTCAGGAATTAATCAGTTTAAACTGATTCCTTCAAATAATAAAGGAAAGCAGGGGTTGAATGTGGAATAAATTTTTCCCTGTTTGTATAATTTATATGCTATACTGTTAAAATTACCTTGTAAATAGCAGATACTCAAGTATCTATATGGTAAATAGGAGAAAACAGAAAACATTAAAGAAATGAAAAAATAGGAAAACCTACCCTTTTTAAAGAAAGAAGATTACAAGTAAACTTTGGTTTGGAATACAAACATTTTTTGAGGATTTTCATTCAGTGATATTGGATAATGATGAACAAAATTATCAATATTTAAAATAACACTGAATATTTCATTCTGGTATGATGAATTTTTTGTAAATATGCACAAGGAATGAATACTTTGTGATCAGAATGAAACACAGGAGAATAGATCATTGAGTGAACTGAAATATCAATTCAACTAAATCAAAATATCCCAAAAGACAGACAATGCAAAATAATACAGAGTACAAAAAACCCCAAATGCATAGAGAAATCAAGTGCATAATAAAGGCAGTATTTCTATGGGAGGTGGGATATTTACTTAATAAATAGTGTTAGGACAACCACTTTATGTTTATAAAAATATAAAATTAGATCTGTACTTCATTCGGTATACTAGCATAAATACCAAATGAATGAGAGATCTGAATTAAAATTTAAGAAAATTAAAACCACCCAAGTAAGTACTGAAAGAAAACATGGCTAAATTTCTTCACATCCCTCAAGCGAGAAAAATCTTACTATGCTTCAAAATCCAGAAGCATTAAAAGATTGATAAATTTAACTATGTAAAGGCATACAAACTATATAATAAACTATACGAAAACACAGCAAAAACAAAAACTACCATAAACAAATTATTGCTGATTTTTTTCAGCATGATAATGTTGTTGCAGTTAGGTAGATGTTTGTCCTTATTCTTAGGACATGTATCTTATGTATTTAGTGACAAAGTGTCCATTTCTACAGCTTACTTTCAAATGAAATAGCAAAATGGTGTGTATAAAGAGATAACAAATATGGCAAAATTATTAAAAACTGATGAACTTAGGTGGAGAGTATAGAGGTTCATTGTACTATTCTTCCAACTTTTTAAAAACTTTTCAAAACATAAAAAGTTGTATGTGGTTAGGTGGGGCAGGGGGAGAGCACCATAAAGTCAAATGACAAAGTAGAAAAAAAAATATTTGCAGCAGATCACAAAGGGATCATATCCCTAATATACAGTGAGTTCCTAAATTTTGAGAAGACCAAAACCCTGACAGAAAAATGGTAAAAAATATGAACAGTTATTGAAAAACAAATGCCAGTGGTCCTTAAACAAATGAAAAGATGCTCAACCTCACTCATAATAAAATAAAAATTCAAATTAAAACTATACAATAATACTACTTCTCACCTATCAGATTAGCAGAGATCCAAGCTTGACGACATATTATGTTGACCAGGCTATAGAAACAATCATTGCTGATGGAATGTAAAATGGTACAATCTCTATGGAGAGAAGTCTGGCAATACCCATCAAAAATGCATATGCATTTACCCTTTGACTCAGAAATCCCACTTCAAGGAATTCATCCCCCACCACACCCTGCTGCCAAAAAAAAACCTGGGAAAATTATCAAATGACTTATGCCTAAGGTTACACATTGTGACACTACTTGTAATAGCAAAAGACTAAAATTATCCAAATGTCAATAGGGAACAAGTTGAATAAACAATGTTCATCAGGATAGAAAACTATACAGCTATAAAAAGGAATAAGAAAGTGTTCCATGTACTTGCATGCATGATTTCAAAGATATATTGCTAAGTGAACAAAAAACATGGAGAAAAAAGGCAGAATCTAACCAAGTGATAAAGGTTAACATCACCAGTAATGAAACAAACCAACACCTGTGTCTCCTGATATGATGCACTTCTGTGGTGTTCCTGTCCCAAATGCTAAGCCTAAATCTAATCTTGAGGAAACAATCAGGCAAACCTCAAATAAAGGACATCTGCAAATTAGTCTGTATTCTTAAAAAATGTCAAGGTCATGAAAGACAAAGAAAAACTGAGGAACTATTCCAAATTAAAGAAGACTAAAGAGAAAACAACTAAATATACTGTACCATCCTAGATTAGATCCTAGACCAGAAAAATTTTTTTTTCATTTTTCTATAAAGGGTATTAGTGGTAAAATGTGAATAAAATCTGTAGATAGGATAATGTGCACATGTGGATGGATGGATGGATGGATGGATGGATGGATGGATGGATGGATGGATGGGAGGGTAAGAGGGAAAAAGGCAGAAGCTAAGTGAAGGGTAAATTGGAGTTCTTTGTCTTATTTTTGCAATTGGTCTGTTTGACATTAATTCAAAATAAAAACCAATATGCAAAACAGTGAATACAGTATGTCCCCTTTCATGTGTAGGTTCAGGAAAAGGACGGAAATACTTCTAACTTGTAAAAGAGAAACGCTGAAAACATTACCCAAAAACTAATAAAAATGTTTACATACAGGATGAAGGAGGAGAGAGGGTAGAGGGTAGATATCTCTGAATATATCACGTTAATAGCTTTGAATTTGTAATCATATGTTTTACCTACTCAAAAAATATAATTTTTTAATTGAACAAATTGAAACAAATGAACCTAATATCTCAAGATAAACATACAAAGAAAATCAATATTTCAATGGCCTTTAGAACACAGTACTTTGACAAATACTTGATGGAATATATTCTAAGGAAAACAGAACTGTGATGAAATCAAACATTATTCAGTATTATCAGTAGCAATGTTGATATTTTTTAAACTATTCTATATATACTCTAAGAAAAGACAAATAGAAACCACGATTTTCAATGAAAAGAAAAACATACAAGTATAAAATTAAAGAAGTTAAAATCTTGCAATGTTCATTATCATTGGAAATAGCAGCATGAACTTTCTTCAAAAATAAATGCTTCCTGGGCTTCCCTGGTGGTGCAGTGGTTGAGAGTCCGCCTGCCAATGCAGGGGACACGGGTTCGTGCCCCGGTCCGGGAGGATCCCACATGCCGCCGAGCGGCTGGGCCCGTGAGCCATGGCCGCTGAACCTGCGCGTCCGGAGCCTGTGCTCCGCAACGGGAGAGGCCACAACAGTGAGAGGCCTGCGTACCGAAAAAAAAGGCCAAAAATAAATAAATAGATGAAAACTAAAAGGCCTCAAAGCCAGCAACAAGTACCCCCAACAGCAAAACCACCGTCTCTAAATTCCTCCTCTAGTAAAAGGAACAGGGCCCCTTGAAGGCGGGGCTGATTCCGGGTCTGGGTTAGGAAATATATAGATCAACCTAGGATATCTTGATGTACCACTAAGCAAGGAGGCCATAAAAACTAAAGGGGCGGGGGGAGTGGGGTGGGGGGGGAGGAGGAAAAAAACGGGATCATGTCAAAAGGACACAGAAGCCAATTTGCAGAGCTCATCCCTATTAAAATATAACACAATATGAGCATCAAAATGAAGACGGTAAATTTTTAACACACTGAATGTATCAATATCTCATAATGATTCTCAAAAAAATTCCAGTGTGTGGGACATCCTACAGGACAACCGAGCCAGTTTCTTCAAAGTCACAGGGGGAAAAAAAAGGAGGAGCACTACCCTAGACAAGAGCCCTGAGTCATAACAACACACTGCAACACGTGGACTGCACTTGATGCTAATTCCAACAAACCCAGAGTAAAAAGACATATTTGAAGACAATTGGAGAAAGCAAACAAAGGGCTAGGTATAAGGATTTTTTGCTAATTGACTTGAGTTTGTAAGAAAAGTCTATATTTTTATGGAGATTCACAGTCAAGTACGTAGTGGTGAAACAACACGATCCCATGATTTCCATTAAACTACTTCAAAATAGGGAAGCAGGTTACAGATAAAGCAAATATGGCAAAATGCCAAAAATGATTGAATCTGGGCAATAAGTATTTGGGGATTCATTATACTATCCCACTTTCATATATTTTGGACCTTTTTCATAATAAAAAGTTCTTAAAATATATTTCCCAAAGACCTACTACATGCAGAATACAATGTGACCTTGGTTTCTGGAGGGTTCTCTACAATTACCATTAATTCAAGATTTACTGACATTCTGTGTGGAAAAAAAATTTAAATAATTTTCATTTTGTTATATGCCCACCAGACAGTTTACTGCACTTTTTAGCACTAATATTTTTGAACACCGATGACATCTGAAAGCACTGTTTCTGAACATTTCTTATACGATTAGAAGACAATTTTATCTCAGCAATAGATTGCATATGTCTGGCTTTACACAGTTTTCATTTTGCTTATCATTGTACGAGGGAAAACTGTCAATGAATAATCTTATAATACTCAATATGAGCTTCTCTACTTAAATATACTTTGAAATTAATTCTTCTGTAAAGTGAAGGAATCATTTGTAATTACTGTAATCACCCTAATTTACCTGTTGATATATTCCAGCTTTTAAATACTAGGTTGTCCTAAAATAGAGGTTCACCTGCACTGTAATGTGTTCGTTTCAAATGGACTTAGAAATGGGTTATTCCACACTAACTGCAAATATTCAATTATTGCTCTATGTCCCCCATGTGGGGACATTATCTGAAAAATTATCTCACATCTCCAAGGAAGTGAGGGTTCTATTTCCTAAGAAGGTCCAAATAATGCAAGCAAGAGTCCTTTCTCTTAAGTAATAACAATAAAAAGTAATGATTACAAACTTTCACTGTTATTTGTATTTTTATTGTTTATAATAGTTAACACTTACTGAGCACTTAGTATACGGCAGACATGGTGCTAAACACCTCATACAATCTCAGTTTACAAACGCACCCACGGAGCCTCAGATTTTTCACCCTAAGTCACACAGCTGCTAAAGAGCAAAGCCAGTGTCCTCCACAGGCCTCCTCTGTAAAAGGGGATGCCACACCTATCACTACCAGCTACGAGATTTGGGGCACCTTACTTGGCCTATGTTTTCCCACCTGCAAAATGAGGAGATGCGACCAAATATTCTCTCAAACTCGGAACTGATCAGTCTACCCCTCTCAGAAACAATTTTGCAAATGAAAAACTAATGTTCCAAGTTCTTTAGCAGAAATGTATCTCCTTATACCCAGACATGGCTTAGCAGTGACCAACTGGCTGAACTCCTCATGAGGAATCCTGCTCTACAGAGATGTGGGTAAATGGGAAATCACAGTGCAGGGGGCCTTTTCAGAGCCAGTATCCAAGAGAGATGAACACCAGGATTACAGGCCAGAAGCATCAACCCTTCTGCAAGTGTGTGAGTAGCAACAGATTGCTGGGGAATGCAGTTGGCAGTGGGGAAAATAAAGAAAAGATTCTGGGGAGAATTATACATGGAGAAGGTGAAGAAGTACATGTTAAAAGGTATAGGAAGGGCTTCCCTGGTGGCGTAGTGGTTGAGAGTCTGCCTGCCGATGCAGGGGACACGGGTTCGTGCCCCGGTCTGGGAAGATCCCACATCCCGCGGAGCGGCTAGGCCCGTGAGCCATGGCCGCTGAGCCTGCGCGTCCGGAGCCTGTGCTCCGCAACGGGAGAGGCTACAACAGTAAGAGGCCCGCGTACCGCAAAGAAAAAAAAAAAAAAAAGAAAAAAAGAAAAACGAGTGTGAAGGGAAACAACACAAAAAAAAAAAAAAAAAAAAAAAAAAAAAAAAAGGTATAGGAAAAAATTGAAAGGGTTCTCTCCCTGTCTCCTGCATCAGATTCCCAATTTTTTCTGTGCTTCCTTACTCATAAACAAGCTTAATGGCTGCACAAATTTCTATCATTTGAGTGAACTGTCACTTGCCTAACAATTCCTCAATTGTGAGCACTTAAGCTGTCTTTCCACTTGTCACTGTTACAAATAAAACTGTGCTGAATATAGATGTACCACACAAAATATTTTACCATACTTAGGCTATTTCTTTAGGACAGATCTCCAGAAGCAGGAATTATGTGTTTAAAGGGTATGAAATGTTGAAGTATCATAATATACACAAACACATATAAGTGTATGTATCATATACATATATATAATCAAATTCCTTTCTTAAGAGGTTCACACTCCCATGGGCAGCACAGGAGACATCCTATTATTCATGGGATAGGTTCACATTCGTCACTCTGGCCATATACCCAGTATTACCAGCCCTCTGCCTCCCCCATGCCATCCGTTTCCCTTCCAACAAGCCAAGGACCCCTAATATGTTTCACTCTTCAAGTCTTCAGAGGGCAACCCTAGGCAATTCCAAGTGCCTCCATAAATCCCCTCATCTGACATGAATACCTTTTGCTACTTTTCAGTATTTCACAATGACAGAGCAGAGACTCCTTAGCTCTGACTGTTAAGTGCTCCAGGATCCAAGACAAAGCTACAGCTGCGCAAAGAAATAGGAAGACTCTCATATAATTTTTAATAAAGGCAGGAAAAAAAGGTCACGCAAGTGAGTTCCTACTACTTCTCTTAAACTGACTGAACCCTCGTCATGTTGGCACTTTGTTTGTTTGTTTATGGCTGGCTGCATTGGGTCTTTGTTGCTGCGCGTGGGCTTTTTCTAGTTGCAATGAGCCGGGGCTACTCTTCGTTGAGGTGCACGGGCTTCTCATTGCGCTGGCTTCTCTTGTTGCGGAGCACGTGTTCTAGGCGCACGGGCTTCAGTAGTTGTAGCACACCGGCTCAGTAGTTGCGGCGCACGGGCTTAGTTGCTCTGCTGCATGTGGGATCTTCCTGGACCAGGGCTCAAACCCGTGGACCTCGCATTAGCAGGTGGATTCTTAACCACTGCACCACCAGGATGTCCCATGTTGGCACTTTTTAAATAAAAAATGAACAGCAGTAGTACATCTTTGCTGACTTTCTGCCATTTGCTGTTTTTTGTTTCATCTTGGTTGTTTGGCTTTTACATAATTTCAAGTAAACCCAGTAGAGATCTCAGCTTTAGTGAAACAGGAGAAAGCGGAGGCATCCCTATACAGTTCTCAGGGACACGCAGACACACAGGCTCACTGCCTGCATAGTTATGTCTGCATAGTAAATCCTTCCCTACTAACCAGGTTTGTTATTGCCTGTGCCAGACACTGAGCTCCCAGACCCCAATTTCCAGACTGCAGGAAGGTAAAGACCTCTCTGGAATGCCTGGACGACCTGCTCTCAACCTCTCACTGCTCTCCCTCACAGGATACTGGAATAGTTTCCATCCATGACCCCAAGCAGACTCTCTTCTGCTTATTATGACAGTGAAATGGTCTAGTTTCTTTAAAAAGGAAAACATACTAGGAAGGTCCAAAAATTAGTATTCCTACCTCCCAAAATGCAGATGATGACAAATCTCTTAAGTGATCTGTCATATCATCAAGACAAGTGACTCTTATGTTGGGGTCCTAGGAATCTCATGAACTTGCTCATGGACTCCATGGGTTCCCTGAAGGGCTATGCTAAATTTTCTGTTTATGAGCAGTTTTCTGAAAGAAGCCAAAACTCTCATTAGATTTTCACAGGATCCATGACTCAAAAGAAAAAGGATCTGCCCAGAGCAAAGTACTGACTCATCCCCAGTGAACACACACTCACCCCCACTTTGACCCCAATCTCTTCCACAGCCCTGGACACACAGTGGGTCCTCAGGACATATGGAGCAAACTGAAAACTATAAACTAACATATCTATTCAAAAAATGATGGTTACACATAAGGGCTCTCCAAATACTAATTAATCATGCAAGAAAAACTGTAGAGGCTACAGTGGTTTTTCTTTAAAAAAATGAAGAGTCAGTTGTATAATCACAACACACAGAACACACAGCACCTGTTAAGCAATTGGTATTGACGAAACATCTCACAATCTTTTTATCTAAATCTCTCCAACAATTTTGTGAAGAAGAACAATGAGATGTACCTGGTGCCCAGAAGATAAAACAAATATTCACTGACTGATGTGTTACAAAGTAAAGACGGGGAAAAAAAAAAAAAAAAAAAAAAAAGAATATATAGGCTTGTCTATCATCAGATGGCCAGAAGCTGTGATGGGTCTCTAAGGTCCCCAGGAGAGAGTGGAAGGCCCTCAGGGCACCAGCCCCTCTTTATTCCAGGAGCACAATGGCACATTTGCTCACCAATGGGCTCAACAACATGCCCGAAAGGCCAGGAGGAGGGAGGTCGGCAGTCTTGGCTGAGAGGCAGCTGGTGTTCCACAAGGTTCATGGTTCTGAGCAGCCAGGGCCTTGATGTGTCCCTGGGCTTCCCTATGTCTCCCTCTCTTCCTCTCAGACAAAAAGGACAAACACTAGGGTACATGAGTTCATGCCTCCCTGTCTACAGAAAGAAAAATTCATGGTAAATTACCTGGTAAGAATTCAGTTAAAAAAAAAAAAAAAAGCTACCAAGAAGTCAGCAGTCAAGTGTCAGACACAGGCTGCAATCCATCAAGCAGCAGCAAATGAATCCACATGCATCTAGTCACTACTGCCCGACATTAATCTGGTAAAGGCAGGACTGATGTATGGAAACCTGCAGTATCTGGAGAGACAGCCAATGCAAACAGAACAAAATGCATAAATTAAGCTCCTGTCCCCAGGAAACTGAAGCCAGCATTTTCTGATAATTAGATTATGCCCTAGAAAATGGATTAATGCTGTCCACAGAGGCACTTTTAACTCTGTTCTTACTCCCTGATGCTGTGCTATACGTGTCTGCAAGGAGCTTCATGAGAGCTCAAGTAACTTAAAAAATGAAATGGGCCTAACTTTGATTCAGGCGGAACAAAGGCTGCCTCTTGTTCCAAAGCTGATGAAATACATTTTTACTCCCAAAAAGAGCCCACAGATCTACGTAGGAGCATCAAAATATATAGGGGGAAACGTCTCTGAGGAAATTGTACTTGATAAAGAGGATGTCGGAGGAAAGGGGCAAGTGGAGCTGTCTTTACATCACCCATGGTCACTTCTAAGACACCCGCTCATCCTGAATCAGCACCAAAGTCAATAAATCAGAATGCTAAGAAGTTCAATCAGAAACCATACCTGGCCTCTGCCTGCCCAGTTGTCTTTTCCCCGTGTGTCTCACAATATTTTTGAAAGAAAACTTACGGCATTCACAACTGTCCCTAACTAAGACTGATTCCCAGGTGACATGTTACAAATCTATCACATTAAGCTACCAGATCAGCCAAGATCTTTCTGAGCTGTAGCTGGAGGGAATACAGGACGTGCACAACACCCAACACAAAGTAAGAGTTGAATGAAGTAAACACCCTCAGTATGATGGATTCTGGGAAAGACAAAAACAGAAACCTGAGGAGGAAAGGTTAGTCCTCTGGGGGATAAAGCACACAAGAATGTCAATCCCATGGATGGGATAGCTGTCCATGCAATTTTACTAGGAAGCAACCTGTTCTGGGAACACCGGAGAGATAGGATCCAAGAGTCTCCCACAGGGCATCAAGAAGCTAATTCCATTCTTACAATGGAATTAGCACCCAGCAGTCCTAGGAGTCACCACTAAAAAGGAAGACAGTGACCTGCACCCAAAGGTGAGCCATCACCCAGCTTCTGGAGAAGGTGATAGTGGCTGTGACAGCAGAGCACACACTTCAGAGGCCAGGGCTCAACTTCCCAAAGGCTGAGCCTAGATCTTTAAAGGCAACATTCCTGAAGCAACAGATTGATACATCCAGCAACACTGAATATCCTTTATGATAAAGACCAATTCCAACTTCTTGATCCTCGACTCCCCAAACAACCTGCTACCTTGTGTATTTGACATCTGGAGGGGACTTGGGACCCAGGAAGAAGTGGCCTATGCAGAGACCAGTTCAAGTGTTCAGTATTTTAAAACTGCATACCTCCCATCATAATCTAATAAACTGGAAATTTTGGTAATGAGTCCATTTCTTGAAGGTCAGTTCTTCACAGACTTCACCCAGGATAAAACCAGTCAAAATGACCTTCTGAATTCATTCTCTCCCTTCTTTCCCTTCTATTTATTTTCTGAATCCAAAGCTTTATACCTAAATTGCTCTAGTAGCCTTCTGAATTGCCCTTAGCATCTTTTACTCCAGTGTTTCTCAAACTTTAGTATACAGACAAGTCACTTAGGGATCGTGGTAAAATGCAGATTTGATTCAGTGGGTCTAAGACAGGGCGGCTTGAGAGTCTGCATTTCTAACAAGATCTCCAATGATACTGATGCTGCTGGACTACAAACCACACCCTGAGGAGCAAAGCTTTAACTATCCCCAAAGACACTTCTAGACAACTCACCTTCCTAGAACCTCTTCCCAAAAACTTACAATGGCTCTCACCACAGGTGGCTCAAACTCCAAACATCTCAGAGATTCTTATCCTAGGTGGAACAACTGAGGCTCAAATAGGTGAACTTGCCCAACATCACACAACTCAGAAGTCATTACTTGAACTCAGAGTTCAAGTAATGAACTCTGATTTAGAGTCACAGTATCCTGCTTTATTTTCCACAACACACTTAGCACTATCTGAAATAAGCTTGTTCATTTCATTTGTATAGTTATTCATTGTTATTCTCCTTCCCTCTTTCCACGTCCCCAACACCCATGTTAGTCAGTAAAGCTCCAAAGGAGCAGGGATAGTGTTTTGTCTTGTTCACTACTACATCTTCAGTACACAGAAAAATCCCCAGCTCATACTGGGCACTTGAAAATATCTGTTATACAAACAAAACACATTGCTTTTTCTTCCATGAGGAGATATACCAAGAATCTTGGCCATTCTGGGACCCAGAGGTAAGTCATTGGTTGCAGTCACTGTTCACTGAGAAGCCACTTAGAGCACTGCAGCATGGATTCAGACCAGAAACAGATAATGCAACAGAAGGCACCACCCCACCCCTGCAAGAACTTTCAACTTAGTCATGGGGAAAGGTCATGGATACACAAAAGAAGACTTTAGCATTTGTACTTAAGCACTTAAGCATTTGTACTTCTGCTTAGGAAGCAGAAGTACAAATGAATATAACAAAGGTCAAGAACATGATGTTCTGGGTGGACAGGTCCTGGTGAGATCAGTGGGATTTACTTTAGACCTGATAATTATATCCTAGCAGGGAGGGTTGTAGAAGAAGGGGTTGGACTACCGAGGCAGATGATGTACCCAGTTCTTCAGATTAACTTTCAAACAGGATAATTTACCAAATGTGATAGGCTTTTTTAATATGTCAATCTAGCTAGACTACAGTACCCAGTCATCCAATCAAACGTTAATCTAGGCGTTGCTGTAAACGTATTTTGTAGATATGATTAAGATCCATAAATCGGTTGACTTTAAGTAAAGGAGATTATCCTCGATAATCTGAATGGGGCCGATGCAATCAGTTGAAAGGCATTAAGAGCACAGCTGAGAATTCCCTGAAGAAGAAATTCTGCCTGTGGACAGCAGCTTCAGTCCATGCCCAAGAGTTCCAGTCTGAGAGCTTGCCCTAAAAATGCTGGACTTGCCTAACAGAGTCCCCAATCACCTAAGCCAGTTCCTTGCAATCAATCTCTTCATACATCTACCTCTTTCCAACTGGTCTGTTTCTCTGGTTGAACCCTGGCTGACACTCCAGCTAAGCAGGGTGATCTTGTCCTGCTAGAGAGCAATATGGCCTCTTCCAACACTGGCGTTTATAATGAATGACACCACAGTTCTTTCCATTCAAATTAAGTAACAGTTTATGTGCCAAACACGGTGCCACCTTAAACTAAGACTATGAGTAAAGGTAACCCTACATACCCCCTCACTACTTGAAACATTCTTTCTGTAAGCTCTGAGTTTTCAAATTCTCTATCATGACATTATCCTGTGAATAATTTTTTTAAATTATGTATATTCATTCTCCCACCTCAGAAGGGTGTTCAGGAGCAACCAGAGGCAGTTGCTTTACTGTGGCTGCCCTCCCTCCTAAGAGGTGAAGGATGGACAGGAGAGGGGAGGCTCTCTCCTCAGCAACCTAAGCCCCACACCACACTCCTCTGGGCTACCAGACACTTCTCTAGGCTTGATGCGTAAATGTCCTGCCAACAAAGTCATGCCTGGACCGCCTCCGGTCCTGCTCCAACAACTGTGGTCACTATATGAACCAAGGCCACCCACACCTATTTACTGCCAGCCTCAAGGTCTACCTCCCGGCAAGGCCGTGGGGAGGAGAGTCGGCTTCCCCTCACCCCATCTCCAGACACCAAGATTCCTCAGTTCAGATCCTGTCAACTTGCCTACCTCAGTGACCCCATCCCCACACCCCACAACCTGATATACCCACCAACTGACAGGCCTATTCTGAGAAGCAGCCCAGATACCAGAAAAGGTAGAGACACTGACGTCAGACAAAATGGAGGAGCCACAGAACCTTCGGGAGGCTATTTCACCTCTCTGAATACGCACATCTCTTCACTGGAAATTACAGCAACTCACCCTATAGAGTTGTTACAGAGAATATAAATAATATATGTAAAAAGTACCGCTGTTACAGTCAGCCCTATGCCAGCTGTGGGTTCCGCCAACCACAGGGCTATGCCATTTTATACAGAAGACTTGAGCATTCTTGGATTTGATATGGGGGGGGGGAATCCTGGAGCCAATCGCCTATGGATACCGAGGACAACTGTATTATGTCCCTGACATGCTTAAATTGCTAATATAGTCAGTCTGTGGTATATGCATGCCTATATTTGAGGGCGTCCTTAGGGCAAATGACTTAACCTAAGTAGTGAAAGTGGAAGGAAAAAACACATCCCTTTTTCAGACGTGACAGCTTCATCACACTACTGATAGAACTGTTCAATAATCTATTGGGTGTCTGTCTTTTAAACGTGTATCCATGTCAGGAAGTCTTTGATTACAAACTGTGAGAAGTCGGAGCCTGTCTAAAAGGCCAACTATGTTCCTGATGGTGCAGAGCACAGGCGAAGAACACTTCTGAATGATCCCAGAGCTGGATGGGCCATCCAGAGAGCCACTAGTCTAATCCCATCAACTGGTTTAGACATAAAAGAATTGGGGCCCAAAGATGTTGAAAGAGGTGACCAAGGCTATGAAAACAAAGCCCAGTGACAAAGGAGTCAGAACCCAGAGGCAACTCTCGTGCACCTTACACTGGCAGCCACGATGCTCTTACCGCGAGATGACAACTCAAGCCTATGTTCCGAGGCTTTTGCTAGCTTCCACAGATGCTATATGGTACCTTTGTTGACCATGCCAAGTAAAAACTTTTAAGTACAGCAAGTCCACTGAGAACACATCTAGCTCCCAAGCCATCAGATAGGTAGGCAGACTGATGACAAGGAGGCAGCTCTGCAAAGTGTGACTACAGACAGATGGTACCAGTAAGCTGGAAAATCTAGAAATGCATCAAATAAGACACCACTGAAAATAACCAGGATCCCAGAGTAAATCAGTGACCATAAGCAGCAGTGCAACAAGAAGTCGGGGCATGAGGGACCACTAGCCCCAGTTGTGAGGCAGACAGGAGCAAAATTCATGTTTGGGATCCTTCGTCTCCCATAAACTGCTACTAACCACCATTACCATTGACTGCCACCCTAGCAATGAGGCTCTCAGGACTGCAGGTTAGAAGGCCCAGAGGTCACCCAGGTCCAACGCCTCCACCACTTCCAGTCCAGGCTTAAATTATCCTGCAACACTCCTGACAAGGGGCAGTGCAGTTTCTCATCAACTGTGAGGGAAAGTATCAGTATCCAAAGAAGCCAATTCCATTTTTGGGCAGGAACATCCTCCTTATATTTGGCAGGCACCACCTCTCCATACTTCATCCATCCAGAAAGCCTCTGACTGCAGCAACTTTTTTGGCAACCACATCATACTCTGACATTGTTTCCATTTGATGTCACTAAAGACCCTAAAACTGTTTTCACACTTGCCATCAAGCCAGGTCTCCCCTTTTACTTGTCCTGCTAGTTTTGAGATGAAAGAGCCAACAGTCTTGAAGAAATATGTCATTTCTCTGGAATGGAGTTTCTCAGAAATGAGACTACTTACAGGTCAGTGAGCTCTACTCCACGGTCAAAGGCATTAACTCCTTACCCTAGCTAAGCCCGGGTCACCACAGAGGAGCTCACTGCAAAACTGTGCCCACCACTGGCTAGGCAACCTGCCCTTTCCATTGGCTTCCACATCCTCTCCTGTATTCTCTTTCTGTTCCCCAAACATACCAAGCCAGCTCCCACTACAGGATTTAATTTTCACTTGTTCCCTCTGTCTACTCAAGTCCTAACTAACCTCAGAGAAGCCCCCTGACCAGCCTAAAACGGCACCCAAGTCACACTCTTAAGACGTTCTGTGTCACATTGCCCAGTTTTATTTCCTCATCATTGCCTAGAAATATCTTGTTTACGGTCTGTCTCAGCCCACTAGTTTTAAGTTGTTTAAGGACAAAAGAGTGTGTCTGTCTTGTTCACAACTGTATCCCTGGTGTCTGAAAAGTACCTGGCATGGAGTAGGTGCTCAATAAATATCTGTTAATTGAATGAGTTAATGAAAATCAGTGAATGAGTCAATAGTTAGAGCAGGCCCTGGCATCAGACACACCTGGGTTCAAATCCTGGCTCAGCTCTTTAACAGTGCTGTGACCTTCGGAAAGTATTTAATCTTATCCAAGATCCCAAAGCTAGTAAGATTTTATTATGTACGCCACAGGGTTTGTATTAGAATTAAATTTTATTGTTTTTAAACATTAGGACTCCAGTTGCCAACCATGCCTGACACACAGTAAGTCCCAAATTGACTGTAGCAGTAATTATTACTCATTTAATAATGACGGTGGTGGTGGTGTTGACAGTGACAGGAACAGCCTATGCCATAATAATGACAGGCCAATGGCATCATCTGACGATATCATACATTACTATTTTCAACTTTTGCCAAATGAAAAGGGCTGTGTGAAAAAGAAGAGACAGCACGGAGTCTGGAGTCAGCAGACCCTGACTGCAGTCTCTGACTTGACAAGCCTTTCCATCACTGATAACAGCAGGTGTGGTGAAGAGGAACAAATGAGATGGTGTATTTATGTGAAACACTTTCCAAACTCTAAAGCACTATATTTATGAGTATTATCAATATTTAAAATGTTCTTGTCCCCAGTTTAATATTCCTCAGACCCTGGAGACTGTGTTCATTTCCTTGGGCTGTTAAAAGTTATTTGGCTACTGAATGGTACCCAGAAAGGCACAGTGGTCTATAAATTACTCAGGCAAAACTGCTCTCAAACAGCACATTGGAGGTTCAGCAAAGAAGAATACAGGCACCCTTCATCACATGAGGAAACATGCAGAATTTAACCTACCAAATAAAAGCAAAGTATAGAGTACAGGGCAATGGGAGTCCGGAGACAGGTTCGAATCCCAGCTATCCTACTAACTGGCCAAGTGACATTGGGAGGTCACAGACCATCTCTAGGTTGCTGCATTTTCAAAGGGCCCTTGAACACTTGGGACTAGGGAAACATTCTTTTCCATTCACAGAGATAGTACGGTCTGCAGTTGGCTGGAGGTGATGATGAGAGAAGACAGAGCCAGATTAAAGGAGAATCATAATCCACACTAAGAAGTCTTCTTATGAACGGTCTGCCAAGGAAGCAAACGTGGGCTGTCTCCCTTAGCAATCATGGGCTTAGAGGGCTTGGTGAGCAGCCAAATCACTGAATTAAAACCAGAACTAATTCCAGATACCCAGTGTGTGTTCTGTTTCCCTCTAGGAATTTCTAATGTACAAAGACAAAATGAAAATGAGGTTTAACAGAGTCCCATTTTACATAACTTTTCAGAAATTCACCTCTTCTGAGCCATATTTATGTTAAGAATTCTATTCATTTAAGGCTTTACCACTGAAAACCTTAAACATACACTAAAGTAGAGAGAATAGTACAATAATGAACCTCCATGAATCCCAGTTTCAAGCACCACCAACTCAGGGCCATCCTGGTTTCATCCATACCCACCCACTTCCTTGTCAGCCTTTTATTTTAAAGCAAATCCCAGCCATCATATTATTTCGAAAGCAAATGACGCAGCAAAACCTGTTCTAAAGGGGAAGTTTATAGTGATACGAGCTTACCTCAGGAAACAAGAAAGGTCTCAAATAAACAACCTAACCTTACACCTAAAGGAACAAGAGAAAGAAGAAGAAACAAAATCCAAAGTTAGTAGAAGAAAAGAAATTCTAAAGATCAGAGCAGAAATAAATGAAATAGAGACTAAAAAAAACCAATAGAAAAGATCAATGAAACTAAAAGCTGGAAACTAAAGCTTGGAAAAGATAAGCAAGTGATAAACCTTTAGCCAGACTCATCAAGAAAAAAAGGGAGAGAGCCCAAATCAATAAAATCAGAAATAAAAAAGAAGTTACAACTTACACCACAGAAATACAAAAGGATCGATCATAAGACACTACCGTGGACTCAGTATGAATTTTTAAAAGATAAAGACGTTTCTTCAAACGTAACTGCAACATTATCTCACCTGAAAAGAATTAACCATTTTTCATCAAATAGCCAGTATTCAAGTTTTCCCTGGCTACCTCAAAAATTTTTTGAAAAGTCTGTTCTAATTAAAATCCAAACAAGGTCTAAACACTGCAACTGGTTAATATGTCTATTCTAATCTACAGGTTTACCTACCATTTTTTTCATAACTTAATATTGGTAATTATTTTAATATTTTCCTATGGCATTTCCAATAGTTTGGATTTTGCCGATTGCATTCCCATGGTACTATTTAATATATTCCTCTGCTCCTTGTGTATCGTTAAAAAACATTTGTTAAATCTAGAGGCTTGATCGTATTAGGGTTCAATTTTTTGGGCAAGGCTACATCAGGAGGCACATCATGTCTGGTTGTCTTTTATGCTGTCAGCACTCCTTGTTCATTGCCTAGATCCATGAGTTTATTAAGTATTACAAAATGGTAACGATTTTATCATTCCCTCTTTATTTCTTGGCTGTACTACTTCTAAAGAGAAGCTTCCCTTTTCCCTTTATCAGCTTTTTGATCATCCTAAAGTACCATTTGTAAAATGTTTCTTTTCCTTTACTTACCAGTTTTCAAAATAATGAGTTAATTTCATCCTACAAAAGTGACTGATTTTCTTTTTCTGAATATCATTGTGAACTCAAGTATTTAAACCTGTGTAATCTTTCAATCCACTGTAGTAATATCCTTAATGATGCTCAAATTGTCAACTCTTTGGCCAACAGAAGCCTCTTCAAGTTGGTCCTTTTGAGACATGACCTTGGAAGTCCTTCCCTGCTTTCTCGTGTGTTATAATGCTCCAGGCACATTCTGTGTATCTCTTGCCCCATATCTGAAAGCAGACATTTCTCCAAAGAGCGCTGGTTCCGTTTATATGGAAATGGTATTTGGCAATCACTCTATGGACACTAGGAATACTCATTGTCATTGTTTCTGGGCCTTGACAGTGAACAGAGCTAGAACATTCTTTTTTAAATAATGAAATGCTTCATGAGTTCATACATATGTTCAATTCAAATTCATGACTATGGGGATTTTGATCTCACTGTTCTTATGTTGGTGTTTCCTTTCTCCTACTAATGTAATTAGTTGTTTACTCTTTCCCACAATACACATAAGGATTTCAGAATAACAATACCAACACTAGCAACAACAGTATTAAAAAACAGTCTACAATTTTTCTGCATTTTTGGTATCTTTATGGTATATGTCACCAGGAATATACAATCAAATCACTCTGTTTTAAAGCCAGTTGGCAGAATTCTTCCCTGTGGGTTATACCAACCAGCTCAATACACAGATTTATCTGGTTTTCTCAGGGATTGCTTGCTTTTTATTTAGTTTTAAAATTATGTTTAAAATGTATGTTTCAAAGCCAAACTAACAAAACAAGGTATCTTCAGAGAAGATAAAGTTTTATTCCTTTTCCCTCCAGCCTATTACCTCTCTTCTCCTGAAGATAACCATTTTCTAAATTATTTTATGGCTTATTTTTTTATGTAAAAACATATTCTTTCCTTTCTTAAATAAATATTATATTGCCCTTTCACTTAGTATATCCAAGCTATCACTCCATTACAGATATATTCTCCATTCCTTTTTTCAGCCTCATAGTTCTCCATCATGTGAAGGCACCAGAGTTTATCCAATCAGTGCTCAAGTGAAGAACATGTGGGTCACGTTCAGCCTTTTGTTACTCCAGATCATGCTTCAATGAAAATGCATACTTTCAAAAAATATTTTTGCCAGTAAGGCTTTGGAATAGAATTATAGAAGTGGGATTGCTAGATCAAAGAGTAAATGCATATGTAATTGTACTAGCTACTGCCAATTCCCCTTACAAAGATGGGTATTATATTATTTTGCATTCCCCCACCAGCAGGTGGGAATATTTCCTCCATGGCCTTACCAACAGAGTATGCAGTCAAACTTTTGAAATTTTGCCAATCTTTTCAGTGAGAAATGCTATCTCAGTATAGTCTGCATTACTCTTATGAGTCAAGTTGAGCATTCTCTCATATGATTATGAGCCATTTGGATTAATAATTCTTCATATTTCCAATAAGTTCAAAGGTCTATTGTTGAACAGCCTAAGCAAGAGAAACCATAGACATGTGGAACAGAGAAGATGAGAAACACTTAAGGTGGCCTAGTGGGAAAAAAGTCATGAAATGCAAGCAAAGAATACAAGCCCCCAACTGTTAGAAAATGTCTCTCTGCAACAGACACCACTTATTGCAGCAAAACTATAAGACACCTGCAAACCAATAAAAGGTGGATAAAAATTTAAGAAGTTATAAAATTTTATTGAAAGACATTAGTAATGTCTAAATAAAAGATATAAACCATATTCATCGATTGGAAGATTAAATATCATAAAGGTGTCAATTATCTACAAAATTATTCTATAAATTCAATGCAATTCTGATTAAAAATTTCAACCCCAAAAGACAAATCAGTAAAGTAACTGATAAACACAAAGGTCTCTATTTTAAAGAACTTACTAAACTGCTTCTAAAATGTTTATGAAAAATCAAATGCCCAAGAATAATCAAGACCATAAGGCTGGGAATCGTCCTACTAAATCACAAGACTTACAATAAAACTATAATAATTAAGATAGATGCTCTGAAGGAATGAGAGACAACAGACCAATGGAACAGAAAGCCTTGAAACAAACCTCCACATATACAGACAACTTGATATATGACAAAAGTGGCATAGCAAAAGTAGTGAATGGACAGATGAAAATGGTGCCAGGACAACTGGTTATCTACACAGAGGAAAAAATAAAACTAGACTTCTATTTCAGACCATACATAAATATAAATTCCAGAGCTAAATGTGAAAAACAAATCTTTAAAACTTTTAGAAGATTTTTTAAAAAGCCCCTTTGTGATCTCAAATTACAGAAAAATTTTAAGAGACAAAAACACCAAGGAAAAGGAAAAGAGTGATACATCTTATGTTAAAATCTAAAATTTTTATATATCAGAAGATAAACCATAAAGATAGTGAAAAAATAGGCCCCAGAGTGGAAAAAGACAGCTGTAATACACATAACCAAACTCAGCATTCAGATAAAACGTCTATAAATCAACAAGGAAAAGACAAAAGACTCAATTGAAAAAAGAAATACAAACAATTCCCATATGAAGAAAAAAAACTAATAAGAAATAAAGAACTGACGCTCTAACTCAGTAGTAATGAGGGAAATGCAAATTCTAAAAAAAAAGATATTTCACATCCATCATATTGGCAAAAAAATGTTAACGCTAAAGAAACTAAGTATTAGCATGGGTATGGAGCAAAGGAACATGTAAGCACTGCTTATCGATTTACATCCCTCCAGCAACCTGACAGTATCTTAAAAAGTGGAGGATGTGCTCAGCCCTTCAAGTCTACCCTTAACAAATTTACAACTGTGCTCAAGGAGACTTGGAGATTTGTACAAGAATGTTCACTACAGGGGGCTTCCCTGGTGGCGCAGTGGTTGCGCGTCCGCCTGCCAATGCAGGGGAACCGAGCTCGCGCCCCGGTCTGGGAGGATCCCACGTGCCGTGGAGCGGCTGGGCCCGTGAGCCATGGCCGCTGAGCCTGCGCGTCCGGAGCCTGTGCCCCGCAACGGGAGAGGCCACAACAGAGGGAGGCCCACATACCACAAAAAAAAAAAGAATGTTCACTACAACACTGTCTATAATTTCAAAAACGTGAAATTAACCTAAATACCAATTAACAGAAGAATGGATAGATTGTGCTATATCCATAAAATGGAATACTACTACTTAGCAGTGAAAATTTAATAAACTAAAGCTACATGGCTATATCTCAGAAGCATAATGTTAAGTGGAGGGGGGGAAAAAAGCAAAGTGTAGAAGAATAAGCAAGGATGCCCTCTCTCGCTACTTTTATTCAGCATAGCATTGGAAGTCCTAGCCAGAGCAATCAGGCAAAAGAAATAAAGGCATCCACGTTGAAAAGGAAGATGTAAACTGTCACTATTTGCAGATGACAAGATATCATATATAGAAAACCCTAAAGACACCACCAAAAACCTGTTAGAACTAATAAATGAATTCAGTAAAGTTGCAGGATATAAAACCAATATACAAAAATGTACTTCATTTCTATACACTAACAATGAACTATCAGAAAGCGAAATTAAGAAAACAATCCCATTTACAACTGCATCAAAAAAAAAAAAAGAAAGAAAACCCTAGAAATAAATTTAACCAAAGAGGTAAAAGCCCTATACATTGAAAACTGTTAAGATGTTGATGAAAGAAATTAAAAATGACACAAGTAAATGGAAAGATATTCCATGCTCCTAGATCAGAAGAATAATGTTAAAATGTCCTTACTACTCAAAGCAATCCATAGATTCAATGCAATCCCAATCAAAATTCCAATGGCATTTTTCACAGTAATAGAACAACAATCCTAAAATTTGTATGGAACCACAAAAGATCCTGAATAGCCAAAGCAATACTGAGAAAGAACAAAGCTGGAAGCATCACACTTCCTGATTTCAAACTATATTAGAAAGCTACAGTAATCACAACAGTATGGTACTGGCATAAAACAGACACAGATCAATAGAACAGAATAGAGAGGCCAGGAGTATAACCATAGATATAAGATATATGTTCAATTAGTTCACAATAAAAAAGCCAAGAATATACAATGGGGAAAGGACAGTCTATTCAATAAATGGTGTTGGAAAAACTGGACAGCCACATGCAAAAGAATGAATCTGAACCAGTATCTTACAACATACACAAAAAGTAACTCAAAATGGATTAAAGACTTGAGCATTAGACCTAAAACCCTAAAACTTCTAGAAGAAAACACAGACAGTAAGCTCCTTGACATCAGTCTTGGCTATGATTTTTTGGATCTGACACCAAAGCAAAGGCAACAAAAGCAAAAAAGAAGTGCAACTACATCAAACTAAGAAGCTTCTGCACAGCCAAGAAACCAAGAAACTAAAAAGGCAACCTACTGAATGGGAGAAAATATTTGCAAATCATATATCTGATAAGGGGTTAGTATCTAAAATATATACAAGAACTCATACAATTCAATAGCAAAAAAATTAATCCAGTTGAAAAATGGGCAGATCTGAATAGACATTTTTCCAAAGAAGATATACAGATGGCCAACAGATACTCAACATCTCTAATCATCAGGGAAATGCAAATCAAAACCACAGTGAGATCACTTCACACTTGTTAAAATAGCTATTATCAAAAAGACAAGAAATAAGTGTTCGCCAGGATGCGGAGAAAAGGGAACCCTTGTGCTGTTGGCAGGAATGTAAATTGGTACAGCCACTATAGAAAACAGTATGGAGGTTCTTCAAAAAATTAAAACTAAAACTACCATATGATCCAGCAATTTCACTTCTGGTTATTTATCCTAAGGAAATGAAAACACTAATTTGAAAAGATATATGCACCCCCATATTCACTGCATCATTATTTACAACCTAAGTGTCCATCAATAAATGAATGGATAAAGAAAATATGGGGGGGTGTATACACACACACACACACACACAGGAATGTTACTCAGCTGTAAAAAATGAAATCTTGCCATTTTTTACAATATGGATGAAACTTGAGGGCATTACACTAAGTGAAGTAAGCAGAGAAAGACAAATACCTTATGAGCTCACTTATATGTGGAATTTCAAAAACGAAAACAAAAAACAAACAAAAAACAAACTCACAAGTACAGAGAACAGACTGGTGGTTGCCAGGGATGGGGGGGAGGGGATGGGTGAAGAGGGTGAAAATGTACAAACTTCCAATTATAAATAAGTCATGGGGGTATAATATACAGCATGGTGACTACAGTTAATAATACTGTACTGCATATTTGAAAGCTGCTAAGAGAATAAATCTAAAAAGATCTCATCACAAGAAAAAAATCTTGTATGTATGTATCGTGACAGAAGTTAATCAGACTTATTGTGGTGATCGCTTTGCATTATACACAAATATTGGATCATTATGCTGTATACCTGAAACTAATACTGTTATGTGTCAATTATACCTAAACTTTTTTAAAAGGCAAGGGAGGAAAAAAAATCTGGGTGGTGGATACCTACATGATCTTTATATTATCTATATTTTTGTATGCCTAAGGTACTTTATAATTTTTTAAAAATTACATGAAGAGGCCTGATTATGGTTTAATTGAAAAGTTACACTGAAAGACACTGGTTCAATACCAATACAAGGGGAAGTCTTCTAAAAATCTAAGCCATCTCTACATAAAATATGCTAACCTGGAAAGTGAATTTCCCATCACCAGAGCTATTGAAACAGAAGCAGATATCCTCCTGTGGAAGATGGCGCAGAGGAAAGGACCATGAATATCTCATTTACCATTCTATCTCCACTGCAGAGCCTATGCTTGGAAGACACTTGATTAACATTTGTTGAATAAAGAAATTTCAAAAGCATTTCCTGAAACTTTCTTTAAATGCTAGGGATGAAAATGGAAAAGAACAAAAGACAAGTCTAAAAACTAGTAGCAATTAAGAATATTAACTTACATTCACCAATGAGGATTAAACAGAATGAATAAGATAGAAGACTGGAGAAGAGAGAAAGCAATGTTAAGTATAGTAATTAGAGATACCCTCTATAGTGGATTTGAAAATGATTCTAATAAATTCTACATAATTAGCCTTTGAAGAGTGTTTTACAGCTTACTTGTGTTATTTAATACTCACAATAATCCTGTGAGGATAGTTTAACTCAATTCTATCAATTAAGAAATTGAAGTTGAGAAAGGTTAAGGGACTAGCCCAAAATCTTATGACCAGTTAGTGTCAAGACTGGTCCTACAACACAGGCCTCCAGACACTAAGCACCTCCACCTTTCAGTGGCACAAGTAACCATGCTCACAGGATAAGAGAACTCCATTTACAGACGGATTCATGGTCTAAAATGGTCCCTACAGAACTTGACATACAGACAGTATAAAAGACAATTTAACATTCTCTCCCTGACTCCCAACTTTATGTTCTAATGCCATATAGTACCCACGTATCCTGTCTCTATGCCAATCAATAATCAATCCCCACTAAGAAACTTGAGTAAGTTATGATTCCAGAGTTCCTAGAATTGTTACCGATTGTCCACACTGAGCTATGAAAAAAAGAAATTTAGGTTTCTCACATTCATGACATAAAAACCCCTGCAGAATCCCACAGTGGAGCCTCAAATGGACTCGAGGAGAGCTGCTTCACACAACCACCATCATCATCACCACCACCACCACCACAGGTCCTACTTTACAGCAAACAGGCCACATTCCTAGAAGCACTATAAGGAGTGGAAGATGACACGTGGCTGACCAGTGCTGAACTTAGAGCTGGAACCGCCAGTGACACCTGGCCCATCCACACCTTGACAACTGGACCACATTGGAAGGACCATAACAGGACAGAGATCAAGGCTCAATCCTAAACTAGCTGTGTGATCTTGGATAAATCACCAAATTTATACAAGCCTGAGCTTCAACTAGTATCAAGTCAAAAGACAGGAAGAGATGACCTCAAAATGTCCAATGACACATGTCCACATCCACCTCCCAGCCAGGTCCAGGACAGGCCCAGGGCATGCCTGCAGACTCAGCTCAGACACTCAGATGTTTACTAAACTGTCCATCCGTCAACAAGACTGTGTTTATGGTTAGCCCTAACTGGCATGATTAGGCACTGGTTCTCTAATTCTGTTTTACGGGTTTCGTGGGCTCCAGGGGACGAATATATCAAGCAGGAGTTCCAAGTCTGACTTGGAACACGCCACCAACATTTCAATGAGATACCAAAATCTGCAAAAGAAGCTAAGATTACCCTCCCCACCAACCCATCTGCTGTCCCAATGGAAGATTAGAGTCAATGAAGTCACGAGCATAGAGAAGAGGGATTAGAGAACCAACCTGTGTGTAAGCTATCGGGGCCACCCTATCAGAAGGCTAAGTCCGGGCTTCCCTGGTGGCGCAGTGGTTGAGAGTCCGCCTGCCGATGCAGGGGACACAGGTTCGTGCCCCGGTCCGGGAAGATCCCACATGCTGCGGAGCGGCTAGGCCCATGAGCCATGGCCGCTGAGCCTGTGCGTCCGGAGCCTGTGCTCCGCAGCGGGAGAGACCACAGCAGTGAGAGGCCTGCGTACCGCAAAAAAAAAAAAAAAAAAAAAAAAGAAGGCTAAGTCCACTTTCCAGATGAGGCAAGAGTAGGCCAAGGCCTTCTCCCCCTCCTGAGGGGGTAACAACTCAGTCCCACCCATCAGCTGAGACTCATGTACTCTGCCATTAGCACAGGTCTCTCTTACCTATGCACACAGACACAACTGGCTTTGAGGAAGGCTAGAAAGGTTATAGAGGAGCACTTTACACCTGCTAAGTTCTTAATCAGTCACAGGTAACTGGGCTGCCGGAGGAATCTTAGAGCCCACCTTCCTGGTCATGATCAGCACAAGCACAAATCCTAGAGGACAAAAAATTATACTGTGGTCCCTGTTCATATGGCCTAACTGCTTTGTACAACTGCATTTTTTCAAGGATGTCCCCAGTACCTCCTCCACTAATCTATATGCAACCTGGTGGAGAGACAAAATGCCTACCACACACCTAATGCCCTCACCATCAAAAACAAAAGTGCATGATAAAGCACTCTGTTCTGTTGCCTGGATAATTCTGAAGAGTCCACGGGATATGCCAACCTTGCATGATCTACATCACATGACCCTTGCAGCCAACAGTGTCTTCTTGTCAAGGGCATAACCCTATAACCTAGCACTGTACCTGGCTTGCCATGTGCTCAGGTAATGTTTGCTGTCTTTAATCATGAAATTGTCTTCCATGATCCTCTTATCTTAGCACATTCGCACTGACCCTCTGCTCTGCGGAGCTCTGAGAGGTGGTATACAATACAGCAAGGGCTCTGGAGTCCTAGTTCCACGGGGAACTGCCTTTCACTAGCCAAGAGATGTTGTGACACTCAGAGACTAGGACCTAAACTATAAGTGAAAATACAGTCAGCCCTTCTCATGTGCGAATTGAACCAATAGTGGAACGAAAATATTCAGGAAAAAAAATCCAGAAAGTTCCAAAAAGCAAAACTTGGATTTGCCACGTGCCATCACTATTTTCACAGTATTTACATTGTATTCACAACTATTTACAAAGCATTTACTTTGTATTAGGTATTATAAGTAATCTAGAGATGATGAAAAATACACTGTAGGATGTGAGTAGGTTAGACGCAAATACTACGCCATTTCATATAAGAGACCTGAGCATCAGGCTTCCCTGGTGGCGCAGTGGTTGAGAATCTGCCTGCCAATGCAGGGGACACGGGTTCGAGCCCTGGTCTGGGAGGATCCCACATGTCGCGGAGCAACTGGGCCCGCGAGCTGCAACTACTGAGCCTACGCATCTGGGGCCTGTGCTCCGCAACAAGAGAGGCCGCGATGGTGAGAGGCCCGCACACTGCGATGAAGAGTGGCCCCCGCTTGCCACAACTGGAGAAAACCCTCGCACAGAAACGAAGACCCAACACAGCAAAAATAAATTAATTAATTAATAAAACTCCTACCCCCAACATCTTCTTTAAAAAAAAAAAAAAAAAAAAAAGAGAGAGACCTGAGCATCCTCAAATTCTGGTATCTTCAGGGGTCCTGGAACCGATCCCCAGTGGATATCAGGGGACAACTATAATAACTATCTCAAATGAAGGATCTAAAGACCAAACACAGGAATTAAAATGCTTGAAAAGCTGCAAAAGATAACAGGCTGGGGTAAGGGTGAGAAAGTAGCAGCTGAACACCTACCTCTCTCTTCAAAAAACCATTTTTCTCTGATGGCAAATATACTCTTCCCTCATTTGATAGCACTGCAGTGCCTCATTATCATAGCACTGCAGTAGTAACAGTAAGTACTCAAATCCTCCTTACCATTTCACCCAGGAAGGCTTCCAATCCGGCACACCTTCTTCTCAGGACCTGTGGCATATTATTTAGTACTCAACCATGCAAGGGAATTTGAGTTTGTTTATCTTGTCATGTGTTAGCCTCACTTCTCCAAACAGATTCATTCAATGCACATAATATACATGAAACACAAATCATGTGCCAGACAATGGGTACACAATTATGAATTACTATCTCCTTGGCCAAAGAAACAAGAAGACCATTAAGAAAATATATGTTGAGATGAATAAATATCAACTCATTAAATCAGTCACAAACTATCATTCAATGAATAGCATACAGTTTTCAGACAGACACTGCCTTTTCTTGGAAGTGTCAAGGCCAGGTTTATCACCTTATGGAGTGAAAAGTTCAGTGGGACTGATGCAGTCAGGCCTTCAGGTTCTGTCTTGATTCTACCATGGGAGAGCAGTGATACTGTTGAAATCCTCTGCTCCGCCCCTCATTTACTCCACACAACCAATTATGTGTGCCTCTATTTTAAGGAAACCCACTAACTGAAACACTGAACTTCTTAAAACAAAAGAGTGAAAACCCTTCAATTTACAAAAGGCCTCTTCGCCTCATAATAGTCTGTCTACTCATTACTCAACAGGGAGGCCAGGGTCTTCGAGACTAGAATGAGGCATGGAAGAGTTCTGCACTGGTTGCAATGCCAGTCCTACCCTTTGCTGGATCAAACAAGCTTTGAACAAGTCACCTGCATCTCTCGGTACTCCAGTTCCCTGGTTTGTAAAATAACAGAGCTACTTAGAACCTAAATCTTAGATGATCTCTGAGATCCCTTCTAAACTGAACACTCCGTGATTTTCTGTTTTATTCTTCCCATATCTTCTGCAATCCCACCCCAATGACTTAATGCCCACATACTGGTTGACAGATCAATTAGAGCAAACAGCTGGAACCCAGCAAGACTGTACGTGGGGCTCAACATGCTCCCGACTGTGGAAGTGCCCTCTCTCTCTGAGGCATGGGAGGCGGGAACTTATGCTCTTTCTTCCCCCTAGCTGTTCATCAATACGTTGCTCAAGTGTAACTACATGTAAGCAGAATTTATTCATCATTCGTCTTCTGTCCTCAAATATTTACACCTTTTGCTGCTCCACGGGGTGAAAACACTTTTAAAATCTCAGTCAGCAATTTGCCCGATTGCAGTGAAAATAAAAAGTTGATATCCCAATTCCAGTTAAATGGCAGCAACAGTGGTGGTACAATTATTGGATCTTCTGCATTCCTTACAAAAATAGAGCAATTAAATAGCAAAATTTAAAACTCATGGACAACATCCAACAAAATTTGGTGACAAGGTATCCTACAAGTCCCAAAATACATGCAGTTGGGCACAAATCACTAAGAGCTAGCATGATACTGGTGTCCATGTGGGAGAAAACAAAGGGAAGCAATGGGGCACATGAAGAACCTGAATGAGGAGAACCCCAAAAGGGCCAACAGGTGTTCTTGAAGAGCACAGTGGGAAAACTGGAGAATTGCAGCTGAAACAAGGGGCTCAGGGGGCCCACAGTGAGGTCTGAAGGGCTGGAGCACCCCAGCCCCTAGGTGCTCTCAAAACTGACTCTCCAGGCAGGATCCCACACTGAGGAGAAACCACTGGGAGTAGAGTCAAAATTGAGGAGGATAGGCAACAAAGACAAAAAGGGAAGGTTTGGATAAAAGTGGGAGAGGAAACAGGGCCACCAGAATTTCCTAATCTACATGAAAACAACAGAAGAGGAATTGTGAAGTTAGAAACGCTACTGAACTTATCATCCTTCTCGAAATTGAGGAGAACAAGTTCAAAGAATAATTAACAGAGAAGTACCAAGGTCAATTCCATAGACATTTCTATAAGAAAAAGGGATTAAGCAGCAAAATGTTATCTCTGGAGATGTGTGACAATAAAAGCATGCCAAAATGACATATTCAAATAAAGACAAAAATATAACATTTCAAAATAAGCTTTAAAATATTTTAAATTATGCAAGACATGAAAGATCATAAATTTGAATTATGAAAATTCAGAAAATGAAGTGACTGAATTCAAGAAAGAATCAGAAATTTTAAAAAGAAAATCATTTTAGAAATGAAAACTAAACTAGAAGGAATATAAGAATAACCTTAAAATACCTGAAAAGTTGGGAAACTTTTAAAATGAAGAAATATAAGAGTTGACTGGTTTGACTCCCACTTTAGTCCCAGATATTTAGTGTAATCTGGACACTTATATCCAAACACTTTAGAATACTTTTAACATACTTAAGGCCCACTATGTTTCTCCATATTTCTGTCTCTCCAAACTTTATTGCCAAAAAAGAAAAAAAAAAACCAGCAATAAAAAGTTGTACTTCATCAAAAGCACGTTTGTACTTCAAAGACACCATCAAGAAAGTGAAAAAGCAACCCACAGAACAAGAGGAAACATTTACAAATCATATCCAATAAGGGACTTTATCCAGCATAAAGAACATGTATAGCTCAATAACAAAAAGACAACTCAATTTTAAAAATGGACAAAGGATCTTAATAGACATTTCTCAAAAGAAGATATACAGGGCTTCCCTGGTGGCACAGTGGTTGAGAGTCCGCCTGCCGATGCAGGGGACACGGGCTTGTGCCCAGGTCCGGGAAGATCCCACATGCCGCGGAGCGGCTGGGCCCGTGAGCCACGGCCGCTGAGCCTGCGCGTCCGGAGCCTGTGCTCCACAACGGGAGAGGCCACAGCAGTGAGAAGCCTGCGTACTGCAAAAACAAAAAAAAAAAAATCAGGGGAGAAGAGCAAGCTCTTCCTTGCAGAAAAATTCCAATTAACAAATGTGGAAAGAATGGGGAAATATACAAATGGATAATAAGCACATGAAAAGACACTGAATGTCATTAAGGAAATGCATATCAAAATCACAATGAGAGACCACTTCACACTCTTTAGGGTGGCTATAATCAAAAAGTCATAACAAGAAATGTTAAGAATATGGAGAAACTGGAACTCTGATGCACTGTTAATGGGAATGTAAAATAGTGCAGCTATTGGAATAGTCTGGCATGTCCTCATAAGGTTAAACGTTAAGTTTCTATTTGATCTAGCAATTCCACTTCTAGGAATATACCTAAGAGAGAAATAAAACACATCTATCTACAAAAATGTGTATACAAAAATTCAGAGCAGCATTATTCATAATAACCACAAAAGGAAAACACCCCAAATATCCACTAAATGATGAAAAGATATAAAATGTAGTGTATCTATACAAAGGAATATTATTCAGCAATGAAAATGAATTAAGTACTGATACATACTACAGCTGGATGAATCTTGAAAACATTACATTAAGTGAAAGAAGTCAGTCACAAAAGACCACATATTGTAAGATTCTATTTATACAAAAGGTCCAGAGTAGGCAAGTTTACAGAGATAGGAAGTAGATTAGTGATTGCATGGTGCTGAGACGGGGATGGAGGAGGGGGTTGGTTTGGAGGAAATGAGGAGTAACCATGTGACAGCTAATGAATGGGAGATTTTTGAAATAATAAAGTTCTAAAATTGATTTGATTACAGTGATAGTTGTACAACCCTGAATACATTAAAGACCATTGAATTGTATACATCACACAGGTGGATTTTATTTTTTTTTATTTTTTTATTTTTTTTTTTTTTGTGGTATGCGGGCCTCCCTCTGTTGTGGCCTCTCCCGTTACGGAGCACAGGCTCCGGACGCACAGGCTCAGCAGCCATGGCTCACGGGCCCAGCCGCTCCGCGGCATGTGGGATCCTCCCAGACCGGGACGCGAACCCGGTTCCCCTGCATCGGCAGGCGGACGCGCAACCACTGCGCCACCAGGGAAGCCCCCAGGTGGATTTTATGGTATGTAATTTATAGCTCAATAAAACTGTTTTTAGTTTTTTAAAAAAAGAAACATACAAAGAGATATAAGGGATCTGAAAGTGACAGATACTGAAGATGGGCAAAGAAGAGCCAACATATGGTTAAGAGGGGTTCTTGAAAAACAAAACCAAAGCAAGGGAACAGATTCTTTAAAAAGTTATTCAGGGGGCTTCCCTGGTGGCGCAGTAGTTGAGAATCCGCCTGCCAATGCAGGGGACGCGGGTTCGTGCCCCAGTCTGGGAAGATCCCACATGCCGCGGAGCGGCTGGGCCCGTGAGCCATGGCCGCTGAGCCTGCGCGTCCGGAGCCTGTGCTCCGCAACGGGAGAGGCCACAACAGTGAGAGGCCCGCGTACCGGAAAAAAAAAAAAAAAAAAAAGTTATTCAGGGACTTCCCTGGTGGTGCAGTGGTTAAGAATCCGCCTGCCAATGCGGGTGACATGGGTTCGAGCCCTGGTCCGGGAAGATCCCATATGCCACGGAGCAACTGGGCCCGTGCGCCACAACTGCTGAGGCTGCGCTCTAGAGCCCCCGAGCCACAGCTACTGAGGCCCACGCACCTAGAGCCCGTGCTCCACAACAAGAGAGGACACTGCAGTGAGAGGCCCACGCACCGCAATGAAGAGTAACCCCCGCTCGACGCAACTAGAGAAAGGCTGCGTGCAGCAACGGAGACCCAATGCAGCCATAAATAAATAAATAATAAAATAATAACATAAAATAAAATTTAAATTAAAAAAAAAGTTATTCACGAAAACGTTCCCAAAAAATATTTGAAACCTTACATTTAAAGAGATTATGTACCTGAGAATGCTGACTCAGAACAACTGATATCAAGCTATACTCTAGTAAAATTACAGGACTTTAAAGATCATTTGGGCATCTAAGGAGAAAAAGTACATGAATTATAAGGGAGAGAAAATTAAGATTATCAGACTTACAAGATTTATGGAAGAAGAAAATGGAGTAATATTTAAGATAAAGAAAATGTGAATCAAGAATTTTGTATCCAGCAGTTTTGACAAAATTTTACCAACATTAAAAAAAAAAAATCAGGAAATATTGTTCCCATGAGTCCTTCCTAAGGATACTAGAGAATGAACTTCAGAGGACCAAAATGACTAGACACGTGAAAGTAAGTACTGGTAGTAAGTATTAAATATGTAGTAATTAAGGAACTAATAGTAAGAGAGGCTTAAAAAAAGATACACAATGTGTAATGGCTATATGATTGTATTAGTTTCCTATGGCTGCTATTACAAATTATCACAAATTTGGCTTAAAATAACAGAAATTTATTCTCTCACAGTTCTGGAGGCCAGAAGTCCAAAATCAGTTTCACCTGACCAAAATCAAGGTACCAGCAGGCTGCCTTCCCTCCAGAGGTTCTAGGTGAGAACCTGTTGCTTGCTCTTCCAGCTTCTGGTGGTCGCCAGCCTTCCTTGGTTTGTGGCTGCATTACTCCAATCTCTGCCTCCAGGATCACACTGCCATTTCCTCTTCTGTGTATAATCTCTCTCTGCTTCCTTCTTTGTGATGGCATTTAGGGCCCACCCAGATAATCCAGTAATCTCCCCATTTTAAGACCCTTAATCCCATATGCAATGCCTTTGCAATATAAAGTAACCTCACAGGTATTAGAGATTAGGAGCTGGATACTTTATGAAGGGCCATTACTCAGTCCACCACAATGATCTAGTACATTTTTTTTTAATGATGGAGGATAAGGATGGCATATGCAAAAAAAGTTTTTGGATATTTTCAGTATCATAATTGATGCTGGCATTAGTATTGTTATTCCAAGACTGCTGATTGTATACTGTGGGATAAAGCAAATGAGTAATTATGGGGTATTCAATTCTGTCATTCCCTATGTACTTGAAAATCAGAATTCAGTGTGGAAGAAAGACAGATGAAATATAGGAAAGACAAGGTAAAAACCTTGTAGTCTTGAATTCTAATTGGAAATAACAGTATGAACTCTCAAGTATTGATATTATGTTCATATCTATTACATTCATTCTCATGCTCTCACTTTATAGTTTCCCAACTGTGTCCACTGAAAAAGATCTAGAAACAATGGCCAACTCCATAAAAAACAAAGAAATCAGCATCCCAAGTGCCCATATGGTGGTCTTGAGAAAAGATTTTGCATGAAAAGATACCAGGTCTTCCTGGAGAAATGCTAATTCGAGACTGAGGCAGAAAATATATGAGGAATGGAGGAGAAAGAGGGCAAGAGAGAGCAGGGGGGACACAGAGAGGATGAATCTCCCAAGCCCAAAAGAGGTGTCAGTTACCAGACTCTGTATTCACAACGGTAAAGAAAGAAGGTATCACAGGGAGGGGAGGGAGGCATTGATCGGCCCTGGACACAGTCACACACAACAGCACAACACGGAAAGGCAACTGCTGGCAGCATCCAGTCAAATATTTTGTAGGTGGGGGAGAGCTTTGACCTACAGACTTTGAATGTTCCAACTTCACCAGGGAAACCATCACCATCATGTGGAAGGACACCTCAAACTCTCTTGGCCTGCTGACATTAAACATCCCCAACCAACCCTCTGATGGAGACCTATGCCCCTCCAACCCCCATCCTCTTATCTGCAGGGAGATAAGTGCTGGTTCTGCATCCACAAGAATATCCAGTCACTCATTCAATTACGCATCTCATCGTAAATCCATCAAAAGGCATCCTGGCCTAATAAATCAGGCTTGTCGATCGGCATAACCCAGGTGTTCTCATAAATGCCCCTGTTCTGTGAATACATCAGCAGTTCTCCTGGCTGCATGCTGAAATCACCTGGGAGCTTTTAAAGTTACAGTGACAGTGGGACCCCAGCCCAGATATATGAAATAAGAATCCCTAAGGGTAGTGGGCATCTGTATGTAAGTTCTCCAGGTGATCCCGAGGTGCAGCTGGGTTGCAAAGCGCTGTTGAAATACAAAATCAGGTTTCTGAGGCAGCAAGGCTGAGGGTTCACCCTTGAAAATTGGGCTGCTCTTTTAGGCTAAGACTGGCCCATGTGAAGCACACAGAGGCCTCTTCCTGCTTGAATTTCTACAAAATCCAAGATTGCAGCTCAGTCTTTTTTCGCCTTTGCCTTTCTGCAGGATGTGACCCCATAGGGTTCTGCAGTTTTTCAAAATTCTTCTCTTCTGGCTGCAATAGGGAAAAATTGGTGACTAAGACCTGAAAGATATTTTTTCGCAGAGCAGAAAAAGGTATAAATATTTGAGGACAGAAGACGAGTAATGAACAAATTCTGTTTACGTGTAGTTACACTGGAGCAATGTATTGATGAACAGCTAGGGGGAAGAAAGAGCACAGGTTCCCGCCTCCCACGCCTCAAAGAGAGAGGGGGCACTTCCACAGCCGGGAGCATGTTGAGCCCCACGTGCAGTCTTGCTGGGTTCCGGCTGCTTGCTCTAATTGATCTGTCAACCGGTATGTGGGCATTAAGTCATTGGCGTGGGATTGCAGAAGATATGGGAAGAATAAAACAAAATCACGGAGTGTTCAGTTTAGAAGGGATCTCAGAGATCATCTAAGATTTAGGTTCTAAGTAGCTCTTATTTTACAAACCAGGGGACTGGAGTACAGAGATGAAAGTGACTTGTTCAAAGCTTGTTTGATCCAACAAAGGGTAGGACTGGCATTGCAACCAGTGCAGAACTCTTCCATGCTTCATTCTAGTCTCACAGATCCTGGCCTGCCTGCCGAATAAATAGACTATTATGAGAAAAGAGTACATTGGAATGGGGAGCTGAGAGGAGGGACTGCACCCCTCCCACATGACATAGCCAAGGCGTCAAGGCTTCTCCCTTAGAAGAGGTGAGTCAGCAGCCTCAAGTGTGTGCTTTAGACATACTTTTTAATGAAAAACAACTTCAAGCTACTGCTGGAAAGAGGAAATAAAGAATCACAAAAAGGCAGCACTGTCATCAGGCACTTGATATCCACAAGACCCAAAGGATGTCGGCCTCACTCTCTGACAAACCAAACCCTTGCCGAATTCAATGCACCCCACATAGGCTTACTGAACAGCTACTATGTGCCAGGCCCTCTGACAGTACTGCAGAAAATACAAAAGTTTAACCACCTTTTATGGAGCCTATGCTAAGACAAGTACACAAGTGACAGATTATAAACCAAATGGTGCTATAGTAATTTAAGGAAGAAGAATGCACATAGAGTTGGGAGGTGGGGAGAAACTAGTATCTGATGAGCTAAGCTTCATAAGATGAGAACACAGTTGATGTATTCATCCCAGATCTAAAACAACAAAGCCAGCTTCAGGCCACAGGCTAGAGCGCCTTCTGGAGAAGAAAAGTGAGACCCATACCATAAAAATCTTTACCATTTTGCCAAGGGAATGGCTGGGAGGGCACAGTCACCAAACACTGCATTCTTGCCACAAAAAAATATTTTGAAAAATACAACCGACATGCCTGGGATAACAATTGGGCTGGGCAGGAAAAGCAGAATGACTATACTGGGTAAGAGCCATGTTTGGGATCCCACTCCTGGCAAAGGCACCCAGGTAAATGTGGTGAGGAGCAAACTCACTGGTGTATACTCAATGACACCAACTTCATTCATTCATTTGTTCATTCAAGATCAACGGTGCACCTATAATGTGTCAGGCGCTGTGCTAAACCCCGAAATTCAAAAATGAATCAGACATGGTGCTTGTTTCAGCATCCACAGGCCAGGGAGTACCACCTGGAGGGGAGTTGGGAGTGGAGGGAGATTGTAGAAGACAGAAATAATTGCAATATAGGCTGTAAGGATTAACAGAAAGCCTAGGGACACAAAGGGAGTTGCAATCCAATATCCCAAACAATTTAATTAGCCTCAGAAACCCAGCATGGATTTGTCACCAGTGACTTACAGAATCCCTGCCTGAAGTTTTTATATTTCAGCAACTTCCACTTCCAACAAGAGGCTGGGAGGGAGAAAGAAACTTCCTAATCCTAACTTGCTGAGATTGTCAACTAACTAGGGACTGTTTTTACAGCCTTTATTAGTATCCCACTCAACCCTTTTCTCATTTCTCAGAGGAGCTCATACAGACACAGTCTCATTCTCATCATTTTGGCTAAATAGACCTTAAACTGCCACATCTCAGCAGCCTAATATGTTTCCTAAACTCTGAGATAGTATAAGATATCAGGACTACTCTAAAAAGAGAATTCCATACAGGATATTAGGACATAGTGTAGTTAAGGGCCCAACCCACGAAGAACAGCTGAAGACCAAACACAGAAATGAGACAAGTTCAACCACCTTTCAAGCTCTTGCAGTTCAGATATTAGAGTGTCCTCCCAGTGGACAGCGTTTAAAGGTTTGTCATGTGAATTGTAATGACTCATTTAGAGTAAGTTCCTTTGAAGTGAAGACTATTTAATTCTGTATCTTTTCTGCTTCTGACTCTCCTTCCCAAATACAGCCTGGCCCTAAGAACACAATACGTGTTGCTGTATCAAACCTTTCTTTGCAATTTCTCTTACACCCACCCCTTCATTTCCATGCCTGCCATTGTCTTCCTGGTTCAGGTCCTCACACGTGGAGAAGTGCTCTTTTCTGTCTTTACAACTCTTATCCATTTCCTCTTCCTAATACATGACTCTGTGTGTGTGTGCACACATCTACATACATACACATATATATGTGCATATATATGTATATACATTTATATATATGTGTGTGTACATATATTTTTTATATATACACTCATATATATCATCCCCTAGAGGCACATATTTTTGTTCCCCACCATTTACAAGATAAAGTCACATATCTCAAGCCTGGTATTTAAGCCTCCTGGGGTATGTATGGGTCTTCCTGCCTCTATCATTTCTTCATTATCTATGGTTTTATTATCTCCTCTCCCCTCAAAAAGAAGGTAATAAACCTCCACATATAAACCATCCTCTCCCCCATTCATACCACAGAGCCACCCTTCCTCTCCTTTTCACTTACCTAAAAGCTGCCCATTCACTTCTTTACTTATACATGTGGTCATTCCAAACCAAAAGATGCCTTATAACTCTTGGCAACCTCCAGAGTAGAACATGGTCCCTCAGTCCAGCCACTGCCATCTCTAACCTGAAATACTGGACGAGCTTCCTGAACAGTCTCTCTGGGCCTATTATTGCCCCCTCCAACCCACTCTCCACAAAACTGCTTCAGTGATATTTTTAAACCTCGAGACTCATCATCTCATGCCCCTAAGACCCCTTCCAAAGTCACAGACTAAGCCACTAACAACAGCTGCCTCCAAAAACTGTCCTAGGTTTCAGGGAAGAATATAAATGGATGAGCTCTACCCCATCACAGCAGTACCCCCATGAACATGCTCATGAAGAAAGCGCAGTAGAACATCTCTGTGTGGAAGAAGCACGGCTTCATTCCAGCAAAGCCTTGGTCCAATTTTGTCCCAGAATTGGATAAGGAAAGACCTTGAAAAAGTCACTTAATACTGAGCCTTTGAAACTACAACAATAAAAGGGAGAGAATGACATCATGCAGCATAGTTGGAAGGATTAAATGAAAAAGTTTATGAAACAACCTGGCAGAATGCCCAGCACATAGTATATGCTCAATACATAATACTATCACTGTGCCTGTCTTTCCATATCTCCCCAGCTGGGCTGATTTCCTTCAAGTCACCACCTGTCTCATGTATCTCTGATCTTCAACACCAAGTACTGTGCCCTAAACACAGTACAAGCATAATAAATACTTCCTATATGATTGGTTTTATCCCTACGCCTGCATTTGGAAATGTATATTCAGGGAACACGAGTCAGATTCAGAGAAAGCTATATGGCGAAAAAATCTCAATAAATCTATGGAAGGAAAGTGAAGATAAATGATAAGAATTTACGAGGGAGTACACAATGATTCATAAGGACCTCCACTTGGGAAAGACCCCAGGTCCTTTTGGTCTTTCCACCAAAACTACCTTGGGCTGCTCCAGCCCTCTAACGCTGAGATTTTCCAATTGTGCTCCTTGATTTGATTTCATTAGAATCACCTGGGGGAGCTTTTAACCTCCCAACGTGCAGAACTCCCATTTCCAGAAAGATGGAGTAGACATACTTATCCCTATTCCTCCTAACAACTTCCAAAACTCCAGGCATTATATATAAAACTAGTACAAGACAACTCCAAAAGATGGAGAGAAGGCAGACCAGGCAGGGATCTCAGCACCCAAGGAACGCGACAGTTGAGTTCCCTGGGTTCTTTTTGCCTCACATCTCCCAGACCTGTTGCTGGAGAAGCCAGGGACCCAGAAATGCCAAAGAACACAGACCAAAAAAAAAAAAAAAAGTCCCAAGAGAAACCCGCTTTCTCTAGCCAAAGGACCAGGAAACAGGCAGCTTCACATGACAGAAAACTTTCAGACAATAACAGCTCTACTCCAGCCAAACATCACAGAAAAAACCTATTACCCTCATACTCATCCCACCAGCAGTGTCAGAAACTAGACTTCTGCCCTCACCATGCTGTAAGAAGATGCTCCACCCTTACCTTCTTCCTGTCAGTATCAGAGAAGCCTGAACAGGAAGCTGGGATGCCAGGAAGTCCACCTATGGATGATAACAAGGCCTCCTGCTCTCCTCGCTGGGGTTTCTGAAGAGTCCCAGTGCTAAGTCAGAACTTTTATCACCACCCAGGGTCAGGAGGCAGAGCATCAGGGGAGATCACGTGAGCAACAGTAATGAGGCACTCCTGCCCCACCCCAGAGTGGTATCAGCTGAAGCCAATAAATGATCTAGCCTTCCACCCACACCTAATGGTAAGGAGGCAGCGCTCCCCTCCCCCCACCAGCCCATAGGCAGAGAAGAGAAATCTTGCCAAAACAGACTTAATTAAGATCCAGAATGTCATAACATAATACCCAAACCATCCAGGTTTCAATCAAAAATCATTTATCATTCGAGGAACCAAGAGAATCTCAACATGAATGAGAAAAGACAATGAAAAGATGCCAGTACCGGCACAAAAACAGAAATATAGATCAATGGAACAGGATAGAAAGCCTAGAGACAAACCCACGCACATACGGTCACCTTATCTTTGATAAAGGAGGCAAGAATATACAATGGAGAAAAGACAGACTCTTCAATAAGTGGTGCTGGGAAAACTGAACAGCTACATGTAAAAGAAT
>NC_041217.1:67421465-67421834 GCF_002837175.3 Physeter macrocephalus
AAATTAGAACACTCCCTAACACCATACACAAAAATAAACTCAAAATGGATTAAAGACCTAAATGTAAGGCCAGACACTATCAAACTCTTACAGGAAAACATAGGCAGAACACTCTATGACATAAATCACAGCAAGATCCTTTTTGACCCACCTCCTAGAGAAATGGAAATAAAAACAAAAATAAACAAATGCGACCTAATGAAACTTTAAAACTTTTGCACAGCAAAGGAAACCATAACCAAGACGAAAAGGCAACCCTCAGAATGGGAGAAAATATTTGCAAACAAAGTAACTGACAAAGGATTAATCTCCAAAATATATAAGCAGCTCATGTAGCTCAATATCAAAAAAACAACCCAATCCAAAAAT
>NC_041217.1:67422602-67444208 GCF_002837175.3 Physeter macrocephalus
TAGCACAGGGAGATCAGCTCGGTGCTTTGTGACCACCTAGAGGGGTGGGATGGGGCAGGGGAGGGAGATGCAAGCTGGAGGGGATATGGGGTATATGTATACATATAGCTGATTCACTTTGTTATACAGCAGAAACTAACACAACATTGTAAAGCAATTATACTCCAATAAAGATGTTAAAAAAAAAAAGATGCCAGTACCAAGATGAGTTAGAATTATCTCACAAGGACTTTAAAGTGGCCTTCATAAAAATGCTTCAACAAGCAATTATGAATATGCTTGAAACAAATGAAAAAACAAAGTCTCAGCAAAGAAATAAAAGATATAATTGCAACACCCAGGTTACATCCATATTAATTGAATTAAAATTGCTGAGCGTTCGCAGCCAGCAGCAATTTTTTTTTAGCTCCCCCAAGATTCCAAAGAGCAGCCAAGTTTGAGAACCAGTGCTCCAACTCATGGTTCTCAAACAAAGGTATCTATCAGAATCACCTGGAAAACATGATCAAGGCACAGGGATCCAAGCCCTATGCTACATCAAGCCTGGGCCTCTATATTTTCATCAGTTTCCACATGATTCTAATAGACACCAAAGTTTGAGAACAGATGCCTTAACTAATCAAAGGAATTTGCAGGTGATTCCTCTCACTTGAGGATGCTGCAAAATTCTTGACCTGAAGGAGGAAAGAGCAGCATTTAAGTGACCTTGAAGCAAGAGGTAAAGTTTCAATCATACTTAAAAAAAAGTTTCAATCATACTTTGGATATGGGTGCCCAGGATACAGTGTGTTTAACCTGGGCTGCCAAATTTAAGAGAAAAAAATCCACACATATTGAGGACCAGTTTGACAATGTAGTTACAGTACAGGTTAAATCCGTTTATGGGAAATAGCATGGGAGCGAAATAATATGTTAGCTGTCACTTGGCCCATGGGAGACATTAATCTTCTTCTTGGCAGAAAAATAAAACGCTTCCACATGAGTGCTTCTTCCCATCCAAAGAGACCAAAACAAAAAGGGAAGAGTTTATAATCAAGATAGAAAAAAACGACACAACCAAGGAGCTTTTCCATTGTGCACTGTGGGCTAAGATTTCCAACCACAAGGCAACATCTCCTGGGCTGGAAGTTTTTTGGCATCTATACTTTCCCAGAGGGACCCTGGAGGCTCCAAGTGGAGTGGAGAGAACCAGTCCTCAGAAACAGAGCTGAGAAATGCAAGGAAGAGGGCATGGAAGTTGACAGGAGGAAGAGGTGTGGTAAGGGTGGGTGGATCACCACCGTTAGATAGGAAGTGCACGGGCAGGAGCCCAGCAAAGAATAACTCTCCCCAGGAAGGAAGGGCCTCCCAAAGCCCCTCTCCTGCCCGTCTCGGCTTTTCCACTTACTCACTGATGCCTCATTTTCATATCTGGAGACCATCAACATGACCCACCAGAGAGGCCCACCAAAGGTGGCCTGTTGCCCACTGGCACACAGCAGATGACCAGTCCCTTGGTCACAGGTTTAACCTCAATGGGAGGAGCTGAGACCACCACCTTTAATAGTCCATTTGCCCATTCAATCCAACCTAGAAAGATGGTCTCAGTTTCCTCATTGGAAGCAAAAACACCTACCCTCAGGGGGCCACTGTAAAGATTAAATTAGTTTGCATATGTAAAATTCTGAGAACCATGCGTTGAAAGTGGTGAGTACTGGATAAACATTAGTTCTTGGTATCTTGAAGCATATTCGGCACAGAAGTTAATAGTGCCAGACTGCCAGGGTTTGACTCGGGGATCTATCCATTACTAAATGTGGACTGTGTGCAAATTACTCTGCCTCTCTATGCCTCGGCTTCCCCATCAGTAAAACTCAAATGATGAGAGTACCTTAACTCATAGGGCTGTTGGGGAAGATTAATCATTTCCTAGAAGGAGCTTGGCACAGTGCCTAGAACATAGTAAGTGCTTTGTAAATGATAGTGATTATTATGTTAGCTTTCTGTGATGTGAACAGCACGAGGCAGGTATGTGGGGAGTCCCCTTCATCCTTGAGGAGCTTATAGCCTAGATCAACAGATAAGAAATGCACAAACAGAACCAGCAGGGGGGAGCAGCACAGAATAGGGGACACGTGATGAGTCTGCAAGCATGCAAACAGTGTTTCTAACATGCTCACACACAGGCTAATGGAGTTCAGAACGTTCTGAGTACAGGGTGCATTGGGCAAGTGCCCTCTTCTTGGCTACCCCTTGGAAGGGGGTCCCAGGTCTCATTCACCTCTCAAGGCTGATCATTTCAACAGTTCTCCTGGAAAGCACTGCAGCTTCAAGAATAAATGGGGGTAGTAACCACTGTCCTCAGTTCTCATGGATGGAGCCATAAAAGTGTAAGACACACAAGTCTCGTTGAAGTGTTGCAGAAAACCAACTGGGTTACACGCGGTGGGTTGGGGACCAGGGGTTCTAAAGTGTTCCAACACTCTGGGCACAGAACTTGCTGGAAGTGCCATTTTAAGTAACTTTTAAAACTAGCTGCTCCAGTGTTTGAAAGGAAATATGATGCTGAATATAAAAATTGAAAAGGGAATTGTAAGCATCACAAGGTATTAATTAATCCCATGATGCAAGATTCCTTCTGCTTAGATTACCCCTGCTTAAAGACATATTTACCCATGAAATTCAGAGAAAGGTAGTGAATACAGACAACATACAGTACTTAACAAGATTCTGTGATTTTTAATCCGAACAAGGATTAAAAGACTGGAACAAATGTGATGGGGGCATGTACCAGAAGCTAGTTAACCCCTCCTTATTCCTTCCCAAGGAGGCTGACAGCTATTTTAAGTCCACAAAGTAGTCATGCTGTCTGATTTGCAACTTTGGGAATCAAGAATAATATGGCAGCTAGATGCTTTAAGCAGGCATGTAAAATGAAGATAATACACTACTAGGCCTCTGACTTATTAAAAAAAACAGAGTGGGGACTTCCCTGGCGGTTAAGAATCCACCTGTCAATACAGGGGACACGGGTTCGATCCCTGGTCCAGGAAGATCCCACATGCCACGGAGCAACTAAGCCCATGCACCACAGCTACTGAGCCTGCGCTCTAGAGCACACAAGCCACAACTACTGAGCCCTCATGCCACAACTACTGCAGTCTGCACACTCTAGTATCTGCGTGCCACAACTACTGAGCCCGCATGCTGCAACTACTGAAGCCCACACACCTAGAGCCCGTGCTCCACAAGAGAAGCCACCGCAATGAGAAGCCCGCGCACCGCAACGAAGAGTAGCCCCCGCTCACTGCAACTAGAGAAAGCCCACGCACAGCAACGAAGACCCAACGCAGCCAAAAAATAAATACATAAAATTTTTTTAAAAGAGTGTATGATAATTCCTAGATTAAAACCATGCACAGATGAAATTTAAATTGCAATCTGCAGGACTAAACAACAACAATAATAAAAATAACGACCCACTCTGTGCCAGGCACTATGCTAGGAGTTTGTGTGCATAACTCGTTTGCTCCTCTCACTAACCCTATGAGGTATGTGATACCTGTATCCTCTTTTTACAGATGAGGATACTGAAGGAGAGATGTTAAGTAACTCGCACAAGTTCACACAGCAAGTGAGGGATAGAGCCAAGATCTGAACCCAAACACAATTTGGCTCCTGAACCCATTTATGCTATGCTGTCAACCAAATTCATGTCATAAAAACTATAAAATAGAAAATTAAAGGAAATAAAGAATTGGGGGTAAAGGGTATTAGCGCATTAATAAGAACACAACAGGTTGAAAATATTTTTTTTACTAATAAATGACAATTATCTACTCCTAAAATTGGCCATGTGTTCTATAATCAAAGATTCTAATTCCATTGCATACCCATCACTGGAATTCCATTTAATTCAGGAAAAATGCTTACCTGGCACTTCCTTTGGAAGGCAGTGGCACTCTGTGGGTGGAGGTGATGGGGATACCTCCTGGGATCCGGGACTAGTCTCACTAGGGACTGAGAGGGACAGGTCTAAAGCAAGAGAAAAAGCCGGGAGGAGACTAGAGCCAGCTGAGGCATCTCCCACTCTTGGGTGATACAGGAGGGTCCTGGCAGTCCTTGTAGGGAGCATCTTAGAAATTATATTCGTTGATTCAGAATACATTTTCTATATGCAAAACACTGCAGTCAGCGCTGCAGAAGACACAAGGGGGCAGAGAGACAGGGACCCTAATGGTGACAATGGGGGGATGGAAATCAGACAAGGGCAAGCAGCTATAATCCATAGCAGGGTCTGGTCAGTTCCTTCCACACAGAGGAGGGACTGGTAACATCTGCTTCACTGAGTGACAGTGGACTGGGCCTAAGAGATGGATGGGGAATCACAGGGAGGGTTGAGGGAATGGTAGGTACCCCAGTTGGGTTGAAGCATAGGGTGATTAAAGGGAACTGTTCAAAACCAGAGAGCCCTGAATATCAGGCTAAGAATTTTTGGATCTAATATAGTAGGCTTATAATCTTTTAGTGTCTCTGAGTAGAAGGATAACATAATTATATTTCAGGATAATTAACAGAGCAAAAGTTTATAGGATAAAGTGGAGGCCTCCAGAAAGTAACTGAAACATTATGGTGAGAGGTGATGAGCATCTGAACCAGCGAGAGGTGAGACAAGGAAGAACAGGCAGGATGCATAGATGGATATCACTGTGAAAATTCAAGGACACAACTCATTTGAAGTGGGGGGACATGGCGGGGGGGGTGTCTGGGAAAAGCCTGGCCACAATAGGTACTCAATCAACAGCCAATGAGTCCACTGCTCCAAAGTGTCAAGCTTGGTGTCTGAGAAGATGGTGGGGTCATTTAAAGAAGTATGAAGTCATCAGAGAGATTTGAATTCAACCTTGTTGAGCAACGGGGTTAGCAACATGTTCATTGGGGTAGAGATAGCCAGCAGGAAGCTAGAAATAAAGATCTGGAGTCTGGACTAGAGTTAGAGATCTAGGAGCCAACATGCATAACGAGGGGGGAGGGGGAAGGATGAAACTGAGCACTTACCTTAGAGGTCAATGTGCAGCAAAGAAGAGAAGGTACAGACAGGGGGGCTATGCATGGCCAATCGAGAGCCTGCAGAGAGTTGAGTGAGGCATCCCAAGAAAGACAAGGATAGGCTGTTCAGGGAGAAAACTCAAAAAGAATGAGGACAGAGAAGGGTGACAGTAGAACAATGTCTACATGGCAGCCAGGACAGAGGTGGGAAGGACACGGCCAGGGACTGAATGAATATTGAGAAACTGCAGAGAGTAGACCACTCTTTCATGAGTCTTAGCTGTAAAAGGTAGAGGACAACATGTTAATGAAGAAAAAGGTGGAGAGAAGAGAGTTTTCACATAGAGAAGGTCACAGCACTCCTGGGCAGAGGAGTGAGCCAGTAGGGGGAAAGATGGAACAATACAAAGGTGGGGGGTAGGGAGTGATGGGGTAATGAACAAAGACTCAGGAGAGGTGGGCTAGCAGCAGAGGGAGGGCAGATGAATCTTAAAAAGAAAGAGGGAAAAAGAGGGCTTCCCTGGTGGCGCAGTGGTTGAGAGTCCGCCTGCCGATGCAGGGGACATGGGTTCGTGACCCGGTCCGGGAAGATCCCGCGGAGCGGCTGGGCCCGTGAGCCATGGCCGCTGGGCCTGCGCGTCCGGAGCCTGTGCTCCACAACGGGAGAGGCCACAACAGTGAGAGGCCCGCGTACAGCAAAAAAACAAAGACAAAAAAAAAAAAAAAAAGAGGGAAAAAGAAAAAAACGAATCGGACTTCATAATTTAAAACTTTTGTGTTTCAGAAGACGATACCAAGAAAGTGAAAAGACCACCCACAGAATAGGTGAAAACACTTGCAAAGCTACATAATGGATTTGAATACAGAATATATAAAGAGCTCTTACAATTCAGTAATATTTTTTAAAAAAGACAATCCGATTTCAAAATGGGCAGAAGATCTGAATAGACATTTCTCCAAAGATGTGAAAATGGCCAATAAATACATGAAAAGATGTTCTATATCATCATTCATCAGGGAAATGCAAATCAAAACCACAATGAGATACCACTCCATACCCACTAGGCTGGCTAGAATCAAAAAGCCAGATTATAAGAAGTGTCGGTGAGGATGTGGAGAAATCAGAATCCTAACACACTGCTGGTGGAAAAGTGAAATGGTGCAGCCACATCGGAAAACAATCTGGCAGTCCCACAATGGTTAAACATACTTACCATGTGATACAGCAATTTCACTCTTACCTACCTACCCATGAGAAATTTAAGCATATATCACACAAAAATTTGTGCACAAAATGTTTACAGCAGCATTATTCATAATAGCTAAAAAACAAACAACCTTAATGTCCATCAACTGATAAATGGACAAACAAAATGTGGTACACCCATACAATGGAATATTATTCAGCCATAAAAAGGAATGGAGTCCTGATACATGCTACAATACGGATGAACCCTGAAAACATCATGCAAAGTGAAAAAAAGCCAGTCACAAAAACCCACATACACCATGGTTCCATTTATATGAAATGTCCAGAATAGCCAAATCTAGAGACAGAAAGTAGTTTAGTAGTTGCTTAGGGCTGGGGTGGATGGGGGCGGGGGGTATGATAGTTAAAGGGTACAGGGTTTCTTTTTTTTTTTTTTTTTTTTTTTTTGCGGTACGCGGGCCTCTCACTGCTGTGGTCTCTCCCATTGCGGAGCACCGGCTCCGGGCGCGCAGGCTCTCACTGCTGTGGTCTCTCCCATTGCGGAGCACAGGCTCCGGACGCGCAGGCTCAGCGGCCATGACTCACGGGCCCAGCCGCTCCACGGCACTTGCGATCTTCCCAGACCGGGGCACGAACCCGTATCCCCTGCATCGGCAGGCGGGCTCTCAACCACTGCGCCACCAGGAAAGCCCCAGGGTTTCTTTTTGAGGTGATGAAAATGTTCTAAAATTGACTGTGGTGATGATTGCACAACACTATGAATATATTAAAAACTACTTAATGGTATATTTTAAATTAGTGAATTGTATGGTATATGAATTATAGCTCCATAAAGCTATTAGGGAAAAGGCAGTGGAGGAAAGAAGGAAGTTCTTTTTCCAAAAACAGGAAGGAAGGAGGAAAGTAGCAGAGACCAAGTCTGCAGTGTAGGGCAGGAAAGTGGGAAAGATGGAAAGGGGGGTGGGCATGGCTCCAGGCTGCTGGGGGAGCAGGATAAAGGCAGCAGGAGGTCACTGAGGAGCTAAGGGCAGCCTCAAGGCAATGAGGTGAGAGGAAGCAGATAATGATGGTCAAAGAAAGCATTCTGAAGATTTGAGTTCTGGAAGTAGCAGCATTACGAGTAAGCGATAATAAACAATGAGTCTGATTAGGGTCTTGGACACGGATGATTGGCAAAGGTCAGTGTGACAAGTGAGTGTGAGATTCTGACCACTAAATGGACTGGGACATTTTGGGCAAAGGAGACATGGCAAAATCATGAAATGTACAGATAAGGTAGAAATACATTTGCCCATCAAATTCCAAAACACCAGCTCCAGAGGAACACCCTGGGGCACCTGAGAGCAAAATAAGGGTGAATAAAAACAGGTATTACTTCTGAGCAGTGCTGTATCTTTGCAACTCATCATCCCCCAAAGATTCATCTGGTCCAGGCAGAAGATAACAGTGGATATTAAAGCATCTGGACAAATACCTAATAAGGTGAAATAACCTGCACTTCAATGATGACATCAGCGAATACACCAAGGCCTCTATCTGAATCCCTACTTGTCCACAATCCTGGAAGACAGGACCCTTTGGGGGGTGGGCAGGGGAGGGGAGAGTGCACACCCAGAATATAGCAGAGTTGGCTCTGAGAGCTTTTAACCACACAACACAGGTTAGGTTTGAGTTAGAGTACCCCATTTATGGTGAACCAACATATTTAATGTCCTAATCTGGAAGCCCTCAAGATAGCGTGTTCAAGAGGCATCCGCAGGTAGCCTGCTGTGTGGGGTTACTGTAACCTCTAAAATCTACATCGTGGAAACCATCAGCCAGTGAAGCCATTTAGCAAGGAGGGAATAATGGCCAGAGAATTCAGTTCAGATTTGACCAAGGACTCCCAAACCCCCCAAATCACTCAGCAATAAGACAATACATTTACTGCTTTCAGACTTTCTACAATTGGAAATTTCTTCCACTTGATAAATAATTTGATGTTGCTGGCTATATATTTATGTACCTGCTGTTGAGGGAGGGGGTTATACACAGAAGCACGAGACAAGGTACTCAAAGAACACTTGACATCACTGGAGAAGCTATATGCAGAGGAGAAAGAACACAAAATTTTATGGTTGACCATGATCCAAGGATAGCTTTGGCAATATCTCTCATCCCACGTGCACTCTTGCACTGTGACCTTGACACTCCCCACCAAAAAGTGAAGAATACTTCTCCTCCCCTTGAATCTGAGCCAGCCTATGGCCCGATCTGACCAACAGAATGCAGCAGAAGTGACTCTGTGTAACTTTGGAGGCCAGGCCTTAAGAGCTTCCACCTTCCCTGCTTGGAACACTCCCTCTTGAAAGCCAGCTGCCAGATCAAAGGGCACCATGCTATAAGGAAATCCAAGCTACCCAATGCAGAGAACCTGCACACGGAGGACTACCAAAGTACAACCATGAGAGTGAAGCCTTCTAGGACCTTCCAGCCCAGCCACAACAAAATGAAGCCAAGTGAGTGATCCAGTCCACACCACATGCAACAGAAGAACAGCCCAGCCAAGTCCTGCCTGAACTCCTGACCCACGAATCATGAGCAGATTAAACAGACATTGTTTTACGCCACTGAGTCTTGGGGTAGGCTGTTAAGCAGCAACAGATAACTGAAACCAACTTGAAGCCAGGAAACGAGGGATGAGTCCTGGTTCTGTTCTCACCTAGCTATGTGACCCTGGGACGACGACTTCCCCTCTGGACCTAAACTTCCTCATCTGTAAAATGAGGAGGCTGTACGAGGTGAGCTAAGGTACTTTCCAGTTCTGACAGGCTGTGCCACACATGCCCAGATCAGTGAACGGGCTACGCAACGAGAGCTAGGAATACAGAGAGAGCTACTACGTCAGGATGAAGTTAAGGAACCATGGACGAGGAATCAAAAGGACTGGAGTGTGAGGCTTAAATGAGGCAGCACCTAGAACAATACATGGTCCATAGTAAGTGCTCACTAAATAGCAGCTATAATCATTATTCTTCCATCTTATCAGTTCTGTGACTCTGGACAAGTTAATCTCTCTGATCCCCAATTTTTTCATCTGAAAAACAGAGATAACACTAATGTCCCAATTTCCACATGAGGAAAATTTTGTGTGTGTGAAAGTCGCATGCAAATCAAAAATCACCTACAAACGTAAGGCATAACTATGTTATTAATACTCTTATTCTTTGCACCACTGTCATAAGAAGTCTTCTTCTCACCCAGCAAGCAGAGACAGCCAGTTGATGGCACTGGCCACCAGGAAGGCATACTGGGAGAGGGAGAGGGAGAGACGAATACAAAGGAGCCACACAAGCTTTCAAGCCGAGAAGGATTTTACTGCCCACCCACCAGCAACGGTCAGTGAGCCAGGTGCCATTTCTGACACGGAGGGCACTATCCCTTAAGAGCAGCTCCCAGACCAAGGTTATATCTTGAAAGAGCCTAGCACTAAAAGTCTGAATAATTTTCTACATCAGAGTCAGAGAGGCCAACAACCTAAGGATGCCCCACCAGTGAACCGTGAATCAGACCAACCGCCCAGCACAGAGTGAACATTCCATAAAAAATATTAAATGGGGCTTCCCTGGTGGCGCAGTGGTTGAGAGTCCGCCTGCCGATGCAGGGGACACGGGTTCGTGCCCCGGTCCGGGAGGATACCACATACCGCAGAGCGGCTGGGCCCGTGAGCCATGGACGCTGAGCCTGCGCGTCCGGAGCCTGTGCTCCGCAACGGGAGAGGCCACAACAGTGAGAGGCCCGCGTACCGCAAAAAAAAAAAAAAAAAAAAAAAAAAAATTTTAAATATATATATATATATATATTAAATGAATAAGCATTGCATTTGAGAGTCTGAAGTCAAAGCTCCCAGGTTCAAATCCTCTCTCTGCCATACCCAGCTATGTGCACTAAAGCAGGCAACATATCCTCATTTATAAGGTATAAGGAGACCCACCTCCGGGGAAGCAGTGAGAATTACATGAAGTACTGCAGGTGAAAAACCTCTAGGATCCTACTTGATAGTTAAATGCACGGTGTGTTTTTTAAGTGCACAGAACCTCTGACACCCAGATGCCCTTCAACCCTAGCCATAACCTTTTCAATCTCCGCGGCACTGAAAATGAGCGGCATCCATCCAAAAAGTCATTCCATCCAGTGTTGATTCTGAAAAACTGCCAGCCCTTGGGAGTGAAAGACCTGGGCTCATTTTCCAAGAGTATCTGACAAGGCAGCACTAATACATTTACATTTTACAGCCTGTGCTTTTCCAAAACAAGGAATGAGTGTGGTGTGGATTTAACCCTGAAAACCCAGTGATCCTGCAGTTCCACGGACACTGCTCGAGAGGGATGTGAAAACCAGCCAGATGAGGTGCTTGCCAGGTGCTCATGAGACAGAAAAGCTTCTGCTTCCACCTCTACTCAGGTCTTGGCTGACATGATTTGAATGTACTGGTGTCCAGCATCGATTACCAAGTGCTGGGAGTTAGGACCCCGTTCTCAAGGTCAGCCCTGTCCTTTCTTCCCTACCTCGCCATTCTCAAAGCAGAACCCATGGTTCACCATGTCCCACATCTGCATTGGGAACACAGCTGGGACCAACTGTGGTTCCCCTTCCTCTTATGGAGTACCACTGTGTGTGAATCCAGGCAAGTTACTATAGGAACTACACCACACAACCCCCAGACATTTGCTTAGAAAAGAAACTACATGTTGGGAAAGAGAGGGTAAGATCCAGCAAGCTGGAGGCAAGCCTGAAGCCAGTGTTTCTCAAAGTCTGGTCCCAATCACCTGCATTAAATCACCTGGAATGCTCCTTAGAGGTGCACAGTCCTGGGCTCTCCCCAGAGGTGTCAGATTAGAATTGGAGGTGGCAAGAATCTGACTCTAACAACCTCACCTGGTGATTATTATGCATGCTAGGTTATGAGTCCTAGCGAGGACCAAATGCAGAGACTGTGAGAAAAGAATTAAAAGGTTAAAAACACTTTAATTCTGATCTTTCTTCTTCTGTTCATTCTTGCAAAACAGAGCCCTGGTGAACCAAACAAGACAAAAGCCAATTTCCCAGTTTATGCATGTCCAAGAAAATTAAATCATGATGTGATGAAAACTCATACTTTAAAATTTAAAAACCTGCTCACCAAAGCAACAGGCCCGGACAAAAATTAACCCAAACATCCTATATTAGACCAACCAGCTCTATTCTGAGAGAAGCAAGATAAGATCTTGGCTACAGCCCCACTCTGGTCCCAGCCATACCCAGTAATTCAGCTCTGCATTCCACTGCAGGGTTTGATGTCTGGGGAAACAGGGGGTGCCCTCCTAGCTCTAGCAAATATGGCTGAGGGAAGGTTATTCAGGGAGAAAAAAAAGGTAAGATTTAACAACTCACACATCTCCATGAGAAGGAAGAATAATCGAAAGTAACTGGTCACATTGGACTCATATCAGACACTCAAAAAGATGTCTCAAGAATTGAAGGAAATAGCCACCTGATGGAGTAACCCTTGCCTGAGATGCTAACACCCTGCCATCTACAAAGCCATTAAGGAGAAAAAGGGAATGAAGACTGTCTCCACATCGAAAGTACTACCTTTTCAAAACCAGAAGACACAACCTACTCGGAGGGGTAGTATTTTCTGTCACTTACCAGTGACAGGCACACAGTAGGTGCTGAGCATCCCTGAGCCTTGGGGGGAGGGCGTCAAGCTGGATGAAGGAAGAGCAGAAACACTCTTCCCCTGTGGTGGGGAGCAGGAACCCCAGCTGTAATCTCAGAGACCAGAGCTCCTCACTCTGGGAAGTGCATCACGGGGCAGGGGGCGGGGGGGAGCAGCCTTATTCACACCTCATGGTGCAGTACAGAGGCTTCCGCCCTGCCCCCTCTCCCAAGGACGGACCTGGGGCTTTATTTTAAGCTGAAAATTCCAGGCACCCTCGAAAAATTCTTCGGCAGCGGTCCCCTACTAGATGCTGAAACTTAACATTAAGCCACAAAACTAGTAACCGGGCAGCTTTCACCACACCTCCCCCCTTCAATGACTGGCACTTGCAAAGGAGTCGTGGCAAATAAGGCGTTTAGGAAGTGACTCTGACACCTGGCCGGGGTTACCTGGAATCTAAAAACAAAAACCACCCCTGTATTATTTTCTTCAATCAGGAAGCAGGTACTCCCCCTTTAAAAGACCTTCCTGAAAGCACCTCTCCCAAGGGATCCCAACAGGTAAATAACACCAAAGCTTCCCTAAACCGATTCTAAAGAATCACGCCCAGGCTGCGCTCACCCACTGGCTTCTCCTCCTCAGAAGAAGGGATCCGGGAAGTAACTCAGTCAGTCCTGGATGGGTAGGATGGGAGAGTCTGCAGGTGGGAGGAGGGGGGTGAAGCAATACCGCTCAAACTTTGCAGTTGCTCTTTAGCAGTTCTGGGCAGGAGCCCGCGGAATTCTATACAGAGAAGGGGAGTCACCCTCCCTAACAGAAAGGCCCCAAAATTAGCCTAAGCCACCAGCTCTGCGTCCGCGATGGCTGCGCATCCCGTCCACTCACACATGCCCCTCCGGGGCAGTCCCCTCCCTGGGGCCCCCTCACCTTGGCCTCGAAGCAGATGCCGTGCTGGAAGGCGTCCTCGTTGTGCAAGGGGATCCGCAGGTCGTGCCCATCGTCCACAAGGTTGTACTTGGTTTTGCTGGGCATGGTGACCCGCGGTGGACCGACTCCTCCAGAGGCGGCGGCGGAGGTGGCAGGAAGGGTCTGGCGAGACCCAGGGGAGGGGAGGCGAGAGCTCGGGGCGACGGTGCGCGGGGGGGGCGCAAGCGGAGGGGCGCCCTGGCCGCGCGGCGGCCGTGGAAGCCGGGACTCGGAGCGACGCCGAGGGCCGGGCTGCAGCGGGCGGCGCGGATGCGGGCGACGCGAGCGGCGCTGTGGCCGCGCAATTCCTACCGGCGAGGAGGGCGGCGGGGGCGGCGGGGGCGGCGGGGGCGGCGGCGGGAGCTGGCGGCGCGACGACCGGGCTGGGGGAGGGGAGCAGTGGGCGCGCGGCCCGCGGCGGGACTGGGCGCGGCACTGGCCCGGGAGCAGTGGCGCGGACAGCCCGGGACGAGGAAGAAAAGGCGGCAGCGGCAGCGGAGCGGGGTGCCTGTCACGGAGACGCCGGATCAGCCGCCGGCGAGCGGCTCCTCCTGCGGGGTGGGCCCGGGCCGGCTCCTCCCGCGGGGCGTCCAGGCCCCGCCCGCCACCGGGTCCGCCCCCGCGCTGCCCGCCGAGCAGGTGAAAGTCCCCGAGAGCGCCGCGCCCGGCCCTGCCCGCGTCCAGCGGCCCGACCCCGGGAACTTCGCCCTGGCCCTAGGCAGCCGGGGTCTCAGAAACCCGGGCTCAGTACTGTTTTTGTTTTTTTCAGTCAGAGTCTGAGCCAATCTACTGATAACAGCAGCGGCGCCTTGGATTTTCTGTTTTTGTTTTTTGTTTTGGGAGGGAAAGGGGCGGTGTTTATTGTTTTGTTTTTATGTTTTACCAGGAAGGCCCAAGTCCTGGCCCATATATATATTCAGATCTGCACTGAGAGTCCCCTTTTCTCTGGAGAATCAAGACTGCACCCAAATGGGAGAGTATCGCAAGTGCTTTGTGTTCGTTCCTTTGAGCAGTGATTTGTGACTTGTATATTGGGGGTTTGTGGAGATGCCTTTGGGGATGGTTTTAGTATTTAAAAGCCATCAGCCTTGTGGAAATGGAGTAGGCCAAAAAAGAGTACTAAGGACAAAAGAATCCACCACCTTTTTATTTTCTTGAACAGCCTATAACCGGGTATGGACAAAATGAGCTTCCAAGTTATTTCTGTCTTATATTATTCTTCCTATCTTAGTAAGTGCTTGAGTTCAGTTTGCCTGTTGTTAAAAGGAGGCCCATTCACTTTTCTCCTTTACATCAAGAGTTTTTTGCCAGGCAAAAATGTACAAAGGAGGAGGCCAAAGGGGCAGTTACTGACCAATTATTTTAGTATCTATCAAACCCCATGGGTAGAGGTACATGATAACTATGATTTACATGGCTTAATATTACCCCAGAGTCACCAAAAGCAACCAAACAGGCCGGTGCCAAGGCCAGCCCAACCTGAGATCACTGAGACCAGATGGTCAGCTCCTCTGTTGAATTCAGCACCTTAAACCCGCTTTTAATACCTTGTGGACACATCCACCCAGGGCAACCTGAAATCCAAACGTCATTGACTGCTTGTTGTATAGTCAAGGTTTGGCGTCACCATAAAGCATCACAATGAAATTACTTGCAAAAGGCATGTCTTCCTATACTATTTCAATGATAAATCTATGTAAGAGAATGGATTATTGCCATAATTATATTTCTGATTTTGTCCCATAGTGCTAACATACAATTGCCCTTTCCTATATATTGCCTACTCCCTATCTGCTGAAATTACTGCTCAAGATGTAGCATCTTCTGGGATATCTCCTTATATAAAATCAAGCTGATGACTAAAATTAATCACATATATTATGCTGTATAGACTTTATTCATAAATATTAGTAAGGACCAAAAATAATTTGCACTGAGGAAATGCACCACTAACCTTTTTATAAATACAGGACATGAAAGTCTAATCAGGCATGTTTGACTCTTTGAATGTCACCGTGGTTTTAATATGCATCATAATGCACTCTCTAAAACCTGGCACAGGAACTCAACAACTAAAAGGCAAGACCTTAAGTACTTCATTTACATCTCATATTCCCTCCTGAATTTAAAAAGTCTTCTGAACTCCAAATGGCCTTTTTTTCTAGATTAACCTGGGTCCCACTGGACTGCTACATTTACCAGAATTTCATATCTAACTCTGTAACACATTCTTTGTAGACCAGACACAAAAAGCTAAAGCCCCAAAGATATTTCAGGATCTAGTATAGAGACTACTACATTGTAGACATCCAATAATTATTTATGGGATTGAATAATAATAATAGCTAATATTCATTGAGCTTTCTGTATGTGTCAGGCATTGTTCTTAGAGCCTTGCCTATATTATCTTATGTATTATTCACAACAACCCTTAGGTAAGCCCCATTTTATGAAGAAACTGAGGCAGAGAGGTCTACATAACTTGCCCAAGGTCACACACTTAAATTAGAAAGAAGCCAGAATTTGAATCCAATTCTTTGTCAAGAAGTGTTTCCATCGGCCTGCATTGTCATGAAAATCTTCTTATTGCAAACAACATGCATATCAAATGCAGGGTCCATGTTTTACTGAGGTGTATTTTGTTGCTAAGCTATATTTATTCCACTTCAGTTACGTGAAATGTTCCCAGAAGAAGAGGACTGTCCTCTGCTTTGGCCTACACCTACTATAACGTCAGAGCCACACAGGCACAAAAACACCCTTCTTCTAGAAACAATGGGCATCCAAAGTAATTTCCTTTTTTTTAAGCAGTGATTTCAATCTTGTTTTTGCACCTTTAAATACAAGTGAATTTCACCCACAGCATTTCCAAATTTTTTTTAAGTTTTATTTCTTAAAGTGAATGATAGGTACGTGTATCACTTTCCATATCCGTCTGTATTTTAAACATTGCATAATACAATTTTAATCTGAAGTACATTTAATTAAAATATAAATTGCTAAAGCATACAATACTTCCTATGTTAAATTTTATTAAAACTTTGTTTAAAAATGAATTGGAAAAAATCCTAACACAGAACATTAGAACTGGAAACTACTCAGAGATCCTCTAATCCAGCTCCTTCATAAAGCCAAAGGAATAGAAACCCAGAGAGGTTAAGTAATTTGCCTCATCATCACTATAGACTAGATCTCCTAACTCAGTAATCTTTTCATCACACAAATATGGGTTAAAAATAAATTGACAGCAAACTTTATTTGTAGCACACAGTTGGAACTGAGAAAATTAATTTGCTTTTGATCATAAAATACCTGCTTTTCTATGCTAAGCACTTCCTGTGCATTGTCTCACTTGACAGTAAGAAGTAGGTACTATCAGTATCCACATTTTACAGATGAAGAAACTGAGGCTGGCAAGGGGAATAGCTTGTGTAGGTCATAGAGCAGTAAGTCCTAAGACTCCTTTCATGACTATAACCAACAAAGAATGAAGAGTATGTCAGCTTGCTCAGTACTGCTCAGATACACACACAGAACTCACAAAATCTTTGTATAAATAATAGTATTAAATATTAACAACATGTAATGTTTTCTTTCCATTAGCTAACAGTTAACTCCAAAAAGCTCCAATTATTTTTTCATGGCACCATTTTTACCTGACACTGTTTCCCCAGGCATATAGATTTAGAAATCATTAGCCCATTTTAACAGGTGGCAGTAAAGATGTTAAGTGATTTCTCTGCCACCCCCCCCCCAAACATCCTCTATCAATAATAGTCTCTGATCCAAGTTTGGCTTATTATGATCTTTTCTTATGTAAGCAAAAATTTAGGATGTTTGCCCCATAAAAAAGATTATTCTAAAAGGTATCACATATTCTGATGCTGGCCTACATATTTTTCCCCTTAATTGAAACTGACTCCCCCACTTAACCCCCTTTATAAGGGCAAGCTGCACTTCCTATTGAGTCATTTATTTCTGTTTTAAAGGTAAATCTTTCTACAAAATTATGCAAGTTATATTTTTATAAATGGAATACTGTTTCTAATCAACTCCCAGACAGGTATAACTTTTGGGTTCCAAGCTTTCCTCAACAGCTCACTAGTGCAGGCAAAATTAGAGGAAGAGGGAATGCATGTTGAGTGGGAAGAAGTAGCAGGAGATCCCTCCCTCCGTAGCACTTTCCTCACACACCCCTGGACCAGAAAGGCATGAAACAAACAGATCAAAGAGTATGGCTGTTTTCAGAGGGGCTGCAGACTGCTTAACAGCCTTCTTCCTCTTGGAACACTTGTGGAGAATTAAGAGATCTAGAGAAAGGAGCAAGATCTGAAGAATTTTGAGTTGAAGAAAGAAGGTTGGGTTTCCCTTTTTCTTATACATTCTTCTAAGAATCTCTCTTGGATGGTGTAGCCATTCCCTGCTTCTAATTCAAAAGATTCTTTTTCAAGTTAAAGTTAATAGCTGGGCTTCTTAGCCCCGCTTAATATTTCAGGTGAGAAATATTTATTGATTCGACAGCTTTTGGTCAAAAAGCCTTTCCATCAAAGGCAATAAAATAATATTTAACAAATATTCCTGCTATAATAGTTTCCCAGGGGTAGCAGGGGTTATAAGGGAGGTATATACACCCTTAGTGTAACAGACACTTTTAAGTGCAGAAGGTAATCTAAGTATGATCAAAGTAAAAAGTGAGAGGCACCATTTCTAAGTGTCATGGGAGGAAAGGGAAGGAGAAAACTCATTGGGACCAGCATGGTCAGGAAAGACTTCAAGAAAGAGGTGAGGCTAATTATTAGAAAAATGCAAATCAAAACTACAATGAGGTACCACCTCACACCGGTCAGAATTTAAACAGTCTACCAGGTAGACGCCTGTCAAGCCCAGGCAGAGTCCTTGGTGCACTGGGTGGCACAGGTGATGTAGATGGCCTGGCTCTGACCCTGAGGACACCAGGCCACCCTGTGCATCTCAGGACACCGCCCTGCCCCTCCAGCAGCTCCGGGTCCCCATTGCTGCACATCAGCTGGGCGGTTCCAGGGATTTCGATGTCCATGTCTTTGGGGGACCATTACTTCGCCTGCCACATGCTTGTGGGATCTTGGTTCCCAGGCCGGAGGTTGGGCTCAAGCTCCTGTGGTGGGAGCTCCAAGTCCAAACCACTGGACTAACAGAGAACCTCAGACCCCAGGGAATATCAATCAGACTGAGGCCCCCGGAGGTCATCTCAGCACCAAGACCCAGCTCTATCCAACTGCCTGCAAACTCCATTGCTGGACGTCTCAGGCCAAACAACCAGTAAGACACCACCCATCAAAAAAAAAAAATTAAATGACAAAAAAATATGTTACAGATGAAGGAGCAAGGTAAAAACCGACAAGACCAAATAAATGAAGACGAAATAGGCAACCTACCTGAAAAATAATTCAGAGTAATGATCGTAATGATGATCCAAAAATCTCAGAAACAGAATGGAGAAAATACAAACAACATTTAACAAAGATCTAGAAGAACTAAAGAGCAAACAGTGATGAACAACACAATAACTGAAATTAAAACTACTCTAGAAGGAATCAATGACAGAATAACTGAGGCAGAAGAATGGATAAGTGAGCTGGAAGATAAAATGGTGGAAATAACTGCCAGGAGCAGAATAAAGAAAAAAGAATGAAAAGAATTGAGGACACTCTCAGAGACCTCAGGAACAACATTAAATGCCCCAACATTCAAGTTATAGGGGTCCCAGAAGAAGTAGAGCAAAAGAAAGGGTCTGAGAAAACATTTGAAGAGATTATAGTCAAAAACTTCCCTAACATGGGAAAGGAAATAGACAATCAAGTCCAGGAAGCAGAGAGAGTACCATACAGGATAAAGCCAAAGAGAAACATGCCGAGACACATATTAATCAAACTATCAAAAATTAAATACAAAGAAAACATATTAAAAGCAGCAAGGGAAAAGCAACAAATAACATACAAAGAAATCCCCATGAGGTTAAGAGCTGATCTTTCAGCAGAAACTCTGCAAGCCAGAAGGGACTGGCAGGACATATTTAAAGTGATGAAAGGGAAAAACCTACAACCAAGATTACTCTACCAAGCAAGGATCTCATTCAAATTCAATGGAGTAAATAAAACCTTCACAGATAAGCAAAAGTTAAGAGAATTCAGCACCACCAAACCAGCTTTACAACAAATGTTAAAGGAACTTCTCTAGGCAGGAAACACAAGAGAAGGAAAAGGACTACAAAAAAAACCACAAAAGAATTAAGAAAATGGTAATACGAACATACATATTGATAACTACCTTAAATATAAATGGATTAAATGCTCCAACCAAAAGTTATAGACTGGCTGAATGGATACAAAAACAAGACCTGTATATATGCTGTCTACAAGAGACCCACTTCAGACCTAGGGACACATACAGACTGAAAGTGAGAGGATGGAAAAAGATACTCCATGCAAATGGAAGTCAAAAGAAAGCTGGAGTAGCAATTCTCATATCAGACAAAATAGACTTTAATATAAAGACTATTACAAGAGAAAAAGAAGGACACTACATAATGATCAAGGGAGCAATCCAAGAAAAAGATATAACAATTGTAAATATTTATACACCCAACATAGGAGCACCTCAATACATAAGCCAAACACTAACAACCATAAAAGGGGAAATTGACAGTAACACAATAATAATAGGGAACTTCAACACCTCATTTTCATCACTGGACAGATCATCCAAAATGAAAATAAATAAGGAAACACAAGTTTTAAATGACCCATGAAACAAGATGGACTTAATTGATATTTGTAGGACATTCCATCCAAAACAACAGAATACGCTTTCTTCTCAAGTGCTCATGAAACATTCTCCAGAATAGACCATATCTTGGGTCACAAATCAAGCCTTGGTAAATTTAAGAAAATTGAAATCGTATGAAGTATCTTTTAAGACCACAACACTATGAGACTAGATATCAATTACTGGAGAAAAACCTGTAAAAAATACAAACACATGGAGGCTAAATACACTAAGTACACTACTAAATAACCAAGAGATAACTGAAGAAATCAAAGAGGAAATCAAAAACTACCTAGAAACAAATGACAGTGAAAACACGACGGGGGGCTTCCCTGGTGGTGCAGTGGTTAAGAATCTGCCTGCCAATGTAGGGGACATGGGTTGGAGCCCTGGTCTGGGATGATCCCACAGGCCGTGGAGCAACTGAGGCTTTGCAACACAACTACTGACCCTGCTCTCTAGGGCCCACGAGCCACAACTACTGAAGCCCGTGTGCCTAAAGCCCATGCTCTGCAACAAGAGAAGCCACCAGAATGAGAAGCCTGTGCACCGCAACGAACAGTAGCCCCCACTCACCACAACTAGAGAAAGCCAGTGAGCAGCAACGAAGATCCAACACATCCAAAAATAAATAAATATATTTAAGAAAAAAAAAAAAAAGAAAGAAAGAAAACACGATGACCTAAAACTTATGGGATGCATCAAAAGCAGGTCTGAGAGGGAAGTTTATAAGCAATACAGTCCTACCTCAAGAAACAAGAAAAATTTCAAAACAACAACCTAACTTTACACCTAAAGCAATTAGAGAAAGAAGAACAAAAAAAAAAACCCCAAAAGTTAGCAGAAGGAAAGAAATCATAAAGATCAGATCAGAAATAAATGAAAAAGAAATGAAGGAAACAATAGCAAAGATCAATAACACTAAAAGCTGGCTGTTTGAGAAGATAAACAAAACTGATAAACCATTAGCCAGATTCATCAAGAAGAAAACGGAGAAGACTTAAATCAACAGAACTAGAAATGAAAAAGGAGAAGTAACAACTGACACTGCAGAAATACAAAGGATCACGAGAGATTACTGCAAGCAACTAAATGCCAATAAAACGGACAACCTGGAAGAAATGCACAAATTCTTAGAAAAGCACAACCTTCTGAGACTGAACCAGAAAGAAATAGAAAACATGCCCCTATCTGGGAAGATCCCACATGCCATGGAGCACTTAGGCCCATGAGCCATAGCCGCTGAGCCTGCGTGTCAGGAGCCTGTGCTCCGCAACGGGAGAGGCCATAACAGTGAGAGGCCTGCATGCCGCAAAAAAAAAAAAAAAAAAAATCTTCCAACAAACAAAAGCCCAGGACCAGATGTCTTCACAGGTGAATTCTATCAAACATTTAGAGACGAGCTAACACCTATCCTTCTCAAACTGTTCCAAAATATAGCAGAGGGGGGAACAATCCCAAACTCATTCTACGAGGCCACCGTCACCCTGATACCAAAACCAGACAAAGATGTCACAAAAAAAGAAAACTACAGGCCAATATCACTGATGATCATAGATGCAAAAATCCTCAGCAAAATACTAACAAACAGAATCTGACAGCACATTAAAAGGATCATACATCATGATCAAGTGGGGTTTATCCCAGGAATGCAAGGATGCTTCAATATACGCAAATCAATCAATGTGATACACCATATTAACAAATTGAAGGAGAAAAACCATATGATCATTTCAATAGATGCAGAAAAAGCTTTCGACAAAATTCAACACCCGTTTATCATAAAAACCCTGCAGAAAATAGGCATAGAGGGAACCTATCTCAAGATAATAAAGGCCATATATGACAGATCCACAGCCAACATCATCCTCAATGGTGAAAAACTGAAACCATTTCCACTAAGATCAGGAACAAG
>NC_041217.1:67444444-67446133 GCF_002837175.3 Physeter macrocephalus
CTTCACAGGTGAATTCTATCAAACATTTAGAGACGAGCTAACACCTATCCTTCTCAAACTGTTCCAAAATATAGCAGAGGGGGGAACAATCCCAAACTCATTCTACGAGGCCACCGTCACCCTGATACCAAAACCAGACAAAGATGTCACAAAAAAAGAAAACTACAGGCCAATATCACTGATGATCATAGATGCAAAAATCCTCAGCAAAATACTAACAAACAGAATCCGACAGCACATTAAAAGGATCATACATCATGATCAAGTGGGGTTTATCCCAGGAATGCAAGGATGCTTCAATATACGCAAATCAATCAATGTGATACACCATATTAACAAATTGAAGGAGAAAAACCATATGATCATTTCAATAGATGCAGAAAAAGCTTTCGACAAAATTCAACACCCGTTTATCATAAAAACCCTGCAGAAAATAGGCATAGAGGGAACCTATCTCAAGATAATAAAGGCCATATATGACAGATCCACAGCCAACATCATCCTCAATGGTGAAAAACTGAAACCTTCAACGAATTTGGTAGAGTAGCAGGATAAAAAAATTAATGCACAGAAATCTCTTGCATTCCTATACAGTAATGATGAAAAATCTGAAAGAGAAATTAAGGAAACACTCCCATTTACCACTGCAACAAAAAGGATAAAATACCTAGGAATAAACCTACCTGAGGAGTTTAAAGACCTATATGCAGAAAATTATAAGACACTGATGAAAGAAATTAAAGATCATACAAAGAGATGGAGAGATACACCATGTTCTTAGGTTGGAAGAATCAACATTGTGAAAATGACTCTACTACCCAAAGCAATCTACAGATTTTATGCAATCCCTATCAAGCTACCAATGGCATTTTTCACAGAACTAGAACAAAAAATTTCCCAATTTGTACAGAAACACAAAAGACCCCAAATAGCTAAAGCACTCTTGAGAAAGAAAAACGGAGCTGGGGCATTCAGGCTCCTGGACTTCAGACTATACTACAAAGCTACAGTAATCAAGACAGTATGGTACTGGCACAAAAACAGAAATATAGATCAATGGAAGAGGATAGAAAGCCCAAAGATAAACCCATGCACATATGGTCACCTTATTTTTGATAAAAGAGGCAAGAATATATAATGGAGAATAGACAGCCTCTTCAATAAGTGGTGCTAGGAAAACTGGACACCTACATGTAAAAGAATGAAATTAGAACACTCCGTAACACCATACACAAAAATAAACTCAAAATGGATTAGAGACCTAGATGTAAGGCCAGACACTATCAAACTCTTTGAGGAAAACATAGGCAGAACACTCTGTGAGATAAATCACAGCAAGATCCTTTTGACCCACCTCCTAGAGGAATGGAAATAAAAACAAAAATAAACAAATGGGACCTAATGAAACTTAAAAGCTTTTGCACAGCAAAGGAAACCATATACAAGATAAAAAGACAACCCTCAGAATGGGAGAAAATATTTGCCAACGAAGCAACTGCCAGAGGATTAATCTCCAAAATTTATAAGCAGCTCATGCAGCTCAATATGAAAAAAACAAAAAACCCAATCCAAAAATGGGCAGAAGACCTAAATAGACCTTTCTCCAAAGAAGATATACAGATTGCCAACAAACACATGAAAGAATGCTCAACGTCACTAATTATTAGAGAAATGCAAATCAAAACTACA
>NC_041217.1:67446183-67448746 GCF_002837175.3 Physeter macrocephalus
CTGGAGAGGGTGTGGAGAAAAGGGAACCCTCTTGCACTGTCGGTGGGAATGTAAATTGATACAGCCACTATGGAGATCAGTATGGAGGCTCCTTAAAAAACTAAAAATAGAACTACCATATGACCCAGCAATCCCACTACTGGGCATATACCCTGAGAAAACCATAATTCAAAAATAGTCATGGGGCTTCCCTGGTGGCACAGTGGTTAATAATACACCTGCCAATGCAGGGGACACGGATTCAAACCTGGTCTGGGAGGATCCCATATACCATGGAGCAAATAAGCCCTTGCGCCACAACTACAGAGTCTGCACTCTAGAGCCCGTGTGCGACAATGACTGAGCCCGCATGCCACAACTACTGAAGCCCACACACCTAGAGCCCGTACTCTGCAACAAAAGAAGCCACCGCAGTGAGAAGCCCACACACCGCAAGAATGAGTAGCCCCCACTCCCCACAACTAGAGAAAGCCTGCACAGCAACAAAGACACAAAGCAGACAAAAAGAAATAAATAAATTTTTAAAAAATATAACAAAAAGAGTCATGTACCACAATGTTCATTGCAGCTCTATTTACAATAGCCAGGACATGGAAGCAACCTAAGTGTCCATCAACAGATGAATGGATAAAGAAGATGTGGCATATATATACAATGGAATATTACTCAGCCATAAAAAGAAACGAAACTGAGTTATTTGTAGTGAGGTGGATGGACCTAGAGTCTGTCATACAGAGTGAAGTAAGTCAGAAAGAGAAAAACAAATACTGTATGCTAATACATATATATGGAATCTAAAAAAAACAAAAGGTTCTGATGAACCTAAGGCCAGGACAGGAATAATCACACAGACGTAGAGAATGGACTTGAAGACACGGGGAGGGGGAAGGGTAAGTTGGGATGAAGTGAGAGTAGCACTGACATATATACACTACCAAATTTAAAATAGATAGCTAGTGGGAAGCAGCTGCATAGCACAGGGAGATTAGCTCGGTTCTTCATGACAGCCTAGACCAGTGGGATAAGGAGGGTGGGAGGCAGACGCAAGAGGGAGGGGATATGGGGATATACGTATGCATATTGCTGATTCACTTTGTTATACAGCAGAAACTAACGCAACACTTTAAAGCAACTATACTCTAATAAAGACCTTTAAAAAAAAAAAGTCTACCGGGAATTCTGTGGTGGTCCAGTGGTTAGGACTCCGCACTTTCACTGCCGAGGGCATGGGTTCAATCCCTGGTCAGGGAACACAAGCCACACAGCCAAAAAATAAATTAAATTAAATTAAATAATAAAATGTCTACAAATAACAAATGCTAGAGAGGGTATGGAGAAAAGAGAACGTCCTACACTGTTGGTGGGAATGTAAATTGGTGCAGCCACAATGGAAAACAGTATGGAGCTTCCTCAGAAAACTAAATATAGAATTACCTTATGGTCCAGCAATCCCAATCCTGAGCATATACCTGGACAAAACTATAATTCAGAAGGATACATGCACCCCTATGTTCAGAGCAGCACTGTTCACAATAGCCAAAACATGGAAACAGCCTAAGTGTCCATCAACAGATGAACGGATAAAGACGTGGTAAATATATACAATGGAACTCTACTCAGTCATAAAAAAGGAACAAAATAATGCCATTTGAAACAACATGGATGGAACTAGAGATTATCATACTAAGTGAAGTAACTCAGAAGGAGAAAGACAAATACCATATGATTTCACTGATATATGGAATCTAAAATATGGCACCAATGAACCTATCTACAAAACAGAAACAGACTCACAGACACAGAAATCAGACTTGTAGTTGCCAAGAGGAAGGGGGAGGGAGAGGGATGGACTGGGAGTTTGGGGTTGGTAGATGCAAACTATTACATTTAGGATGGATAAACAACAAGGTCCTACTGTATAGCACAGAGAATTATATCCAGTCTCCTGGGATAAACCATAATGGAAAAGAATATTTTAAAAGAATGTCTATATGTATAAAACTGAGTCACTTTGCTACACAGCAGAGATTGGCACAACATTGTAAATCAACTCTATTTCTTTTTTTTTTAACATCTTTATTGGAGTATAATTGCTTTACAATGGTGTGTTAGTTTCTGCTTTATAACAAAGTGAATCAGTTATACATATACGTATCCCCTCTAGGTGGTCACAAAGCACTGAGCTGATCTCCCTGTGCTATGCGGCTGCTTCCCACTAGCTATCTATTTTACTTTTGGTAGGGTATATATGTCCATGCCACTCTCTCACTTTGTCACAGCTTACCCTTCCCCTTCCCCATATCCTCAAGTCCATTCTCTAGTAGGTCTGTGTCTTTATTCCCATCTTGCCCCTAGTTTCTTCATGACCTTTTATTTATTTTTTCTTAGATTCCATATATGTGTTAGCATAGAGTATTTGTTTTCCTCTTTCTGACTTACTTCACTCTGTATGACAGACTCTAGGTCCATCCACCTCACTACAAATAACTCAGTTTTGTTTCTTTTTATGGCTGAGTAATATTCCATTGTATATATGTGCCACATCTTCTTTAATTCATCTGTC
>NC_041217.1:67449584-67450139 GCF_002837175.3 Physeter macrocephalus
TTTTGTCTTCTTAGGTAGGTTTATTCCTAGATATTTTATTCTTTTTGTTGCAATGGTAAATGGAAGTGTTTTCTTAATTTCACTTTCAGATTTTTCATCATTACTGTATAGGAATGCAAGAGATTTCTGTGCATTAATTTTTTATCCTGCTACTTTACCGAATTCATTGATTAGTTCTATTAGTTTTCTGGTAACATGTTTAGGATTCTCTATGTATAGCATCATGTCATCTGCAAACAGTGACAGCTTTATTTATTCTTTTCCAATTTGGATTCCTTTTATTTCTTTTTCTCCTCTGATTGCTGTGGCTAAAACGTCCAAAACTATGTTGAATAATAGTGGTGAGAGTGGGCAACCTTGTCTTGTTCCTGATCTTAGTGGAAATGGTTTCAGTTTTTCACCATTGAGGACGATGTTGGCTGTGGGTTTGTCATATATGGCCTTTATTATGTTGAGGAAAGTTCCCTCTATGCCTACTTTCTGCAGGGTTTTTATCATAAATGGGTGTTGAATTTTGTCAAAAGCTTTCTCTGCATCTATTGAAATGATCATATG
>NC_041217.1:67451637-67451798 GCF_002837175.3 Physeter macrocephalus
TATTGTAGGTCTTTTCCTTCTCTTGTGTTTCCTGCCTAGAGAAGTTCCTTTAGCATTTGTTGTAAAGCTGGTTTGGTGGTGCTTAACTCTCTCAGTTTCTGCTTGTTTGTAAAGGTTTTAATTTCTCAGTCAAATCTGAATGAGATCCTTGCTGGGTAGAG
>NC_041217.1:67452020-67452474 GCF_002837175.3 Physeter macrocephalus
TTTTCTTTGTATTTAATTTTTGATAGTTTGATTAATATGTGTCTTGGTGTGTTTCTCCTTGGATTTATCGTGTAAGGGACTCTCTGTGCTTCCTGGGCTTGATTAACTATTTCCTTTCCCATATTAGGGAAGTTTACAAGTATAATCTCTTCAAATATTTTCTCAGTCCCTTTCTTTTGCTCTTCTTCTTCTGGGACCCCTATAATTCGAATGTTGGTGCGTTCAGTGTTGTCCCAGAGGTCTCTGAGACTGACCTCAGTTCTTTTCATTCTTTTTTCTTTATTCTGCTTTTCAGTAGTTATTTCCAATATTTTATCTTCCAGGTCAGTTATCTGTTCTTCTGCCTCAGTTATTCTGCTATTGATCCCTTGTAGAGAATTTTTAATTTCATTTATTGTGTTGTTCATCATTGTTTGTTTGCTCTTTAGTTCTTCTAGGTCCTTGTTAAACGTTT
>NC_041217.1:67452489-67453455 GCF_002837175.3 Physeter macrocephalus
TCTTCATTTATTAGGTCTGGTGGGTTTTTACCTTGCTCCTTCATCTGCTATGTGTTTTTCTGTCTTCTCATTTTGCTCAACTTAATGTGTTTGGGGTCTCCTTTTCACAGGCTGCAGGTGCATAGTTCTCGTTGTTTTTGGTGTCTGTCCCCAGTGGCTAAGTTTGGTTCAGGGGGTTGCGTAGGCTTCCTAGTAGAGGGGACTAGTGCCTGTGTTCTGGTGGATTAGGCTGGATCTTGTCTTCCTGGTGGGCAGGTCCATGTCTGATGGTGTGTTTTGGGGTGTCTGTGGCCTTATTATGATTTTAGGCAGCCTCTCTGCTAATGGGTGGGTCTGTGTTCCTGTCTTGCTAGTTGTTTGGCATAGGGTGTCCAGCACTGTACCTTGCTGGTCGTTGAGTGAAGCTGGGTCTTGGTGTTGAGATGGAGATCTCTGGGAGATATTCGCCATTTGATATTATGTGGATCTGGGAGGTCTCTTGTGGACCAGTGTCCTGAAGTTGGCTCTCTCACCTCAGAGGCACAGCACTGACTCCTGGCTGGAGCACCATGAGCCTTTCATCTACACGGCTCAGAATAAAAGGGAGGAAAGAAAGAAAGAAAGAAAGAAAGAGAGAGAGAGAGAGAGAGAGAGAGAAAGAAAGAAAGAGAAAGAAAGAAAGAAAGAAAGAAGAAAGAAAGAAAGAAAGGGCATAAAATAAAATAAAGTTATTAAAATAAAAAATAATTATTATGAAAAAAAAATTTTAAGTTAAAAAAAAAACCCAAAAAATGGATGGACAGACCCCTAGGACAAATGGTGAAAGCAAAGCTATACAGACAAAATCACACACAGAAGCATACACATATACACTCACAAAAAGAGAAAAAGGGGAAAAAATAATGTATCTTTGCTCCCAAAGTCCACCTCCTCAATTTGGGATGATTCGTTGTCTATTCAGGTATTCCACAGATGCAGGGTACATCA
>NC_041217.1:67453512-67462300 GCF_002837175.3 Physeter macrocephalus
CTGAGGCTGCTGGGAGAAATTTCCCTTTCTCTTCTTTGTTCGCCCAGCTCCCGGGGTTCAGCTTTGGACTTGGCCCCGCCTCTGCGCGTAGGTGCCCTGCTCTTCGCTCAGACAGGATGGGGTTAAAGGAGCTGATTCGGGGGCTCTGGCTCACTCAGGCCGGGGGGAGGGAGGGGCACGGGTGCGGGGTGAGCCTGCAGCGGCAGAGGCCGGCGTGACGCTGCACCGGCCCGAGGCGCGCCGCGCGTTCTCCCGGGTAAGTTGTCCCTGGATCCTGGGACCCTGGCGGGAGGTGTGGAGAGTGACCTGTGCTCGCACACAGGCTTCTTGGTGGCGGCAACAGCAGCCTTAGCGTCTCATGCCCGTCTCTGGGATCCGCGCTGATAGCCGCGGCTCGCGCCCGTCTCTAGAGCTCCTTTACGCGGCGCGCTTAATCCCCTCTCCTCTCGCACCTTTTGGGAGGTCTGAGGTCTTCTGCCAGCGTTCAGTAGGTGTTCTATAGGAGCAGTTCCACGTGTAGATGTATTTCTGATGTTTCTGTGGGGAGGAAGGTGATCTCCACGTCTTACTCTTCCGCCATCTTGAAGCTGCTCCAACTCTATTTCAAGGAAGGAAGGAAGGAGAGAAAGAAAGAGAGAGAGAGAGAAGGAGGGAGGGAGGAAGGAAGGAAGAAAAGGCATTGGAAAAGAAGAAGGAGGAGGAGGAGGAGGAGAGGCTTAAGTCCGGCTTGAAAAAGGGAAAGTAGTTAATAAAGAACAGAGCAGGAGGAGAGCAGAAGCCATGGAAACAGGGTGTGAAGAGACATTAGTCTGAAAAGTGTCTTCAGGGAACAGTGAGGAGATAAGCTTGCAGGATGGAGTCCCTACTGGAGCACAGGGGTGATAAGACTACCAGCAAATCTGGAGGCAGCAGAGGAGGCCTTGACTTGTGGCTGAGATGACTGCACTCTGTGGGAAATGTTTGAACTGGGATATGACCCGGGGTGCTAATTCAGCAAGATTACCCTCCTCCCCCCAACCAAAAAAAAAGAAAAGAAAAGAAAACAACATATGTTTCCTGACCCTTTTATTTAAGCTACAATTGAAAAATGGCACTTAAAGCAAATGATTGGATTTTCCATATTATAAGAGCGTGTGGAGAGTTGACCAGACAGTCCTTGCACTGTTCTCCTATACCCACAAATAAAGGATGAGGAACACAGATAAAGCTGCAACCAATTATGCCTCAGGATCGTGGGTTCCTGAGTACCTCCACCCTGCTCACTTCCAGATGCTAGTTTCTAATTCTTGCTTCTATTCCACTTCAGCTTTAGGCCTTCTCATTGGCTGACAATTTGAGTATTATTTATGTGGGCCATTAGTTTTGTTTGGTTTATTTGTTTGTTTGTTCATTGGCTTGTTTAGTGTGCTCCATAATGGCAAAGAGAATTTAGTTTAGCTGCTCCACTGGAAATTGATTTTAGGACCTTCACTTTTACCCTTCCAAACTTAGATCTCTATTCCTAAATCTGGGGCGACTTTTCGTTAGCTATCTATTTAAAACACCAAGTAAGCCCAGCTGTTAAAGTTGGAGATTGTCTGCTCGACTAAATCTACCCTGTCATTGTAAATGATCTTGGTTCCTCTTTATAAAAGCCACATTCTTAAGATAAGATGACACAAGGGTTGTGAAAAGACTACGGAAACACTTGGAAATGCAATATAAGTAAATATTTTATTTTCAGATCTCTCTTTAGAGGTGTAAAGCTTTTAAGCAGCTTTGTAGCTGCTTAAAAAATAAAGCTTCCTCCAGACCCCCCACTAGTGTGCTTAAAAAAAAATAAGGAAGAAAGAAAGAAAAATACAGATGTGCAGTGCACCCAGGTGCATTTGGGCATTTAATTCTTCTTCCCAGGTCCTGGATCGCCCACTTGGGGCTTTACGTGTGAGATCTCAGTTTCAGTTACCCCAGACTTTGATTAGCATAACAGGTTCTTCCCTCCACGCTCTGATGTTGTCTTTTGAAGTACACACAAAGGGAGTGGCACAATATGTTTTTTAAAAATTACAAGCATTTCAGGATAACTAGCAAATTAAATGTTCAGGCCTTATCCAGATCCAGCTTTAGCAGTTTTCCATCATTAGCAACTGCCTCATTCCCTTAAAAGGTCTTGTAATCTCTTTTATAAATCCCTTGACATCACCAGCTGGCCCCTCTCCACACCACTCAGAGCATTTTTCCTGAAACAGTGCTGGAGGGCCCTCAGAATTTTCCACCTCTCTGAGCAGCCGGGCTGTGCCATTTACTGGCCAAAGGCAGCCTCTGTAATTTGAGCTCCACAGACATGATAACACTTTAACTGCAGCCAAGCTTAATTCAAAACAAATGTGCCTCAAGTCCATACCTTTTTGGAAAAACAGCCCAGTCTAAGATCTAGAGCAGTGACAGGGTTGAGGTGGGGGTGGGGTGGGATTGGCTGATGCAAATTTGTCTGTCCAGATGGATGTGCTGGGCACATTACTAATGTGTACTGTGGCCCAGTCACCTGCCTCCTGGTGGCCCCGTGTCCATTCCTGAGACAGAGGCATCATTCCCTATCACTGTCTAGTGTCCATCCACCCCATATTCCAAGAAAGGTCCTTAGCAAACCTAATGGTGGAATGGAGTATTCTAATTACTCAAATTTTCTGGTTAGTGGGAAGTTACCATGGATCTAGGGTTTACCAGTGAAAATAAGTCTATGATTTAAAAAACGACATATTTCTGAACAGATATTTGTACACCTGTGTTCATAGCAGCGTTATTCACAATAGCCAAACGGTGAAAACAACTCAAATGTCCATCAAAGATGAAGGGATAAACAAAACGTGGTGTACACATACAATGGAATATTATTCAGCCTTAAAAAGAATGAGATTCTGAGGCATGCTACAACATGGGTGAACCTGAGTGCAAAACACTAAGTAAGCCAGTCACAAAGGGACAAGTAGTGTATAATTCCATTATGTGGGGTGCCTAGAATAGGCAAATTCATGGAGACAGAAAGTACGATAGAGGTTACCAGGGACTGAGGGGAGGGGAGAATGGGGAGTTATAGTTTAGTGGGTATTGAGTTTCTGTTTGGAATGATGAAAATGTTCTGGAGATGGATAGTGGTGATGGTTGTACAACAATGTAAATGTGCTTAATGCCGCTGAATTGTATATTTTTAAATGGTTTAAGTGGTTTTTTAAAAGCATGTTTCTGAAGATATTGTATCTTTAGACAAGGTATTTGGGTTTCTTGACTACAGCGTCACTGCTGCAAATATCAGTGACCATTCTGCTGATGAGCAGAAAAGTTCTGATTAACCAGATGTTCTAATTCAGATGATCTTAAATCATCACACATGCACTCTACTTTGTGACACTTCAAGTTCTTCTGGAGACTAGCTGGGATATTAAACAGACAAAGAAAATGACACATTTTGAAATATTAGAATACTTGAAACACCTTGAGACCATCTCATACCCTACCTCGAGGCAGTCTTTATGGTTATTTCCGTGGAAGTTTTGACAGATTTTAGAACTCAAAGGGTTGTGTGTAACTGGTTTCCACCTAATCATCAAAGGTAGGGTAAAAATTCTCTTGCATTAACCAGCTGTGGGAGATGGATGTTATTGCATTCAGTATGCATTTGCTGAGTGCCTACTACATGCCATTGTCATGAAATACTCATTTATTCAACGGATATTTATTGGTTGCTAGTTGTGTGCCCTGTGAAGAGCTCTGAACAGTAAAAAGAATAGATGGAATGATTCCTGTTCTCGAGGAACTCACTCTGATCTATCAAAGAGCTAAGACTGGTATTCAGATAGTACAGACATAAAGCAGCAAAAGTAGGTACACAGGTGATGTCGTAAGGGTTCAGAGTGCGAGAAATCACTCTGTATGGCAGCCAGGGATGGGTGGTAGTGGGTGGTAGGGTGTGACGTAGGGAAAACTTCGTGGAGGCGGCAGGATGTGAGCTTGGCATTGAAGGCTTATATTACTTCCATGGGCACGATCAGCAAAGGGCATTCCAGGCAGAGGAAACAGCCAGTCAGACTTGCTAACCATCGCTTAGTGTACCTGAGGCTGCAGTGCCCCACCTCCCAAGCCTCCCCGGCAGATGCATCTTGAGGTTACCTGAGACTTCTCTGTGGTCAGCCAGTGAGCCCTGCTCAACTGTCCGCTGAGCTCTGCAGTCCCTTCCCAAATTAACTCCAGGGGACTGGCCACAGAAATTCCAAAGGGGATGAACAGGATTTGCCAAGACCTATCTGAGCTCAGACCTCCATCCTGTGGCTTTGTGTCCTTGGACCAGAAAATGACAAGGGTCCCAACAAAGGGCTTTTCCTCCTGTTTTAGCCAAGAAGAGGGAAAGGAGATAGAACAAGTAGTTGCTTGTTTCAGGACACAATTCTTTATAGAAAAGAAAGTAATGTAATGCTCTGGGCAGAGAATGAAGCCTGAACTTATCTACAGGCCGGTCTTACACACTTGTGCACGCACATGCACATGCATACACACACATACATGATTTCAGGGGCAAGAAGGAATTGCAACACCTCTGTTCTGCACTCACCCACAGCCCACACCACAAAGCCAAAGGATAAAATCTTTTATTTCACAACACAAATGCCCCAGAGGGATTACACATTGACCTCTGAGAGTCATACTCTGATAGAGCATGTTTTCTTGACGTTTGCTTCTGTGGAGAGAAGGTGGGCCTGGCCCCCCAAGGAGGGGAGGGGAAAGCACACATAATGCTCTCCTGCTACATGCTAGGAGGTGCCTGGCACTTTCACTGACTTTATCTCATTTAATCCTCACAACAACTCTGGAGGTTGGGGATCACTGACTCCAGTTGCAACTAAGAACTAAGGCTTCAAAGTCATGCCTATCTGTTTCAAATTCCAGGCAGCATCTAAGAGTGGGAAAAAATGTAGAAAGAGGAAAACTTTTCCAGATGCACTTTTCCAACTTGCCCAAATTTGACCTGATGTGTGTGTGTGTGTATGTGTATATGCAAACACACTCACAGGTGTAGCAAAGACACAAGTATGGGCTCAGCCATCACACTGCCTGAGTTTAAATCCCGGCTCCATCACTTAGGAGCTCTGTAATCTTGGTAAAATAACCTCTCTGTGCCTTTCCATCTGTAAAATGGAAACAAGAGTGACATTTACGATATTTGGGATATTCTTCAAAATAATATGGGACGGAGAATTAGGTATGGATATAGATACAACAAAAATGCTTGTGAAGGGAGTTCCTTAGTGGTCCAGTGGTTAAGACTCTGCGCTTCCAATGCAGGGGGCTCGGGTTTGATCCCTGGTCGGGGAGCCGAGATCCCACATGCCCTGTGGCATGACCAAAAAATTAAAAACTTTAAAAAAAAAGGTTTGGCTATGAGTTGATAATTATTGTCCATGGGGGTTTATCACATTCTTTTGGTCTACTTTTGCATATGTTTGGAATTTTCCATTTAAAAAGTTTTAAGCAGTATTACTCACAAGAGCCCAAAGGTGGAAACAGCTCAGATGTCCATCAACAGATGAATGGATAAACAAAATGTAATATGTATAATACATACAATGGAATATCATTTGGCTTTGAAAAGGAATGAGGGACTTCCCTGGTGGTCCAGTGGGTAAGACTCCGTGCTCCCAATGCAGGGGTCCCAGGTTCAACCCCTAGATCCCACATGCTACAACTAATAGCCTGCGTGCCGCAACTAAAAAAAGATCCTGCGTGCCACAACTAAGACCCAGTGCAGCCAAATCAATCAATAAATAAATATTAAAAAAAGAAGAAAAGAATGAAATTCTGCTTTCTTCCCCTTGGGGGCCCAGTGTCCAATGGCTGCAAATAGCAGCCTCCTCAGTAGTGTACGCAGCCTATTGCCTGTACGGGTTGCCCTAAGGGACCTTGGAGACAGCCCTTTCCAGTGGACATTCATGACTGGCATGGTGTCCCCAGTCTAGACTCCAGACAGGTATGCGCAGTGACTTTGGAAAGCTCCAGGGCACAGTGGCCAGGGTTTACACTGGCCAAGTCACAATGTCCATCCGCACCAAGCTGCAGAACAAGGAGCATGTGATTGAGGCCCTCCGCAGGGCCAAGTTCAAGTTCCCTGGCCGCCAAAAGATCCACATCTCCAAGAAGTGGGAATTTACTAAGTTTAATGCAGACGAATTTGAAAACATGATGGCAGAAAGGCAGCTCATCCTGGATGGCTATGGGGTCAAATACATCCCTAATCACGGCCACCGGACCAATGGCGGGCCCTGCACTCATGAGAGACTTGGCACTGTCCCCTCCTTACTCACGCCCACCAATAAATCCTACTTTCCTGTCAAAAAAAAAAAAAAGGAATGAAATTCTGACACATGCTACAATGTGCGTGAACTTTAAAGAATTATGCTAAGTGAAATAAGCCAGTCACAAAAGGACAAATATTGTACGATGCCACTTATATAAGATACCTAGAATAGACAATTTCATAGAGACAGAAAGTAGAACAGAGATTTCCAGAGCCTGGGAAGAGGGAGGTAATGGGGAGTTATAGTTATTGGGTACAGAGTTTTTGTTTGGGATGATGAAAAATTTCTGGACATGGGTAATGGTGATGGTTACACAACATTGTGAATGTACTTAATACCACTGAATTGTACACTTTACATGATTAAGATAGTAAATTTTATGTATATTTTGCTACAATAAAAAAAAACCAATGAGATCATGCATGTAAAGTACTTAGAGTTTTGGGTACATCGTAAACTCTCAGTATTAGTTAGTATTATCAGATGCACATCCAGTCTCTTAGAGACATGTTTTGGGACTCTGTTGCATTGTCTGGACCCCAGGATTTCTCTTCCCAGACCCTGTGTCCAAACCTGTACGTGTCTGTATTACCTGGGTTTGTCTAGCTTGCAAAGCCCTCTTGTTTTTATTCTCTCACCGAATCCTCATGCGAACCTTCTGAGAGAAGTGTGAGTATGGTTCCCATTGTGCAGATAAGAAAACTAAGGATCAGTCAGGGAGGTTATGGGGTTTTTCCAACAGCAGATTGGCAGAAGCCAGGTCTAGAAGGCAAGCCCTCCACTCCTACTCCACACCTTCTGTGCATTCCTTCTCTTTAGTCCTTGACTCCCATACCCCACTCCACTGTAAACCTGTCTGCCTGTGGCTCCTTTGATGGGAGGGGGCTTCTGGAAAGAGGCACTCCTGCAAAGCCGAGACCGAAGACTTGGTTCTTTGCCTTCATTATGGCTCCTCAGGGGGAGTGAGGAACTCTGTAAACTGGGAGGGCAATGCCCTCCCTGAAAGGTTTCCAGGGATCCCCCTGCCTTAATGCCCCTCTCGAAGCAATCGCAGTCTCCTTCCCCACACTTCTATCTTGCTTTACTGACCCAGTCCCACGTGACATCCCTGCAAGCCGAGAAGTGAAATGTCTGATACTGCCCCCAACAGAGTGATAGTGTTGTTTTCCCAGCGTTCAGAACGTCTCAGGCTGCCTCGACCTCTACCTCTGGCGTTGACAACAGGAGACCACTTTTCCCCATCCACCACACAGTCTCTTTACAGTCCTTGTGACACCCTGGTCTCTGGGTTTAACCTACATACAAGCACCACTGGGACAATGGACTAGACCCCATTGACCGGCCACCACGCTCTGTCTGCGCGGGAGCCAGAGACTAACACTCTGAACAATTGTGCCTGAATCAGAATTGCCTTCACTATCCTCACAGCCAAGACTCTTACCCTCAGTGCTCACTGTCTTTCAGTCATTGACTTGTTCATTCATTTCTTCAGGAGCGATGCTACATGCACTCATTTCTTCTCCCTACCCCAGTGACTTGTTGTGAACCAAAATATCACGCACAGCTTGGGTGTGGAAATGAATTGTCAGGGAAAGCTCATCTGTGCCTGAGAATACTATTGAGACGACCGCCCGTGTTTCAACGGGGCTCGTGAGTGATACTCAACGTTCCTGAGTAGGTCTGGGTTATACTGTGCTTCATAGCTGTTATTTCACACACAGCTAGACTGCTTGGGATGGTTACAAAAAAAAGGTTATCCAATCTTTCTTCAGATCCTGCTCCTAGTGTTGTCTAGGATCATGGATTAAGGAGACCTTGTGAGATTTCCACCTCCAAATTATCTCTTGAGCTTCATTCTCCTCTGTGGTCATTCACAGCTCTGATATCACCCCCATCCCAGCCGTCTTGCCATACTTGCTCCTGGCCATGCTAAGGTCTATGCCCAGGACAGGGACACTTTTAAAGGTTCCAGGAAATAAGAATCTATGCTGTTCTATCATTTCCCATTTTCCTTATTATTTAGAACAATTTTAATAAGCTGGAAGAACCTGTCTGGTTTCCATCTAGGCCCCATTCTCTACAGCAAAGCGGTCTCTGGTGCCCTCAAGGGGCAGAACTGAGCAGTGGCGAACCGCTCCACTGACGGGGCAAAGCCAGGAAGCAGCCTGAGAAATGAACCCTCTGATTCACCTCCACCCCAATTTTACAGAATACTTTGGATTCACCTTTTTATTTTAAAGATCATGAAACACTTTTAAGATATCAAAATATGGGGCTTCCCTGGTGGCACAGTGGTTGAGAATCTGCCTGCTAATGCAGGGGACACGGGTTCGAGCCCTGATCTGGGAAGATCCCACATGCCACGGAGCAACTGGGCCCGTGAGCCACAACTACTGAGCCTGCGCGTCTGGAGCCCGTGCTCCGCAACAAGAGAGGCCGCGATAGTGAGAGGCCCGCGCACC
>NC_041217.1:67462358-67469225 GCF_002837175.3 Physeter macrocephalus
TTGCCACAACTAGAGAAAGCCCTCGCACAGAAACGAAGACCCAACACAGTCAAAAATAAATAAATAAATAAATAAATTAATTAATTAATTAAAAAAGCAAGGACTTTAAAAAAAAAGAATATCAAAATATGTTTGAAACACAAACTGCCCCCAATGCTCTCAAAAGCATAGACCAGACCCAGCCCTGACCCCATGTGAGAACTGGGGAGCCCACAGGGCCATGCCAAATGCCTGCTCCCCAAAGAATCTGAACTTGAAATGTGTGAGCCCTAAGGGAAAAGTGATGAGATGACTCTCAGCTGGAGAAAGAGGTGCTCATTTCCTCCCTCTTGGTCCTCCGAGCCACAGCGCTGCCCTCTCATTAAGGACGGGAGGAGATGAACGTTCGGGGCACAGAGCACTTGGTGAGCAGTGGGGGCTGGTCATCAAGCAGGGAAATAGGCAACAACACCTCCCCAGTGGAGGCCAGAAACCCTGACCTCCTTGAGCAGAGGTGCTGGGAGGACAAGTGTGAGGATACTGCAGGGATGTGGGCGGAGAGGAGCAAGGAGGAAAGGGGACCAGCAAAGCGGTGACCTGGATGGGAAGGACCACTAAAGGAAGAGTCGGGAGTCCTGGGAGTTCCCAGAGCAGCAATGACGGGAGGTAAGACCCAAGATGTGGGCTTCATTTCTAAGAGCTGTAAGGAACCCAGTGCTGTGTGTGTGTGTGCTTGTTCTGTGAGAGACATCCAGAAACTGTGGCCTTTTCTCTACTAACCACTGACATAGACTATATGTAAGCAAAATTAGTTGTTCTATCATCTGTTCCCATAGCCCTGTTTGGGCACGTTATCTTGTGTTGTATCTTGTTTCATCTCTGACTCTCAAACTATCCAATTCAACAAACATTTAATCAAGTGCTTCTATTTGGCAGGCACTGTGCTGCCACAAGAGGCTTAAGGAACTCTGATTTGTCTCTGAACCTCATACATGGCCAGCACAATGCAGCTTGGTAAGTGTTAGATTTGAGTACTGTCTTTTAGGCAGGATGATTAGAGATACGGATTCCCCATGTCAAGTATGGAATTCTTGGTACCTGGCTTTCTAGTTATGTGTGTTGTTCTTACAAATGTGACCAGTGGGAGCTTGTCCCCTTCTTCACCCTCTTTTGTGGTTGATGGTTGTATGAGTCAGGATAATTGACTCTAGCTGCTATAACAAATCATCCCAAACCTCAGTAATGTAGCACACAATAAAAGTTTATTCCTCACTCACACTAACGTGAAGTGGATGTTCCTAGTCAAGCAGCTCTTCTGGGCAGCTGTCGTCTAAAGTGGTGACTTGAGATCCAGGCTCCTTCTGTCTTGGGTCCACCTTGTCATCTCCATCGGATTCTCTACATGCAGCCAGATGATGAAGAGAGAGATGAAAGGCCATGTACCTGGAACTTAACCAGCTCTGCCAGAGATGACACACATCACTTCTGCTCAAGATCTTTTGGAGAAGAATAGTCACGTGGTTCCTGCCACATGCACTAGAAGCAGAGACCTGGGGGCTCTGCTGGACAGCTTCTTGCCAACAGTTACTCTTCATCTTGGAAGTGAGCATGAATTTTTGGGCTAGTCATCCCTGCCAAAACAGCACTTTAGGATAATTAGGCATTAAAGTTATCCTCTGAGAGACAGAGAAATAAAAAGGATTGTTTGATTTATAAGTACTTTATTCTGAAAAATCTAGAAGACAACCTGTTCCTGGGAAGATTTGTAAAAAAAAAAAAAGCAATTTTAAAACCAAGGATCCTCTGTAGCCCTCCCAAGATCTCCACAGTTGCTCATCTGGATCACTATTATTGGAGCTGGAACGAGAGGGTACAAATAGAGAAGAGGGGGAAAGACCCAGGTGCCTTTCAAGGCTGTAAGAGAGCTTGATGGAAAGACAAAGAAACTTTTTGTGTTATCCTCTGGGAAGATTATCTTCTTTCTGGTAATGGTTCTGTTTCTTTATACACTTCTAGGCATAACAGGGCATAAAGACAGGTCACAGATAAAAGTGTGCTCCCTGTACCAGAAATTCTGAGCTGAGAAAGACAGATGACTGTATGAAACCTTTGGCACTAAAGGAAGAAACAGTTTGAAGAATCAGCTCGAGATGAAAAGCAAGGCCTGGCCTCTTCTGGGTTCTTTCACTAACCCAGGAAGAACTGGATTTGAGGCCTCTGGTGTCTACATCTCTTTCTTTACAACATGAGACCTAAACATCAAAGGGTTTCTGGTCTGAGATGTAGGTTTGGCATAACTTAGAGGTGATGACTTGTCAATGATACATGTTAAATTAAATGGCAATTAGGCCACAGGGAAGAGTGTAATTAAAACTTGGAGATAGTCCTAAGACCTGTGTGAAGACCTGAAACAGTCTGTTTTGGATAAAAATGAATATTATTTCACTGTCCCCTCAAAACATAGGTATAAATATTTCCCAAGTCTCAAATCCTGCCCAAGCAGCCCCTTTGTGTGGACCTAGGGGAGAGGGGGCAGGGGGCAGGGGAAGGGTCAGTTTGAAGACTGTATGATAAGTTTTGTGGGATGAACCAACTAACTAGTGAGAAGTGAGCCCCCTAGAGGTGAGGGGGATCCTACAGTATGCACCCTCTACCTTCCCTGGAGCTACCACAAACAGAGAAAAAGAGGGAGGGGCCAAAATAGATATTGATGCCACAGCATCATCACCCTCAGTGCTGAACCCTGGACCACTGACCTGTAGATCCTGAAATTCTCCCTGAGCAAGTACAAGACTGATCCAAGAACCTAGGTGGGGTTTGATCTGTAAGTAGGAGTTGGGAATCTGTAGCTACAAAGGGTATAGAGCAGGAACTTAGTAAGCATTACATTATCATCATCAGAGAATGCAGTGTCAAGAACCCTGTGTGGTTAGTGATGTTTAAACTAAGGTTACTAAACTGTCTTCTAGGACAGTGATGCAAACTTAGCGCACATAAGAATCATCCTGGGAGTGGGGAGGAGAGTGTATTAAAATGCAAAGTCCCAGGGAGCAAACTAGAAAAGAGGTTTGGGAAGGGACCAGAAGTCCTCATTTTTAAATCAGCATGACCAGGTAATTCTCAAATAGGTGCTGAGACACAGCTGAAAACAGCTGTTGGCTAAGAGGCTACAGTGGATTTGACAGAAGTAAAAGATTTCTATCACCATCCAAGAAAAATTAAAATATTGTTTTTCCTAAAAGAAAAACATTCTTGTTACTTGATATAATCTTATCATAGAGCTTTCAAAAATTGAATATACATATTTCATTTATTGGCAGTGAACACTTTACATTTTAAAGCAGTGATCTATTTTTTACTTTTTCAGGCTGATTTTGTGTCTTGAGAAAGCTGAATATCAAGTTGTTCATTTAGGTGCAGGAGTCACTGCAGGTGAATGTTTCCAACGTGGCAGGGGAATAGTGAGCCTTTTTTGAAACAGGTGGTATAAGGTCAACCACTGATCCTATAAAACACAGTTACACAAAATTGTTCTGTTTAACTAAAATGTATATGAATTCAAAGGTGGTAGTGATTCTAATTAAATTGGCCTACAATCAACTTTTTTTAAACTCTTGTTTTTAATTTGAAATGTTTCTTTATGCAGGGAGAATAGCATGAAATACTTCAAATGTTAGTTTTTGTAGGAATAGTAAAGTTCTACATATAATAGAATAAAATAACAAAAGACTCTCTGAGTTGAAAAAGACCTTGAAAGTAAACTGTTCCAGCCACTCATCTGATGCTTATCAGCCTGTGGAAATGGAAATAATACAGGCCCTGGAAACATGAGACCTGAGTTTGAAATCATCTTTGCCACTTGGACAGTAACTGTATAATCTTAAACATGTAGCTTAAGTTTTCTAGGCCTCAATTTCCCCATCTGTAAAATGGCATGTTGACCACCACGGTCTCTTTCAGTCCTAATATTCTGTGATTCTCTTCTACAATTTCACCTTCCTCTTCATGTTTATTCATTATCTGAAGAAGAAATATGAGCTGATTTTCACTTTGCAAATTATCCTTCAATTTAGAATGAATTAGAACATACATAGGTACAAAGATTTTTTTAAAAACTAGACCTAAAATTAAAATTTCCTCAATTAAAATGCTTAAAATATGAATAAATTAACCCCCAATAAAATCAGAAAGAACATCCTCCAATATGATGCTTAAAGTAGACAGCGGCAATTACCAAACCAGTGATGCTGCTCCATAGGTACAGCCTATATTTGAAGTGGAATTCCTCAACACAGATAAATAGAGCCATCAAGTGGCATAGTTGTTATCGCAAATTATCTCTGGAGACACAAACCCATGCTTTAAGAACCAAAACTCAGCATCTTTTTGATGCTTAATGGGATGTGCCATCCTGATGGAACATTATTTCCCATCAGTAAAGGGAATTCCTCTTATCTTTCCAAGTGATCTGCACAAGATCCTTTTGCAAACCTTTCTTAAAAGATAACATGGGGGGCTTCCCTGGTGGCGCAGTGGTTGAGAGTCCGCCTGCCGATGCAGGGGGCACGGGTTCGTGCCCCGGTCCAGGAAGATCCCACATGCCGCGAAGCGGCTGGGCCCGTGGGCCATGGCCACTGAGCCTGCGCGTCCGGAGCCTGTGCTCCGCAACGGGAGAGGCCACAACAGTGAGAGGCCTGCGTACCGCAAAAAAAAAAAAAAAAAAAAAAAAAAAGATAACATGGGTATCATCTTAATTTTAAAACTATTATTAATACAAATAAATAATTTTAGTTCAGTGCTTTGCACTTTCAAAACACAGCACACAGTATGAACTCAATAATTGTTTACTACATGAATAATTTAAATTGAATAAGGCACTTGACAAACTGGATCATTGGTACAGTTGAAATAGCACTGGCATTGGGGTCTTGACCACCTCTTGCTAGCTGCATAATTGTAGGCAATTTACACAACTTCTTTTAGCCTCAATATTCTCATCCGTAAATGAGATGAGAATTCTCTTCCCAAACACTAAGCTTAATGGGAGAATTAAAATAGATAATACCAAAAAAGGGAATCTATGAAAAACTTCAGCTCACATTATTCTTATGGTGAATGTCTGATTTTTTTTTCTCCTAAAACTTTCTAATCATCAATTCTAATGTGTGGGATTTTCTCCCCTCACACCAAGCAATTCTTGGCCACTAGCTGAGTGTCCAAAAGTCAACTCAATTCTGACACTATCTGCCTGGAGATAACAGTAGATTCCACAGGTTAAGGGTTAAGTCCCACAGGACTGCTCCCCAGCCCCTACCCCACTTCAGACACCAATCACAAGTCCAGGTTATCACTTGTGCTTCTGACCAGTTGGCTGTAAATCAGAGGTTCCCACACCCCCTCCTTGGGTTTGATTAATTTGCTAGAGCAGCTCACAGAACTCAGAGAAACACTTTACTTACTAGATTACCAGTTCATTATAGAAGGACATCACTCAGGAACTGCTAATTGGAAGAGATGCATAGGACAAGGTATGGGAACGGAACATAGAGCTTCCATGCTCTCTCTGAGAGGACGACTCCTCTCAAATCTCCACATTTTCACCAACCCAGAGGCTCTACAAACCCTGTCCTTTTGGGTTTTAATGGAGGCTTCATTACATAAGCATGACTAATTAAATAATTAGCCATTGGTGGTTGATTCAACCTCCAATCTCCCCCACCCCCATCCCCAGAGGTCAGGAGAGTAGGAGTAAAAGTTCAAAGTCTCTAATCTCATGGTTGGCTCCACTGACAACCAGCCCCATCCTTAGGTAGGATCCAAAAGTCACCTCATTAATATAACAAAAGACCCCTTTAATGCGTTCATCACTTAGGAAATTCCAAGGGTTTTAGGAGTTTTGTGCCAGAAATGGAGATGAAGACCAAATATCTATTTATTATGATAAATCTCATTATCACACCTCCTAAGACTGGGAACAAGTCTTCTCTCACATCTATTCAACACCATACTGGAAGTCCTAGAAATAAGGCAAGAGAAAGAAATAAAAGGCATACAGATTGGAAAGGAAGAGATACTGTCTTAATTCTCAGAAATATGATCATCTACATAGAAAGTCCTGAAGAATCTATTTTTTAAAATGAACTATAATTTGTATGGAAACACAAAAGACCCCGAATAGCCAAAGCAATCTTGAGAAAGAAAAATGGAGCTGGAGGAATCAGGCTCCCGGACTTCAGACTATACTACAAGGCTACACTAATCAAGACAGTATTGACAGTAATCAAGACTGGCACAAAAACAGAAATATAGATCAATGGAACAGGATAGAGAGCCCAGAGGTAAACCCACGCACATATGGTCACCTTATTTTTTATAAAAGAGGCAAGAATATACAATGGAGAAAAGACAGACTCTTCAATAAGTGGTGCTGGGAAAACTGGACAGCTACATGTAGAAGAATGAAATTAGAGCACTCCCTAACACCATACACAAAAATAAACTCAAAATGGATTAGAGACCTAAATGTAAGGCCAGACACTATCAAACTCTTAGAGGAAAATATAGGCAGAACACTCTATGACATAAATCACAGCAAGATCCTTTTGCACCCACCTCCTAGAGAAATGGGAATAAAAACAAAAATAAACAAATGGGACCCAATGAAACTTAAAAGCTTTTGCACAGCAAAGGAAACCATAAACAAGACAAAAAGACAACCCTCAGAATGGGAGAAAATATTTGCAAATGAAGCAACTGACAAAGGATTAATCTCCAAAATTTAGAAGCAACTCATGAAGCTCAATATCAAAAAAACAAAAAGCCAATCCAACAATGGGCAGAAGACTTGAATAGTCATTTCTCCAAAGAAGATATACAGATTGCCAACAA
>NC_041217.1:67469499-67553807 GCF_002837175.3 Physeter macrocephalus
ATGGATGTAGAGTCTGTCATACAGAGTGAAGTAAGTCAGAAAGAGAAAAACAAATACTGTATGCTAACACATATATATGAATCTAAAAAAAAAAGGGTTCTGAGGAACCTAGGGGCAGGACAGGAATAAAGACGTAGACATAGAGAATGGAGTTGAGGACACGGGGAGGGGGAAGGGTAAGCTGGGACGAAGTGAGAGAGTGGCATGGACATATATATACTACCGAATGTAAAATAGATAGCTAGTGGGAAGCAGCCTCATAGCACAGGGAGATCAGCTCAGTGCTTTGTGTCCACCTAGAGGGGTGGGGTAAGGAGGGTGGGAGGGAGATGCAAGCCAGAGGGGATATGGGGTGTATGTATACATATAGCTGATTCACTTTGTTATACAGCAGAAACTAACACAACATTGTAAAGCAATTATACTCCAATAAAGATGTTTTTTAAAAAAATGAACTAGAACTAATAAGTGGGTAAAGCAAGTCACATAGAGAGCATGCAGGAGGAGAGCGTGTTCTTGGGAAACTCAGAAATCTAAACAATAGGTGGGTAGTTTAGACAATAAAAAGAAGCTAGGCCCACCCAGTCATGGCATGTATCCCACACCCCAGTTTCATGAGAATTGTGTACACTTGGTATATTTTCATAAGCTTGCCTTGAAAGGAAAAATTTAAGCTTTTTGAATGAGCAGATATATCTGTGAGATAAGCTAGTTTGCAAAGTCAGTCTCAATAATGTCCACAATTTTACAGAGTGATGGGTTCCTTCTGGAAGCCCTGAAGTTCTTCTTGCAACTTGAATAGACAAGAGAGGGCTTTTTTCTCGTGAAAGCCACTGAACTTCAGTATGAAACAAATGTTGCTTATGGACACCACCTATCTGAGAAAAAAAATCAAGAATGTATTGCCTTGCTCTTAACGTTACTGACAATTTAAACAGATTTGTTAAATCTTCATGCAGTTGTCTGATGGGAAAGACTTCCCTGTGTTTACATCAGTAAGAAAATTTTCCTATTTCTGCAACAGATTATATATGAGAAACAAGTCTTCTTATTGATTTTGCAAATAACTGCGAGTTTATGGAAGAAAGACTTCACTATTTTCCTAAAAAGCATGCAAGAGCTCAATATATGAGAAGCCATATAAGTAATCGATATCATTGCTAACATCAATAATTTTACATAACCGAATATTCGGTTACTGGAATTTGGAAACATCCATATACTTGCTTGAGCATATCCTATGTTTTATGTGTTCTGACTAAAATAGAATTTCATGGTTCTAACTACCTTAACCCTGTCCTATGCAAAAGTCTGAGAAATCAAAGTCTTGATGTATAATTAATTATATTTTTAAGTACACATTTAACTAATACAACTGTTAAAAATGTTTTCTCATTTATCACCTAAGATAACCAGACATATCACCAGTGGTTTGCATACCAACTTGGGAAACACTGGTATAGTGAGAAAAGCACTATAATTAGAGGCAAAATGCTTACGTTCAAATTATGGTTCCTTTGCTTAGTAGTTCTGCAACACTTAAGAGTCACTTAACATTTCTGAGCTTCAGTCATTTTAAAAGGAAAAAATGCAATAAAAAGTATACTGGGGGGTCATCTGGAATGTGATCGTATAACCAAATACTACCACATATTTCAAGGCCTGTGTTTGCATTTGCATTTGCACAAAGTGGACTGCAATGCAGTCACAGTGAATAAAACCTTGCTAGTAGTTCAAACAGAGAAAAATGGGGGGAGGACTGAGTCACAGAGCACAGGCATGCTGAACTCAAAATAATCTGCACTTTAGGCATCAACACTGTACTCAGGTGATTTACTTCTTTAGAAATATGAAATGCATTCGTGGCAAGGGTAGGCTAGTTGATGTTGTAGCATGAATTACCATTGCAGAAGAAAAATTTTGTTCTTAAACTGTTAAAAGAATTCAACATGGTAATAATAATGGGTCAATGATCATTTTGACATCAGAACATATCAGACTTTATTACAGCACATTAAAAATCAAGCACTGTCACTTAGGGAATCACCAGCTGACAACACGATCATAAACACCAGTGTAAATGTGAGCCCTGTTCTAGAATATCCTTATATCTGACTTTTAAAATATTTTCAAAATGAAAATATAAGATTAAAAATTGTGATGGGTGGGAATTCCCTGGCGGTCCAGTGGTTAGGACTCCATGCTCTCACTGCCGAGGGCACGGGTTCAATCCCTGGTCAGGGAACTAAGATCCCTCAAGCCGTGCGGAAAAAAAAAAAAAAATTGTGATGGGAAGATTTAAATACCACCAGGTATTCCGTCATCATGACATCAGACCATCATCATGTCAGCTTTACTCTCGTCTTACTCTTACATTTGTACAAGCATCTATGCACAGGGTGTTTTGATAAAACATTTATATATGAGCATATGGATTGATACAATCACCAGTACAGATACAATCACCAGGCTAATTATGTGACCAAGAAAATAAATTAATATAGAAAATTACAATGAGGTATCAGATCTTTAAGCTAGTATCAGTTAAAATAGGCAATCTTCATCTTTATTTTGGTAGGAGTTTGCTGATTCATTCTTGACCCTCAAAAGATACATGAATATAGCCCAAGAAAGGGAAGTATGTCCCATTCCTACAGCTGTGACGAGTGAAAATCTGGGCTTATTCACCTAAGCCTTGTGCAGACCCATTCTATTAGTTAGAATGCTTATAGCGGCAGGAATAGAAATCCTCATTCATTTTGACTTTAACAAAGAGGACTTGTACTTTTCCCTATAATAAGCTGTTCAGTGGTTGGGAAATTCTGTGTATGATTCACCAGGCTCCAACTCTTTTTCTTTGTGGTTCTTCTGGTAGCAAGATGGCTGCAACAGTTCTAAACATGGTAGTTAAACACAACATTCAGAGATAGAAAAGGGATTGTCTCTCCTAGTGTGTCCTCCTTAGGAGTGAGAATAACTTTTCCCAGAAAAGTCTTAGTAGCACCCACCACATTTCAAGGGCAGAAGTGTGTCACATGCTCACCCTTAAATGAGAGATTTGCAAGGGAAATGGGACTAGCATGAGTGACTTAAACTAATCAGGACTTAACCCTGAGCAGGGGGTGGGGTTACTTGTTGATGAGTCACTTGGGTAAAGATGGATCACTGTGAGCAAGAAAAAGGAAGGAAATTGGTACTAAAGGGGCACAAATATATTAAAGGGGCACAAATATATTAACAAACAAACCATGTCTTCCATTCACCAAAGTGCCTGAACTGGACATGAAAAGAGTAGTTGGCCAGTTTATCTGTATAGAGATTTAACTATACTGTTTTTCACACCTGTGGAGGTGGTCTACTTTCTGTTCAATCTCCACTTTTGGTTTTTTAGCGGCATTGGGTTGAATAGTGTCCCCCAGAATTCATGTTCATTAGAACATCAGAATGAAACTCTGTTTGGAAATAGTATTTGCAAATATAATTATAGTTATGATTAGGTCATACTAGATTAGGATGGACCTTCACACCATGACTGGGGTCCTTATAAGAAAAGAAAACAGAGACACACAGACACACAGGAGAATGTCCACTGATGGAGACAGAGATTGGAATGATGCATCTACAAACCAAGGAATGCCGAAGATTACCAGCAACCACCAGAAGCTAGAAAGAGGCAAAAAAGGATTCTTCCCCACTGCCTTCAGTCACCTTGACCCTGCTGACACCTTGATTTCAGACTTCTAGCCTTTAGAACTATGAGAAAATAAATTTTGGCTATTTTAAGCCACTCAGCTTGTAGTACTTTGCTATAGCAGTCTTAGAAAACTAATACGTTAGCTATGTACCTCTTAATCTTATTTTTTAGGTGTTGCTTTAGAGTTTCCAATATTTTTAATTCATCATAGTCTACTTTCAAAATATTACACAATCTCAGCTATAATTTAAGAACAACAGTATACTTAAAATTTCCCCTTCCCATACTTTATGCCATTCTTGTATTTCATTTCTATTTATGTTATAAACTTCAGAATACATTGTGTTTTTTAAGATTTGCTTTAAACAAGTACATTTAAAGATTTTTTTAACAAGTTTCTTTTTAAAAAAAAAAAATTATTTATTTATTTTTGGCTGTGTTGGGTCTTCGTTTCTGTGCGAGGGCTTTCTCTAGTTGCGGCAAGCAGGGACCACTCTTCATCGCGGTGCGCGGGCCTCTCACTGTCGTGACCTCTCGTTGCAGAGCACAAGCTCCAAACGCGCAGGCTCAATAGTGTGGCTCACGGGCCTAGTTGCTCCGCGGCATGTGGGACCTTCCCAGACCAGGGCTCGAACCCGTGTCCTCTGCATTGGCAGGCAGATTCTCAACCACTGTGCCACCAGGGAAGACCTAAAGATATTTTAAATTAGGAAAAGTCTCTTCTATATATACACATATCTCTTAATTCCTTTTTGTATATCTGGCTTTCCATCTGGTATTGTTTTTCTTCACTCTGAAGAGCTTTCTTTAGCATTTATTTTAACACAGGTCTGCTGGTGACAAATTTTCTCAGCTTCTGCTTCTCTAAAGATGTCTTGATTTTGCCTTCATCTTTAAAGGATATTTTTTGCTAGATATAAAATTCTAGGTTGATGGGCTATTTTTAAAAATTTCAACACTTAAAATAGGTCATTCCATTGTCTCCTGGCTTGCATTATTTATGGTAAGAAGTCATTAAATTATTATTTTTTGTATTCCTGCATATAGTGTCTTTTTTTTCTGGTTGCTTCTAGGATTTTTCTCTTTACTACTGGTTTCCAACAATTTTTCTATTATGTTCTTTTGTGGTTTTTGTTTGTGGGTGTGTGTGTTTATTCTGCTTGAGTTTCCATTTAGCTCCTTAGATAATTAGGTTTCTAGTTTTCATCAAAATGGAAATTTTTCAGTTATTGCATTTTAAAATATTTTTCTTCCCCACCCTATGACTCTAATTACACATTTATTATGCTGCTTGATATTGTCCCACAGGTTGCTGTGGCTGCTTGTTGTGGGGTTTTGTTTCCAGCTTTTTCCCCCTCTGAGGTTCAATTCAGATAGTTTCCACTGCTGTCTTCAAGTTTACTAATCTTTTTTTCCATAGTTTCTAATATGCTATTAAGTTCATCCAGTGAATTTTTCACTTTAGATATTGTATTTTTCAGCTTCATAGAGTCCATTTGATTCTTTTTTCATATCTTTCACTTCTCATATTCATATTTTACAGTAAATCTTTTTTAAGCCTTGCTTTATTTATTTGTTTGTTGTATGGTAAAATCTATATTTTTTTTCCATTACATCTTGAACATATTTATAATACCTGTTTTAAAATTTTATCTACTAATTTCATCTGGGTCTCTTTCTATTGACTGATTTTTCTCTTGGTGATGGACCACACCTTCTTGCATCTTCGTGTGTTTAGTCATTTTTATTAGATGCTGGATATTTAAAATATTACATTGCTGATTGTATTTTGATGCCTTTCTTTAAAGAAAATTTAATTTTGTTTTGAGAGGCAGTTAAATTAATTGCAGACCACTTTGAGACTTAAAAAAAAACTTTCATAGGGTAGACTTTGAATAGGCTTTACTCAGTGGTATTGAGAGGCTTTTTTTCTCCTGACACCAACCAATTCTGACTTCAACTGGGTGTCCTACAATGCAATTCAATTCTGACACTAACTACCTGCAGTTTGTGTCAGACTCCACAGGTTTTATTGCTTAGTCCCACAAGATTGTTCTCACTTCAGACACCAGTTGCAAGTATTGGGTCCCCAGGTTACCTACACTTATGTTCATTTTGGCTACAAAGTTAAGGGTTCCCATGACTTCTCTCCCTTCAGGTCCAATAATTTGCTAGAACATCTCACAAAACCTAGGAAAGCACTTTACTTACTATTACTGGCTTATTATAAATGATACAACTCAGGAACAATCAAATGGGAGAAAGATATTGGGGCCCAGTGTGGGGCACACCACCCCCTAGCACATTAATATGTTCACCAACCCAGAAAGTGCTTCAAATCCCATTATCTGGGGCTTTTATGTAGGCATGACTGATTAAATCACTGACCATTGATGATTAACTCAATCTCAAGCCCCTCTTACTTCCCCAGATGTTGGGTAGGGGGGCTAAAAGTTTCAAGCTTCTAATCAAAGCTTGGTCTTTCTGGCAACCAGCTCCCATCCTGAAGCTATCTAGGGGCCTGTCAAGAGTTGCCTCATTAGAACAAAAGACACTCCTAGTATTCTTAACACTTAGGAAATTCCAAGGATTTTAGGAACTCTGGACTAGGAACCAGAGACAAAAACCAAATGTCTTTCTATGACACCACAGGTATGCTGGTAAATGTTTAACAGCCAGTTTTCTAGGGGAAAATAAAACAACAATCCAGATTTGTAGCGTATGCTGATTTCCTTGATGTAAATATTCCACAATGGCTCATGACCACCTACCAGCATGATATCACTGAAGGTGGAGTTGGGAGGAGATATGAACAATTGACTCCACAAACTAGTTTGAGCCAGCTCCAACACACCACTGCCTTAGTCCAGTTTAGCTCTAATACTAAAGGATAACTATCTTGGGGTCTCTACTGAATGCATAGGTGTTGGAAGAGGACTACTCTGAATGGTCAGAAATTAAACATCTGCCCAACCTGTGTGAGCTCACCTGTCTTATCTCTCCAGTAATTGTTCCTTCTCTCACAATTTTATTTGGAGAGGCTTCATGAAGTTGTTTTTTTTAATTTATTTATTTTTGGCTGCATTGGGTCTTCATTGCTGCGCGCAGGCTTTCTCTAGTTGTGGCGAGCAGGGGGCTACTCTTTGTTGTGGTGCGCAGTCTTCTCATTGCGGTGGCTTCTCTGGTTGCGGAGCATGAGCTCTAGGCACGAGGGCTTCAGTGGTTGTGGCTAGCAGACTTCAGTAGTTGTGGCTCACAGGCTCTAGAGCGCAGGCTCAGTAGTTGTGGCACATGGGCTTAAGTTGCTCCATGGCATGTGGGATCTTCCCGGACCAGGGCTCTAACCTGTGTCCCCTGCATTGGCAGGCGGATTCATAACCACTGCGCCACCAGGGAAGTCCTCTTCATGGAGTTTGATTCTATGTATGTAGATCTTAATGTTCAGCCAAGAATTCAAGAGGAGCCCTTATGCAGATTTCTGAATCTCTTTCTCTATGTAGCTCCCTTCTTTCTGGTACTCTGCCTTGCATATTCAAGCTGCCTTGGCCTCTCTGAACTCTGGCTCCTCAACGCAGGCTGCTGTCATCTTCTTGGGTTTCCCACCCCTGCATCACATTCCAGAAAGTGCCTCCAGGCAGGAAACTGTGTTACTTGTAGGTTTCACCTTATTTGTTTCCTTTCTCTCAGGGATCACAGTTCTGTGCTGCCTGTTGTACAATGTCTGTAGCAGTTGTTTCACACCTTTTGTCCAATTTTCTAGTTGTTTACAGTGGAAATACAAGTCTGTTATCAATTACTCCATTGCAGCCAGAAGAGGGAGTCATAGTGTCCCCCAGAATTCATGTTCATTAGAACATCAGAATGAAACTCTGTTTGGAAATAGTATTTGCAAATATAATTATAGTTATGATTAGGTCATACTAGATTAGGATGGACCTTCACACCATGACTGGGGTCCTTATAAGAAAAGAAAACAGAGACACACAGACACACAGGAGAATGTCCACTGATGGAGACAGAGATTGGAATGATGCATCTACAAACCAAGGAATGCCGAAGATTACCAGCAACCACCAGAAGCTAGAAAGAGGCAAAAAAGGATTCTTCCCCACTGCCTTCAGTCACCTTGACCCTGCTGACACCTTGATTTCAGACTTCTAGCCTTTAGAACTATGAGAAAATAAATTTTGGCTATTTTAAGCCACTCAGCTTGTAGTACTTTGCTATAGCAGTCTTAGAAAACTAATACGTTAGCTATGTACCTCTTAATCTTATTTTTTAGGTGTTGCTTTAGAGTTTCCAATATTTTTAATTCATCATAGTCTACTTTCAAAATATTACACAATCTCAGCTATAATTTAAGAACAACAGTATACTTAAAATTTCCCCTTCCCATACTTTATGCCATTCTTGTATTTCATTTCTATTTATGTTATAAACTTCAGAATACATTGTGTTTTTTAAGATTTGCTTTAAACAAGTACATTTAAAGATTTTTTTAACAAGTTTCTTTTTAAAAAAAAAAAATTATTTATTTATTTTTGGCTGTGTTGGGTCTTCGTTTCTGTGCGAGGGCTTTCTCTAGTTGCGGCAAGCAGGGACCACTCTTCATCGCGGTGCGCGGGCCTCTCACTGTCGTGACCTCTCGTTGCAGAGCACAAGCTCCAAACGCGCAGGCTCAATAGTGTGGCTCACGGGCCTAGTTGCTCCGCGGCATGTGGGACCTTCCCAGACCAGGGCTCGAACCCGTGTCCTCTGCATTGGCAGGCAGATTCTCAACCACTGTGCCACCAGGGAAGACCTAAAGATATTTTAAATTAGGAAAAGTCTCTTCTATATATACACATATCTCTTAATTCCTTTTTGTATATCTGGCTTTCCATCTGGTATTGTTTTTCTTCACTCTGAAGAGCTTTCTTTAGCATTTATTTTAACACAGGTCTGCTGGTGACAAATTTTCTCAGCTTCTGCTTCTCTAAAGATGTCTTGATTTTGCCTTCATCTTTAAAGGATATTTTTTGCTAGATATAAAATTCTAGGTTGATGGGCTATTTTTAAAAATTTCAACACTTAAAATAGGTCATTCCATTGTCTCCTGGCTTGCATTATTTATGGTAAGAAGTCATTAAATTATTATTTTTTGTATTCCTGCATATAGTGTCTTTTTTTTCTGGTTGCTTCTAGGATTTTTCTCTTTACTACTGGTTTCCAACAATTTTTCTATTATGTTCTTTTGTGGTTTTTGTTTGTGGGTGTGTGTGTTTATTCTGCTTGAGTTTCCATTTAGCTCCTTAGATAATTAGGTTTCTAGTTTTCATCAAAATGGAAATTTTTCAGTTATTGCATTTTAAAATATTTTTCTTCCCCACCCTATGACTCTAATTACACATTTATTATGCTGCTTGATATTGTCCCACAGGTTGCTGTGGCTGCTTGTTGTGGGGTTTTGTTTCCAGCTTTTTCCCCCTCTGAGGTTCAATTCAGATAGTTTCCACTGCTGTCTTCAAGTTTACTAATCTTTTTTTCCATAGTTTCTAATATGCTATTAAGTTCATCCAGTGAATTTTTCACTTTAGATATTGTATTTTTCAGCTTCATAGAGTCCATTTGATTCTTTTTTCATATCTTTCACTTCTCATATTCATATTTTACAGTAAATCTTTTTTAAGCCTTGCTTTATTTATTTGTTTGTTGTATGGTAAAATCTATATTTTTTTTCCATTACATCTTGAACATATTTATAATACCTGTTTTAAAATTTTATCTACTAATTTCATCTGGGTCTCTTTCTATTGACTGATTTTTCTCTTGGTGATGGACCACACCTTCTTGCATCTTCGTGTGTTTAGTCATTTTTATTAGATGCTGGATATTTAAAATATTACATTGCTGATTGTATTTTGATGCCTTTCTTTAAAGAAAATTTAATTTTGTTTTGAGAGGCAGTTAAATTAATTGCAGACCACTTTGAGACTTAAAAAAAAACTTTCATAGGGTAGACTTTGAATAGGCTTTACTCAGTGGTATTGAGAGGCTTTTTTTCTCCTGACACCAACCAATTCTGACTTCAACTGGGTGTCCTACAATGCAATTCAATTCTGACACTAACTACCTGCAGTTTGTGTCAGACTCCACAGGTTTTATTGCTTAGTCCCACAAGATTGTTCTCACTTCAGACACCAGTTGCAAGTATTGGGTCCCCAGGTTACCTACACTTATGTTCATTTTGGCTACAAAGTTAAGGGTTCCCATGACTTCTCTCCCTTCAGGTCCAATAATTTGCTAGAACATCTCACAAAACCTAGGAAAGCACTTTACTTACTATTACTGGCTTATTATAAATGATACAACTCAGGAACAATCAAATGGGAGAAAGATATTGGGGCCCAGTGTGGGGCACACCACCCCCTAGCACATTAATATGTTCACCAACCCAGAAAGTGCTTCAAATCCCATTATCTGGGGCTTTTATGTAGGCATGACTGATTAAATCACTGACCATTGATGATTAACTCAATCTCAAGCCCCTCTTACTTCCCCAGATGTTGGGTAGGGGGGCTAAAAGTTTCAAGCTTCTAATCAAAGCTTGGTCTTTCTGGCAACCAGCTCCCATCCTGAAGCTATCTAGGGGCCTGTCAAGAGTTGCCTCATTAGAACAAAAGACACTCCTAGTATTCTTAACACTTAGGAAATTCCAAGGATTTTAGGAACTCTGGACTAGGAACCAGAGACAAAAACCAAATGTCTTTCTATGACACCACAGGTATGCTGGTAAATGTTTAACAGCCAGTTTTCTAGGGGAAAATAAAACAACAATCCAGATTTGTAGCGTATGCTGATTTCCTTGATGTAAATATTCCACAATGGCTCATGACCACCTACCAGCATGATATCACTGAAGGTGGAGTTGGGAGGAGATATGAACAATTGACTCCACAAACTAGTTTGAGCCAGCTCCAACACACCACTGCCTTAGTCCAGTTTAGCTCTAATACTAAAGGATAACTATCTTGGGGTCTCTACTGAATGCATAGGTGTTGGAAGAGGACTACTCTGAATGGTCAGAAATTAAACATCTGCCCAACCTGTGTGAGCTCACCTGTCTTATCTCTCCAGTAATTGTTCCTTCTCTCACAATTTTATTTGGAGAGGCTTCATGAAGTTGTTTTTTTTAATTTATTTATTTTTGGCTGCATTGGGTCTTCATTGCTGCGCGCAGGCTTTCTCTAGTTGTGGCGAGCAGGGGGCTACTCTTTGTTGTGGTGCGCAGTCTTCTCATTGCGGTGGCTTCTCTGGTTGCGGAGCATGAGCTCTAGGCACGAGGGCTTCAGTGGTTGTGGCTAGCAGACTTCAGTAGTTGTGGCTCACAGGCTCTAGAGCGCAGGCTCAGTAGTTGTGGCACATGGGCTTAAGTTGCTCCATGGCATGTGGGATCTTCCCGGACCAGGGCTCTAACCTGTGTCCCCTGCATTGGCAGGCGGATTCATAACCACTGCGCCACCAGGGAAGTCCTCTTCATGGAGTTTGATTCTATGTATGTAGATCTTAATGTTCAGCCAAGAATTCAAGAGGAGCCCTTATGCAGATTTCTGAATCTCTTTCTCTATGTAGCTCCCTTCTTTCTGGTACTCTGCCTTGCATATTCAAGCTGCCTTGGCCTCTCTGAACTCTGGCTCCTCAACGCAGGCTGCTGTCATCTTCTTGGGTTTCCCACCCCTGCATCACATTCCAGAAAGTGCCTCCAGGCAGGAAACTGTGTTACTTGTAGGTTTCACCTTATTTGTTTCCTTTCTCTCAGGGATCACAGTTCTGTGCTGCCTGTTGTACAATGTCTGTAGCAGTTGTTTCACACCTTTTGTCCAATTTTCTAGTTGTTTACAGTGGAAATACAAGTCTGTTATCAATTACTCCATTGCAGCCAGAAGAGGGAGTCATTCTGCTTCTATTTCAGTGAAGCGGATTCCTTTCTTATAGGGAGATACTACATTTCTGATTTCATATTTTCCTTTTATGAAAAAAGGGAGCTTATTTCTGTTTTCACAGAAACTATCAGCTTGATACTCTTTTACACTACCTTGCTTTAGTGAATGGATTGTCCACGCACCCTGGAATAAGCCTTGGGAAGGCAGCATTCTGAAAGAGGCACCACTCATCTGGCTTATACTCTCTGAGCGACAGACTGACTGCTGTACTCAGGCGGGGACCCTTGGGTCCAGAATTATCCATAACAATATCGGAAGAGTTCTTTACCTTAGGAGATTATGAAAATGGCATGAGGACTAATTGAAAGTAACTGAACTCACATCAACAAAAGAGAATCAAGTACAATTTGTTACAATTAGTTCAGGATAAAATAATCACTTAACATTTGATGTATTTTTTTTTATATTAACTTCAAATTTCTCCTATGAGGAAAGTAGGAAAAAATCTTTAGCCAGGTGTGCCTAAGAGGTTTGTATCTGTCCTGGTGTGATCTGGATTTCTCCTTTCTAGCATTGCCCAGGCTCAGCAGATCCTCTTCTGAGTGTCCCATACTGTTCTTACTCCATTTGAGTCTGTGCTGGAAGGAGGGCTCTTTGTATCTGTGCCTTTCTTGCCAGATGCACAACTATTTTTCAGTCTCTACCTAAAATTGTCAAGGTCTTGAAAACCAAAACCATAATGAGATTTTTCTTTCTTCCAATGTGATCTGCAAAATGTCCCCATTGGTTATTTGTCATGGGGGAATGGCTTGTCTTTTTAGCGGTGTGGTGTATTACTTTCCTGTAGCTGCCATAACAAATTACCACAAACTCAGTGGCTTAAAATAATAGAAATTTATTGTCTCATAGTTCTGGAAGCCAGAGGCCTGGAATCAGTTTCACTGGATCAACATCAAGGTGTTGATAGGGCTGTACTCCTTCCAGAGGCTGTAGGAAAGAGTCTGTTCCTTTTCTCTTTCAACTTTTAGTGGATGCAGGTATCCGTTGCCTTGGGGCTACATTACTCTGATTTTGAAGGCCAGCATCTTCAAATCTCTCTCTGCTACTTCCTCACATTGCTTTCTCTTCTGTATGTATCAACTTTCCCTCTGCCTCTCTCCTTTAAGGACATTTGGGATGATATTTAGGGCCTACCCAGATAATCCAGGATAATCTCCCCATCTCAAGATCCTTAATAACATCTGCAAAGATGCTCTTTTCAAATAAGGAAACATTTACAGTTTCCAAAGGTTAAGATGTGGATATCTTTTTTTGTGCAGGGGGTGGGGGTGGATTTTTCAGCCTACCGTGTGGGGAGTTCTGCTTCATGGCTAAGTGTATTACCTCAGTTGCTGTTGAATTCTGTGAGACAAGTCTTCTGGCCATGCTGTGGTAATTTGGGAACAACATCTAAAGAAAGAAAAAACTGGAAAAAATGAACTGAGTAGAAATATGGATGCTATGGGGTCCCTGTGTAACACCATTAAGTTAAATACTCTTTCTAGGGCTTCCCTGGTGGTGCAGTGGTTAAGAATCCACCTGCCAATGGAGGGGACACGGGTTTGAGCCCTGGTCCAGGAAGATCCCACATGCCGTGGTACAACTCAGCCCGTGCGCCACAACTACTGAGCCTGTGGCGCCCAGAGCCCATGCTCCTCAACAAGAGAAACCACCACAATGACAAGCCCCCGCACCACCACGAAGAGTAGCCCCTGTTCGCCACAACTAGAGAAAGCCCACACGCAGCAGCAAAGACCCAAGGCAGCCAAAAATTAAAAAAAAAAAAAAAAAAAATTTCTGTCTGCAGTAACAAAAGATTTTTCTTTTTACCCATTTTGGGCCAGCTCTAGTCAGGGTCCCCCTACATCTATAAGAAGTACAGTGACATAGCCCAGAGAGTGATCAGATGACACTACTATCTCCTCTTGTTACATGATCTTCATTTATTCTAGAATTGTTCTGCACAATTAGCCTCAAGAGAACCTAGATCAGCCAGGCAGTGTTCACGGCCACGATTAGTCACCCAAGAGTTTAAATGGAGAGAAAAAAAAAAGAAACAGTTAAAAGAAAGATCTGGGGTACAGCTAGAAAGAGATGAAAAATAAGAAAGGAGGAAAAATAAAGGAAAGAGGTAGCGCCATCTGGAGAGGAACAGTCAAGCAATACGTGAACAAGCATTTAATGACCAACCATAATGCAGTAGAATGTACTTGGCCCTGTTGAGGGAAAGAAAACAGGTATGACATCATCCTTGCCATCAGAGAGCTGTCACTCTAGGAAGACAGAAATGTACAAATCTAACTATAATAAGGTGTATTAATATAAGGACCATACGAAAGAGTCAAAGTAATGTGGAAAAGTTCACACCTGCTTAGAGGAATCAGGGAAAGTTTAGTGAAGGAGACAGTGTTTGAGTGATACCTAGAATTGGTATAGACCAGACAAGAGAGTGCACACGCTGTGTGGCTGAGGCCTTTACAAATCTTCATGGTCTGAAACCTCAGTGAAGCAAGACTGACTCTAGGTCTTCACAGTTCCTCTTTCATTCCCCTACAGCAACTATTTTAGACTCTTTACTCTCCTCAAGCTCCCTACCCCACCACCTCCCCCAATTTCTCAACAGAGAACTGTTGGTAAGAACATTTCCAACTTCTTTCCTCCATCTAAGGGTCTAACTCCACCACTCTCATTCCTCCTACCTCAGGGAAGAGGTGCTCCTCTTTCTGTGTAAGGCTGATGAATGACCACTCCACCCCAAGCTTGGAATTATTCCCCCTTCCACCTCTTAAGGGACTTTGCTCTGCAGGTTATCCCCTCTCTCTTGTATGAATTGGTTAAGAGCACACACTTGGAGTTGAACAGCCTGGGTTCAAATCTCAGCTCTACTTCCTTCTGGCTCTTACATGAGTACATTTCCTCTCTGGGCCTCAGTGTCCCTATCTGTACAATGGGAACAGCTATAGTACCTACTTTGTAAGGTTGCTGAGAAGACTGAATTAATTATTCTTTATTAAACAGAGTCAAGACTCTGGCCCTAGGAGGTGTTCAGAGGGTGCCATACATATATCTTTAACCTCCCCCTCAGTGAGCTCTTTAATCTCTGCCTTAAATCATGTTCAAGTCATTGCTGCTCATCAGAATAAAACTCTCTCTTTGATCATCTCTTTTACCATTTGCTCTATTTCTCTACTTCTCTTTATAACCAGCCCTCTTGAAAGAGTGGTTCATATAGGTGGAAGCAGTGACTTGAGCTGCAGAAAGCCTGGAGCATGACTGAAGAACACAGGAATAGTGGAAAATGCCAGAAGGGTAGCCTGGGGCCAAGTCATGAACAGGCTGAGGTGTTGGGCTTTATCCTGCAGGTCATGGGGAACTATTAGCAGAGGAGTGATCTGATGGAGCTATACTTTAAGAATATTAATCAGGCAGTGATGTGTAGGTGAGAACTCTTAAGAAAGTTATTGCACTGGGAGAGATGAATTTATGAGCCAAAAAGAGGCAGTGACAAGAAGGGGCAAGACACATAAAATCAACACAAGTCAAACTGAGAGACCTCGGCAATGGATAGGAGGTGGGAGGAGAGAGGGAAGAAATTACTTGTGATGACTGTGAAGTTTCCAACCTGATACCAAGGCTGTCTGCACCCAAACAGGGGATTGAAGGGAAGGAGGAGAAATGGTTTGGGGATGGAGATGAAGAACTCAGACTGGGATTTGCTGGGTTTGAAAAATGACACCAGACACCAGGTGTCACTCTACTCCTAGCCTGAAAATCGCAAAACAGCCACGGAGCTAACAAAGGGCCATAAAAAGCTGTAACGAGTATAATTGCTTTACAATGGTGTGTTAGTTTCTGCTTTACAGCAAAGTGAATCAGTTATACATATACATATGTTCCCATATCTCTTCCCTCCTCTCCCTTCCTCCCATCCTCCCTATCCCACCCCTCTAGGTGGTCACAAACCTCCTAGCTGATCTCCCTATACTCCAATAAAGATGTAAAAAAAAAAAAAAAGACACAGATGTAGAAAATGGACTTGAGGATATGGGGAGGGGGAAGGGTAATCTGGGGTGAAGTGAGAGAGTGGCATGGACATATATACACTAACAAGTGTAAAATAGATAGCTAGTGGGAAGCAGCCGCATGGCACAGGGAGATCAGGGTGTACTTTGTGACCACCTAGAGGGGTGGGTTAGGGAGGGAGAGAGGGAGATGCAAGAGGGAGGAGATATGGGGATATATGTATACATATAGCTTATTCAGTTTGTTGTACAACAGAAACTAACACAACATTGTAAAGCAATTATACTCCAATAAAGATGTTAAAAAAAGAAAGAAAAAAAAAAAAGCTGTAACAATTGCCACCTCCTGGCTCAGGCTCCTGTCCTGACTTCCCCTCCTGAAGGCCTGGTACAGAAACTCTACATGCATTAGAGACTCATGGTGCGATACAAACATCCACACCGCTGACGGCTCCTTGGGAACACTATGCTCTGAAATCCCACCATTGAAGAACCAGTCCGTTGGGCCTTTAAGGATTTTGACCTTGGGAAAGATAAAACCTCAAACCAGGCGTCACAGCCTCATATGCCTTCAGGGGCCTGGAGTTAAGAAGGCTGATGTTATGTGGAGAAGTGAAGTCTGAGAAAACTAGAGTGTGTCCTCCCTGAAGACATTCAAATTCAGAAATTAAAAACAATCACCGTGCTGGCCTAACTAAATACATCTGCCGCCAATCCCTTTGCAACCTATGCCTTAGGCTTCTGACTCAAGATACCTGACAGCAAAGCTTTAGATGCATAGGAGACAGGATGGTGGGAGTGGGTTAGATATTAGAAGTGAGATAAGTTGAGCTTTGGCCTATTAAGTCTTCTGTATACACAATTTGTTTCTCTCCATTCAGAGGGATCCAAATGCCCAAGCGTTGGAGACACAGTGCCAGAGGCTCAGGGTGGCCATGGTCTTGCTCTGTCCTCATGGAACCAGTGAACATTGAAGCGTATTATCTGATTCAGCAGTCCTCAAGCCTCAGGCATTTGTGAAGTTCCCATCTTCACAATTTTTGCCACGTCACCTGGACTGACTTAATCCTTTTCTTAAATCAACTCACTTTTTAATTTGGACTCTTCCTAAGCAATATTTAATAAATAGCAAGATTTATGTGTGTGATTTTTTTTCTAAATAAAAAACATAACAGTTAGAATTAATGAATAACTGGGTACCATCTAAAATATCCTCAAGTACCCCTAGCAGTATGCATGTCACATGCCGGGAAGCAGTGGTTCAAGCCCTTCAGTCCACAGATGAGGATTGTAGCACTGGTTCTGAATAAATAAGCCCAAGTTCCAATCCACGGTCCGTAATTTTGGTTGTATTACTTGTACTTTCTGAGTTTCTGTTTCTCATCCATAAAGTGGAGAAAACTACAGCTGTCTCCCAGCAATGCTTTGAGAATTAGTGACAGTATGCGTAAAACCATGAAGAATTGGTACTATCGTGAATGCTGCTATTGTTACTGACTCTCTCAAGTTAGGACCCCAACAATGGTCCTTGTGCCGGTGTCATTTGAGCCAGTAGAATGAGACTGAGTTCGGCTGAGAAGCAAAGAAAAGCTTTACTCTTTGATCGGCAAATGGAATGGTGTGAGCTCGTGCTATAGAGTCCACCCAACAGGCTGACAGACCATGGGCAGGGCTGCTTTATAGGGACTGCCGGGAGGGAAGGGGCGGAGTCCTCACGGGGCGCACAGGCGTGTGCAGGCGTGTTGCTCACCCTCCAGATGGCAGTGCCGAGTGCAGCGTCTCTGCACACAGACCACCACCGCCATCTCGAATTGCAGTGTCGTGGGCAGTGCTTCTGCACACGGTCCCTGAGCTGAGGTGCCAGGCACAGCCATTAGGCACTGAGAACCCTGGTCTGAAGAGCCGGGTGCAAGGCCTCTGCACTTGGACCCATATGATCAAGTGAAACTAGACTAAGCACAAAAGGAAAGAAAAAGAAAGGTTAGACTTTATTTTATTACCCAGATTCTTTTTATTTTCCGGGAATTGTTAATAAGCTTTGCTGGTGACAAATCCCTCCTCTGTCTTTTGTCCTGCTCCTCATTCTTGAACGGCACAGGTCTGTCTTCTGTAACTGCTTCCTGCTGAGTCTGTGCGTGGTCATAACCCTGGGTGCCTGGGTGGAGGAGCAGAGCTTCTCCCCAGCTGCCTTTAGATGTGTCTGGCTGTCACCAGACCTCAGCCCTAACTGTTCATCTCCTTGAGCGACCACCATCTGTCTAAGCATTTGTTAGACAAAGGACACCAGACAATTTAGGATGCATGGAGCAAATGTTAGCAAGAGAATAATGGTTACATGTCAATTTTTTCCTAAAAATGCAGATATCTAGGTCTTTTACCTGTAGGCACAAGTGTGCCCTGATGTTGAGGCTCTGCGTGGCCTAAATATCCCTGGTCACACTTTGTTGTTTTTTGGAAGAGAAGCTTCAGGTCAGAGGGAGGTTCACACGAGTCGTCAAGAGGGTCGATCACCCCAGGTTGTCTCTCCCGAGGTTGAGGCTCCGGGGCCACTTCACTTGAGTGTGATGGCCCCATGGAGTGACCCCTGTAACTTCAGGGCAGAGTGAGTGGTTAGGATCAACACGTGGGGTCTCTTCCCCTTAGGACTGAGCTGATGTTGCAGGCTGCAGGTTTTCCAGGTTTTCAGATACACCCAGTCTCCTGACTGGAAGCAGTGGAGGGTCAAGTCAGTGGGTGCAGGCAGCACCTGGTACCATATTCTGTAAGGGCTTTCATGGTTTCTCCTACCTGGAGGGCATACGTGAGTTGGTCCGTTTCAGGAGGGTTAAGGGTTCCCTTCTTTGGGCTCGGGGAATGGGTCTACATATATGAACTTATCCCTTGGGGCTAACTGCATGCGGAGCAGGGCAATTGGAAGCAATTTAATCCAGTTTCCTTGAGTTTCCTAACATAGCTTGGCTAAGGCCCATTTCTAGGTCTGTTTGGATCTCTCTACTTTCCCTGGCGATTGGGGTCTCCAGGCTGACTGAAAGGTCCATTTTATGCCCAGGGCACACGTTATCCCCTTTGTTACTTGAGACACAAATGCTGGACCATTAATGCTTTGTAGGGATCCCAGGAGCCCGAACCTGGGGGTTATTTCTTTTAGTAATGCTTCTATCCACCAGAAAACGTGTCTACTAGCACCAAGAGATACCTGAAATCGCCCAGAACTCTCGGCATGACAGTGACCTCAATCTGTCAGTCTTCCCCAGGATATGTCCCTCTGGTCTGAATGGACCTTACCTGGGGGCCTCTGGGGGGTCTGGTGCTGGGGTTGTTCATTGTGCAGATCGGGAAGGTCTCAACTATCCGACTGATTATACTTTTCATGCCAGGAGTTACCATCACCTCAACTAACAAGTTATATACGACTTTCCTCCCATACTGAGTTCTTTGATGAGCCTCCCTGATGGCTTGACCAAGGTACAGTTTGGGGAAAGAAGTACTGCCCATGTTTATTAACTAGCCACACATGGCCTCCTAGATCTCTACTAAAGCCCCATTTTCAGGCTTGTCTAATTCTTCCTTTGTGTAGATTGCAGAATAATTGTATAAATCTGGCCTTTGAGGCGTGAGGGGTAGTTGCCAAGTTACTGGTTCCAGGGCAGTTGCGTCCCCTCTGTTTCCTTTTATTACCTCCACATCCCCCTTTCAGTGACCCCCTGCAATGAATCATTGGCACCTTTTTTTGGAAGCTGTACTGCTTCTGTTACCTAATGACTCAGGTCTCGCTGCTCACTGCTTACAAAATCAATTACATACTCACAAATGGTAGAAGGGAAAGGTGCCTTGAATCAGAATGCTGGCAATCTGGGGAAATGGTAGACTCAGTGTCCCCCAAAAACCACCTCCGAAGATTCTGCTCAGCCATGAAAGTTTTAAAGGAAAGGAGGGAAGTAATCTGAGTTAATCACTGAGATAGGAGGTCAGAGTCGTCACCATCCCCCGCTGCGTGCAGGCTCCTTGACTCCTCGTGATCTTCCACTAGATGCTATCTTGTTCACACAGTTTGGTCACACAGTTCGTTTGGGAGATTACTGAAGGGGAAGCTAGGGAAGAGATCTGGTCATATGTTAATTATTTATTCTTCATTTTTACTTCTTTGATCTGCAGAAAGAACCAAGTTAGGCAAGGTATTGTGTGATTGAAAGATCTGAAAGGTGTGCTTGGGTGGGAGATGAGTAGAGAGAGCATGGGGGTGCCTGGTATAAAAGTTGGTTACAATATAGCTTTGCTAAAGCAACAAGAAAAACGGCTTCCTGCTGAGGGTGGTTTCTTGCAAAGAGCTGCCTACACTTCTAAGAGCTTCAGTATGCTTAAGCCATGTTTTACCTGTTTCTTCTCTGCAGTAAGCATACCTCTTTCCTTTCAAGAAGCCGCGTGCATGTAGAATGGCATACACGTATCGGGAATCTGTGTGAACATTTAAGATCTTCCCCATTCTGAGCTCTAAGGCTCCAGTGAGAGCTATCAGCTCGGCCTTTTGGGCAGAAGTCCCTGGAGGTAGGCTTTGTGCCTCTGTCACTTAAGTCTGGGAAGTTACTGTATACCCCACCAGGTTTTTTCCCTCTCTCATAGAACGGCTCCTGTCTGTAAACCAGTCCTCTTCGGCGTGCAGGAAAGGCTCACCTCCTAGGTCGGGGCAACTGGAATAGATTGTGTCTATTGTTTCTGTACAATCATGTTTCAAGGGCCGTGTTTCTTTAGTCAGTAAGAGGGCAGGATTTAGTGTGTGACAGGTTTTGTGGTAACCATTGGGTTCTTTTAATGCCCGTTCTTGGACCTTCCCTTGATACCCCCATAATTTTATAATGCTTGTGACCAAGTTTGCCTGATCTGACATTCAGAGCCAAGAAAGTGGCACTTTCTTTCTTTTCTTGACTAAGCATTAGACTGGCTTTCCCCCTTTGTCCAATGTCAGCCAGGGCTTCTTGGGGACAACTGGAGTGCAAGCGTAGGAGCCCCTGGGCCCATCATTCTTCATATATTTGGACCATCTGCCTTCCAGGGGAGAGGCCAGGATCTGCCATTTCCATGCCCTTTCAGGGGCAGTGAGGGCATTCTCCCTTGCAGTGACCCTCTTGTTTACATATGGTGCACTGATTGGGTCCTAGTCTCCTTGGCTTGCTCTTCCTCCTTGGGGGCAGGGGGTCACTCACCAGAATCAAGAGTCTCCGTGGGCACTTAGTCCAGATTCCCGTGACCCGTTGACGTTGGAGGGCAACAGACAGTAGGTAGGCTTGCCTCTGGGCCTTTTTATCCTCTGGCTTTTCCTGAAGGGTTTTCTGATGGCTACCAGTTGATTTCCTTTATTTTATCTAACTGACAGGTAGGTGAGGGTAGTGGGTGTTTCCTTTTCTTGCCAGCAGCTCAAGGGCTTCCCAATAATGGGGTTCCTAGTCTTGTGAGCGGCTCATGGGGCTCCCCAGCCCACTTAGCCTGGATTCCCTTTAGGACCATATTTTTATAATGAGCCAGCCTCTGTCTTCCACCCCATTCTCCATTATATTGGTGGTCCCAGTTAGGTTTGTTATGTGGGACCGTTTGATTCCCTGCATGACCTGCATTGTTTTTGTTCTCTTTGTCTGCTTCCTTTTGGGCTTTTGAAAAGACCATGGCCTTTTCTTCCCCGGTTAGGAGTACATTGAGGCTGGATGTCAGCCCATGTGGGGTCATGGGTCTGAAAGATTCCCTAATCAGATTCAGGAACCCCTCTGGATTTTCCCTCGACCCCTTACTATGACTTTTCCCAACTACCGAGAAGGCAGTTGGAGTGATTTGCATTGCTGGTTTGGGAAATTTGGACTGTTAATAGACTCCTCAAGGGAGTTTAAATAGGCAGCGTCCAAACTGTGTGGACTCTGATATAACTGGGGGTCCCCCTTGAATTTATAAGAGAGAGTTAGTCCCTCCTGTCAGAATATCCCACAGGAGTTTAGACGGGACTGTCTCTGGGCCAGAGCAGTTTAGCCACGTTAGTTCCTGACCACCTTGGTCCCTTAGGAAGCAGCACAGCTGCCTGAGGCAGGGGTCTTCTCTTTCTTCCTTTCAGCCGAAAAGGGGTTTTTAGACTTCCCACTGGGTGAGAGTTAAAAGCAGCAGGAAAATTCCCACAGGGTACTCACTAGACCGCTGGGGCAGCTAGTATTCTGCGCTCATACCAGGAGAGCCCGTGGAAACTTGGTCAACAAAGAATCACCCAAGTTTCGCCTCACGAGCAGAGTGGGAGGAGAGGTCAGGCAGTGGGTGTTTTCCTGTTTCTCACCAGCGGCTCACAGGGCTCCTCAGCCCACTAGCACTCCCCAGAGAAACTAGTGCTGACCAGAAGAGGTCAAGTCACCGGTCAGGTACCTACCTTGAGACCCTCTCACACTCAGGTGTCCCTGGTGCCTTTTCCTGAGGTTGGATTGAGCATCCTTCCTCCATTTTGTCAGGTGGTCCTTATTACCTGGGCCTTTTCCCAATCGTGCCTCTTGGCTCACGGGGCTGGCCACTCTCCTTTAACAAACTGAAAGTGACTACGGAGAACGCTACCATTGACTCCTGCAGATCAGTGAGGAGGGCAAAAAGTCCTGGTGTGGCTGCTCCTGCCTTGAACAGGGGTCAAGAGGACATCACTACTAGCAAGACAGTGGGCAAGGCTGCCTCGGCTCCCTCTCGTCCACAGGTGCCCACTGTCCCCAGGGTGTCTGGCACTGCGGGAAGGTCAGCCAGACACAGTGGGCGGTCGTGTGAATTTCAGTCCCCTGTCCCCAATGATGCCACAGTGTGATCCCCTCCAGGGGGTGCAGTCCAGATGACTCTGGGGCCACCGCTGTGTGCGCACCACACCGGGGTGCAGGTTTCTGGTCAGGGTTGCTCTGAACCTGGCCAAGGCTGCCGTCATTCTACCCCGTCAGAGTGAAGACCAGAGTCAGTCATCCTCAGGCAAACCTCCAAAGCCTTCACTGTCCTCCCACTGGAGCACAGTGGATAAGTGCCGGTGAAAAGGCCGCGGTCCGTACCTTCGTGGTCACCACAATTTTGTTACCGACCTTCCTGGGTTGGTTCCCAACAAGGTTCCGTCTGCCTAGTGTCGTTCAAGCCAGGAGAATGAGATTGAGTTCAGTTCAGGAGGAGAGGAAAGCTTTAGTCTTTGATCAAAGAATGGAGAGGGGCAAGCTCATGCTCTAGACTACATACTCTCCCCAAAAGGCCTTTGGTGGGGCTGCTTTATAGGGTTCTCAGCAGCAGGGAGGGGAGAGGGGTGGAGTTCTCACCGGTCAGGCACAGCTGCGCTGCTCATGGCTCCAGATCGCAGCGGCAGGCACAGCATCTCTGCACGCGGCCTGCCATCACCATCTTGAACTGCGGCTTTGTGCACAGTGCTTCTGCACATGGTCCCCGAGCTGAAGTGCAGGGTGCAGCCATTTCCCACTAGGAACTCTGGTCTGAAGTGCTGGGTGCAAGGCCTCTGCACGTGGTACCCTAGGAGCAAGTGAAACTAGACTCAGCACAAAGGAAAAGGAAAAGGAAAAAAAAAGGTAGACTTTATTTTATTACCCGGATTCTACTTTTATTTCCTGGGAATTGTTTGTTTGTTTTTTGGCGGTACGCAGGCCTCTCACTGTTGTGGCCTCTCCCGTTGCGGAGCACAGGCTCCGGACGCGCAGGCTCAGCGGCCATGGCTCACGGGCCCAGCCGCTCCGCGGCACGTGGGATCTTCCGGGACCGGGGCACGAACCCGCGTCCCCTGCATCGGCAGGCGGACTCTCAACCACTGCGCCACCAGGGAAGCCCCTGGGAATTGTTAATGGGCTTTGCCCACTATTGCTATCACTATCACTGCTTAGCTTGTCCCCATCCCAGAGTGAGCCGATCTGGAACCAGACTGTTTCTCCTGCTGCCCAGGCCAGCACACATGCTCCACAGGGAGTGACCCACCACTTCTGACCAGACCAGCCAAATTCCCAGCAGCACACCCTGGGGCAGCCCTGATGTTCCTCCCTCCTCTCCCACCTGTCTTCAGATACAGACTGCACACCATGGCTATGCAATCACCATGCTACAATTTGAGGAAACCCAGAATGCCCACATGTTGTGGAATGTGTCATGAAAAACACGGGATGTCTACCCTTCTCACAACTCAAATATTCAACACTTTCTAGAGTGACTGATGGCCTTACAGAAACATACAAAACAACTATTTTTCTGTGGGTAACTACGTTCAAGCCAACTGTTCAGAACACAGTCAAGAAGTATCAAAAATCAAGCTGCGGGCTTCCCTGGTGGCGCAGTGGTTGAGAGTCCGCCTGCCGATGCAGGGGAACCGGGTTCGTGCCCCGGTCCAGGAAGATCCCACATGCCGCGGAGCGGCTGGGCCCGTGAGCCATGGCCGCTGAGCCTGTGCGTCCGGAACCTGTGCTCCGCAACGGGAGAGGCCGCAACAGTGAGAGGCCCGCGTACCGCAAAAAAAAAAAAAAATCAAGCTGCTCGGACCGAAGAATTCAGAATGTTAGGGTTGAAAGGGACCACCTTGGAAATCACTCAGTCCTACCAATTCTCTTGGAAAATAGACCAAACTAAAGCCCATGACTGCCCAAGTTCACACACACAGCTGGAGTGACAGCATGGGGACTAGAAGCCAGGTCTCCCAGATGGGACACCTCACTGCCCACTGCCTCTGCAGTTGGTTGTTTTTACATAAATGCGCCACTTTGCCCCTAAGAGGTTGGAGAACCTTAAGTATGGAATTCTAGAAGGGGAGATGGCACTTGGGCGAGGAGATGAATTTGGGTTTTAAAAGTTAAATATTGTAGGATGGGGTGTGATGAACAGCCTGGAGTCAGACAGACCTGAGATCAAAGCTAGCTTACCACTTATAAGCTGTGTATTTTTGTCCTCTGGCACGTTTAATCAATCTCCCTGCTTCAATTTCCTCACCTGCAGCCTGGGGGTAGTGACACCTCCACTGCAGGATAGATGTGGTAATGAAATGAGATGCTTGCACCTGGCCATATTAGGTGCTCAAACTGTCCTTCACCCCAGAGGACACCATTTACACTGTGTGGTTCCCCTGGAGTTGTACAAAGGTAGTGTGTTACTGGACATACAATTCTAGGTCTAACAGCAGTGAAGCTCAGACACTGAAAATCTTCTGTGAAGGAATGGAAAACTTCAGTAGCACATGGTTGTTCAGGAACCACTCTTATCACTTTCAGATAACAGAGCTCTGAATGGTTTTTTCCTTGCAAGAAGGGAGGAAGGAGGAATAAGAGGAAAACAGAGCAACATCAACGAGATGAAGGAAGGTTGAGAATGATGTGGGCAGGAGGGAAGATCCCAAGATTAACTGGAACGAACTTGGATTGGGTTTTCAGAAGAGAGTAATTTTTCAGAGGAAGGGGGAGAAAGAATGTTGGCAGGAGTTGGAACTCTGGGGTGGCACCACCCTGACTCAGTCGTGATGCTGCTATTTTAGGTGCCTCTCTCCTTGCATGGGAGTGTTGGCTTTCAGAGCGCATAGCTGGGTTTCCTCCGGTCGGAGTGAGGTGTCCCTTGGTTTTCACTCAGAACTCAGTGTCAGGCCAGGGATGCTTGTGACAGTCTTGCTTTGCTCACCACCTTGCTCTGGGTGATGCTGTATGTCCCCCCAGACAAGCCCCCTGCCCTACCCACCTCCACCCCCATCCCTATTTCCCCATTGGAGGTAGCATCTCCCTGGGCAGCTGCAGCTGCCAGATATGCCTGGGCTGCCCTGCCAACAAAAGCAAGGGGATGGCAGCTGGCTCCAAACACCTCAGGAATTGCTCAGACTTTAGAAAGTTACCTTGTTAAAGTTTAGTCCCTGGAATGAAGCAAACCCAAAAATGGGAAAAATGTGTTTATGTAAGTCACGGTCACCAAATGGAAGGAACAAAGAATCGAAAACGATAGTTTACTTTTTCAGAGAAGTAAACTGAGGCACAGAGAGAGTTCTAAGTTCACATAGTGAGTCAGAGACAGGAGTAATAATATCCCCATTTAATAAATGGTTATTATTTTATCATTCATTCGACATTCAACAAATATTTGTGAATGTGGCAAGCTATGAGTGAGGCCTTTTTTTACATCTCTAATCTCCACAACGATCTAGCAATGTTAGAAAACTAAGGCTCAGAAGACAAAAACTTGCCCGAGATCACCCGCCAGATAGATGGCAGGATTAAGATTTGAGCCCAGCAGAATATTTCCAACATCTCAGAAAATTCCCTCATGCCCCTTCCTACTCAATACCTTCCACCCTCAGGGGCAACCACTGTTCTGATTTCCACCACATTACTTTGGTCTGTTCTAGAACTTTATATGAGTGGAATCTGACAGCATGTATTGTTTGCTGTGTTTGGTTTCTTTAGCTCAGCATAAAGTTTTTGAGGTTTATCCATGTTGGTGCATGGATGGGTAGTATGTTTCACAGAATTTGTATACTACTCAGCAGAGTGGTATTATGCTGTATGGATGTACCACAATGTGTCTATCCATTTTCTTTTCTTTTCTTTTCTTTTTTTTTGCGGTATACGGGCCTCCCACTGTTGTGGCCTCTCCCGTTGCGGAGCACAGGCCCCGGACCGCAGGCTCAGCGGCCATGGCTCACGGGCCCAGCAGCTCTGCGGCATGTGGGATCTTCCCGGACCGGGGCACGAACCCATGTCCCCTGCATCAGCAGGCGGACTCTCAACCACTGCGCCACCAGGGAAGCCCTCTTTTCTTTTTTAAAACCCATATCCTTTATTTTTTTAAAATAAATTTATTTATTTATTTATTTTTGGCTGCACTGAGTCTTCATTGCTGCATGTGGTCTTTCTCTAGCTGTGGCGAGTGAGGGCTACTCTTTGTTGTGGTGTGCAGGCTTCTTGTTGCAGAGCACGGGCTCTAGGTGCGCAGGCTTCAGTAGTTGTGGCACGCAGGCTCAGTAGTTGCGTCTCTCGGGCTCTAGAGCACAGGCTCAGTAGTTGAGGCGCACGGGCTTAGTTGCTCCGTGGCATGTGGGATCTTCCCGGACCAGGGCTCGAACCTGTGTCCCCTCCACTGGCAGGCAGATTCTTAACCACTGCGCCACCAGGGAAGTCCCTATGCATTTTCTTGTTGATGAAATATGGGTCATTTTCAGTCTTCAGCTATTGTAAATAAAGCTGCTGTGAACATTCTGTACAAAAAAAAAAAAAGATTTGAGCCCAGGTCTGTGGTTCTAAAGCCCCCACAAAGCTCAGACTAGAATCATCTCTCCTGCTTACAAGCAAACCTTCACCTTTATATCAGTGTCTGGCTTTCCTCTCCATGCCAGATCTAAGACTTACCCTTTCAGTAAGCCTTCTGTGATCTTGATAGTCCTCATGATTTTTAGCCTTAGAATTGGGACTGGAGTTCCTTCCTGCCCGGGTCAAACAAGAAACACGTGGTGAGTGCATAGTAAGCAGCAGAGGATGCTTACATGACTCCCAGGTTAGAATGAGGAGACCGAGGCTCACAGAGGTGAAGTGACTTTCCCAAAGTCCATAGTAAGCGTGGTAAATCCTGGATTCCACAGACCATCTATCTGACCTGAAGCCCAGGCTCCTGCACGGCTCCAGGCTGACTGACATGGCTAATATTAAATAACATTCATGCACCCCAGTGAACAGAAGGGAGTATCCTGAAGAGCAAATGTATGGATTACCATTTTCGGTGGCTAATCTACCAAGTGAAATGTCTACACTGAGCTGAGAGCTACTGTACATACATATACCAGCTTTATCATTGAATCTGGTGGCTGTAGGATGGTGAGAAGTCACATCTGGACTAGATTCAAGCCATGCTGGAAAAGGTATCACCTGGAGATGTGGACACACAGAAGAGTTGTCATTCCTAGATACTAATTTGGCTTGTCTCCTCTGGGGATACATTTTTGCTTTTCTCTAAGATGATTAATTTATGTTAAGTAAGTGCATCTTGGAAGCAGAGGGGCGACAGAGAGCCAGACAGCCATGGGCTAGAATACAGTGGATACCTGTCTATTTGCCTGGTCTATTAGCCCCTCCCTGGGACCTGCCCTTCTTCCCACTTCTACACAGTGACCTGACCCCCTGCACACACACCTTAGGTGATCAGTTCAGGACTGAGCACCTGATGCATGTTGCACCAGAGTCCCTTCCCTGGGCATTTGGAATTGGGCCTGCGAAGGAGAAATCCTCACACTCTCTTCATGTAACTATGACCTGGACACCTTCTGTCTATTGTGTGGAGAAGTCCTTAATGACCCCAGTGACACTGAAGCCCTTGGGTTCTGTGAGACAATCCTATATCCTTATAATAAAGTCCCCTTCCTCACCCCTTTTCTTTGATTAATCTGTATAAAATTGCTTTATTACTTACAACCAAGAATTCTTAATAATACTTTCACCCTACTCTGTCCCCCATATCTAGAGAGTCACCGAGTCCTATTATTTCTACCTCTTTCTGAATCTCCTACCCACCCCTGTCTCTGTATGCCACTACCTTCATCAGAGCCTTCCCATCTCATGCTTGGATTTCAACAACAGCCTCCAAACAAGTCTCCCTACTTTAGTCTGACCCTCCAACCCATTCTTCTGCCAGGACCATCTACCAGAACTCAAGTTGAATTATTTCACTCCCTTGCTTACAGCAATTTTGGGGTCTCCCTTCCACAGCCTTTGGCTCAAAATCCAAACTCCCAGCACAGTACACAGGCCTGGGGTGACCTGCCCACCATTCTCACCTCTGGACCTCCATGCTACGTCCCCTTCTTTTCTGTCTATTGTAACCCCCATGCTCCAGCTTTGCTTGCATTTCCCAATAACTCGCCGCAGTTTTACCATTTCTAGGCTTCTACCTGGAGTGCTGTCTCCCAGTCTTTACTGAACCAGCTTCTATGCATCTTTAATAATCAAGAATGAGTCCTTACACCTCATTTCTAGGCTAGGTGGTAAAGCATGGTCCAGGCCTTTCCTTTCTCCACATTCTCCTCTCTGGCATTGTCCCATAATGCGTCCTTTTGACTTTGCAGTGTTTTCCCACTGCTGCTTCCCTAGCAAAATCTGTTATCAGTTATTTATTCCCTGGTATAGATTTAAGGCAATGCATTGCCTCTACCAGAAGTATTCATGTGTAAAGACTCATCACTGAAGGCAGAACTTATTAAAGGGACATCAGACATCTATGAAAAGGCAGGGAAGGCATGTGAATGCCCTGAAAAAGCACACCACAGGGGCTTCCCTGGTGGCGCAGTGGTTGAGAGTCCGCCTGCCGATGCAGGGGACACGGGTTTGTGCCCCGGTCCGGGAAGATCCCACATGCCGCGGAGTGGATGGGGCCGTGAGCCATGGCCGCTGAGCCTGTGCGTCCGGAGCCTGTGCTCCGCAACGGGAGAGGCCACAACAGCGAGAGGCCTGCGTACCACACACACACAAAAATAAATAAAAGCACACCACAGGACAGCACATAATCTGTGCCAGTGCTGCTCTCTGCTTTTAAGCATGGAGGTCTCCTGGAACCAGGAGAGAGGGAGAGGGAGTGAAGGAAGAGAGAGGGATAGGGAAGAGAGAGAGAGAGAGAGAGATCATGGTGTGTAGAAGCCACAGGCTGTATGCAGGGTTCCTGGCCTGTCCCAGGACAGTGTTTGGTGGTTGCCGGTTGTGCCTGCACAATTTTAGGGAGCTCCACTCACGTAAGCTATGATGGGAATTGTATCTCTTGGAGTTCTGACATGTAGCAGCCATGGAAAATTCCTTGCGAAGGCAAAGGGCCTCTGCCTACCTATCCCTCCTTGGGTCAGCACAAGTCATAGAGGACAGGGGAGCTTCCCTCTGAGTCAGAGCAATGACCCATCCAGCACAGGACTCTGGGTTGGGCAGAGCCAACCCAGGAGGCCAGGTGGTCTGCAAACAGAGAACTATAGTTATTGTATTGCCTTTCCGTCTGCTTTCTACTCTTCACCACATGAGTGATTCATGTAATCTGCAGATCTGACTATGGCCATTCTCCTGGCCCAAATCTTTTTTTTTTTTTTTTTTTTTTCCCTTTTTGTGGTACTCGGGCCTCTCACTGCTGTGGCCTCTCCCCTTAAGGAGCACAGGCTCCGGACGCGCAGGCGCAGCGGCCATGGCTCACGGGCCCAGCCGCTCCGCGGCATGTGGGATCCTCCTGGAACGGGGCACGAACCCGTATCCCCTGCATCGGCAGGCGGACTCCCAACCACTGCGCCACCAGGGAAGCCCCCTGGCCCAAATCTTTTAATGGCTCCTTACTGCCTACCTCTCTTGCAGTTATGAACAGCTTTGTTTTTACTAAAATACCTTCAGAGGGAAAAAAAAAAAAGCCTTTTGTATGCCTCCCCAGGATTACATGTAATCTTTATAACATGAGCTCATAAAGGCAGAGGTTTTATCTTCTTCATCTTTTGTGCTCAGCAGGCCATAGAGCACCCGACCCATAATATACATTCAATAAATGAGTTAAACTGAATTTTAAAAGGGAGAAAACCTAGAAGATCAAAGGCAAAATAAGAAGCTGAGAAAGCAGCAAAGCAGAGTGAACAGGGGAAAAAAAGACTTCATTTTCGGCCAGGCTTTCCATCATCCCTTTCCACACGAACCCGTATCCCCTGCATCGGCAGGCGGACTCCCAACCACTGCGCCACCAGGGAAGCCCCCTGGCCCAAATCTTTTAATGGCTCCTTACTGCCTACCTCTCTTGCAGTTATGAACAGCTTTGTTTTTACTAAAATACCTTCAGAGGGAAAAAAAAAAAAGCCTTTTGTATGCCTCCCCAGGATTACATGTAATCTTTATAACATGAGCTCATAAAGGCAGAGGTTTTATCTTCTTCATCTTTTGTGCTCAGCAGGCCATAGAGCACCCGACCCATAATATACATTCAATAAATGAGTTAAACTGAATTTTAAAAGGGAGAAAACCTAGAAGATCAAAGGCAAAATAAGAAGCTGAGAAAGCAGCAAAGCAGAGTGAACAGGGGAAAAAAAGACTTCATTTTCGGCCAGGCTTTCCATCATCCCTTTCCAGCATTTTATGGCAGTTCCCTGGCACGGCTCCCACCCTGCAGTGAGCCAGGGAAGGGAGATGGCAGAATGATGGTTCTCGTGAGAATTTGCCCTGCTCTTTGATTCTGATGCTGTGGGGCAGGTGCCTTTTCTAAATTACACACTAAGGTGGCAGGTCATTTCTAGCCACCCCAGCCCCACCTGGCAAATGAAGCCTTGGTATTCAACAGACGAGCATTTCAGAGCAAAGTCCAGAGGCTCCCAGGTAAACTGGAAAACAGATGCTCTTGCCAGAAGGAAACTTGGCTGGGGAGGCCTGGTGGATATAGCAGCTGAGGAATCCCCAGAGCCCGGCAACCTGCCAGCTGGCCAAAACCTGTAAAGGTCCTGGGTCTCAGGTTGCTGAAGTGGCATGCTCAGGGCTTTCTGGGACCCTGTTCTTTGAACATTTCCACGGTAAGTATGCCCCTCTTTGAGGCTGTTTCCTCATTTGTAAAAGGGGATGATACTACCTAGCTCAGGGGTTTTTTTTGGAACATCAAATGACGCGTGCACACAGTAAGCACTCAGTACAGAGTGGTCATCATACAGCTCATTGTCTTGGTGCCTCAATGACTTCATCTGCAAACAGGGAGAGCAGTACTTACTTTACATGAATATGCTGAGGATCAAGTGAAGTGAGATCTGTAGGCACTTAGGAAAGACTGCACAGAGTTTACGTCAACTTGGATGCTCTAAAGCCAAACCGAGCTCATCTCAGGATCTTCAGATCAGGTTATCAGACTGGCAGGTGGGAGGAGTGCCACAGTATATCTGGATTTCTAAAAGGTAGGTGACAAAGTCTGTCAGAAAATGCTTTTAGATATGATGAAAACACATGGCCTAAGCACCAACGCCTCTGACTGCCTGAGCAATCACCAAAAATGTTAATATCAATAAGGAAAGATTTTTCCTATTATGGGTAGGGGTCTAGAATATGAATGAATATGACTTTTTAAAATTACTGATTTGGGGCTTCCCTGGTGGCGCAGTGGTTGGGAGTCCGCCTGCCGATGCAGGGGACACGGGTTCGTGCCCCGGTCCGGGAAGATCCCACATGCCGCGGAACGGATGGGCCCGTGAGCCATGGCCGCTGGGCCTGCGCGTCCAGAGCCTGTGCTCCACAACGGGAGAGGCCACAGCAGTGAGGGGCCCGCGTACGGCAAAAAAAATAAATAAATAAAAATAAATAAATTAGAAATAAATAAAATTACTGATTTGCATTAAGACAGAAACTAGGCTTATTGAATTTGGAAATTATCCCAAACTGGGACAAGAGCAAAAACAGCAAGATTTCAACAGAATGAAAAGATGGGCCAAAACCATCATAATATTCAATGGGAAAAAATGTAAAGGCTGGCATTTGGGTTTAAAAAAAAAAAACATCACTGGAGAGCACAAGATGGAGAAAACAAGTATAAAATTCATGTAAAAGAAAAAAGAACAGGAAAAAACTACATTTAAAAAATAAATCAATGTGAATCATTGGTGTGATGTAACTGCCAAAAAAACAAAGGCAGTCTTTGGCTGTATTAATAAAACAACAGTGCCCAGAAAAAGAGAAGAAATAGTTTCAATATGCTCTAACAGATACTCAAACTGGAGCCTTTCTAGAGAAAAACTAACCAGAACAATAGAAGGTCTATGTCATGTGGTCTGAGAAACAGGTGAATAAAAAGGAAATAAAAGGTGAAGAAGGGACTTCCCTGGTGGCACAATGGTTAAGAATTTGCCTGCCAATGCAGGGGACATGGGTTCAAGCCCTGGTCCGGAGGGTCCCACATGCCGTGGAGCAACTAAGCCTGTGCGCCACAACTACTGAGCCCGCATGCCACGACAACTGAAGCCCACGCGCCTAGAGCCCATGCTCCGCAACAAAGAGAGGCCACCGCAATGAGAAGCCTGTGCGCCGCAACAAAGAGTAGCCCCCGCTTGCTGCAACTAGGGAAAGCCCACATGCAGCAATGAAGACCCAATGCAGCCAAAATAAATAAATAAAATAAATTTTTTTTAAAAATAGGTGAAGAAAGTGGGGGACTTCCCTGGTGGCACAGTGGTTAAGAATCCACTGGCCACTATATGCCAATAAAATGGACAACCTGGAAGAAATGGACAAATTCTTAGAAGAGCACAAACTTTCGAGACTTAACCAGGAAGAAACAGAAAACATAAACAGACCAATCACAAGCACTGAAATTGAGACTGGGATTAAAAATCTTCCAACAAACAAAAGCCCAGGACCAGAAGTCTTCACAGGAGAATTCTATCAAACATTTAGAGAAGAGCTAACACCTCTCCTTCTCAAACACTTCCAAACTCATTCTATGAGGCCACCATCACCGTGATACCAAAATCAGACAAAGATGTCACAAAGAAAGAAAATGACAGGCCAATATCACTGATGAACATAGATGCAAAAATCCTCAACAAAATACTAGCAAACAGAATCCAACAGTACATTAAAAGGATCAAACGCATCATACACCATGATCAAGTGGGGTTTATCCCAGAAATGCAAGGATTCTTCAATATACACAAATCAATCAATGTGATAAACCATATTAACAAATTGAAGGAGAAAAATCATATAATCATTTCAATAGATGCAGAAAAAGCTTTCGGAAAAATTCAACACCCATTTATGATAAAAAACCATCGAAAAAGTAGGCAGAGAGGGAACTTACCTCAACATAATAAAGGCCATATATGACAAACCCCCAGCCAACATCATGCTCAATGGTGAAAAACTGAAACCATTTCCTCTAAGATCAGGGACAACACAAGGTTGTCCACTCTCACCACTATTATTCAACATAGTTTTGGAAGTTTTAGCCACAGCAATCAGGAAAGAAAAAGAAATAAAAGGAATCCAAATCGGAAATGAAGACGTAAAGCTGTCACTGTTTGCAGACGACATGATACTATACACAGAGAATCCTAAAGATGTTACCAGAAAACTACTAGAGCTAATCAATGAATTTGGTAAAGTAGCAGGGTAAAAAATTAATGCACAGAAATCTCTTGCATTCCTATACACTAATGGTGAAAAATCTGAAAGAGAAATTAAGGAAACACTCCCATTTACCACTGCAACAAAAAGAAAAAATACCTAGGAATAAACCTACGTAAGGCGTTAAAAGACCTGTATGCAGAAAACTATAAGACACTGATGAAAGAAATTAAAGATGACACAAACAGAGGGAGAGATATACCATGTTCTTGGATTGGAAGAATCAACATTGTGAAAATGACTCTACTACCCAAAGCAATCTACAGATTCAATGCAATCCCTATCAAACTACCAATGGCATTTTTCACAGAACTAGAACAAAAAATGTGTCAGCGCAACAAGAGCACCTCTTGATTTTGACTTTATGGCTTTTTTAAAAGAGATGGTCACTTGGTCTTTTTTGAGGGCTGGGGGGTTTATAGCACAAGCATCATGGAGAATTATTTACTTGTATTCAAAAATACTGTGGTGAACAATTTTTATTGTGTGTTTTGACTCTGCTTATCTCTTTGACAGAAAAGTACTTTATAACTGATAGGCATTTCAGCAGATCAAGGAGATTCATTACCCTGGCGGTTTTTCATTTTCAGATAGGAGTGAGTAGATATTATCCAATTTCTCTTTTTATAATAACGTCCAATACATTTAGTGTCCAATTTCACACTGCCCCTTGATTTATAGCATTTGCCAGATTAATCGAGATCTGCTGATATTATAAAAGGTTGGTGTCTCTTAACCCTATGAAGCCCAGGAGGCAGGCATATAGAACCACACAAGGATTAAACCTGTCTGACTCTCATACACACTCCAGAAAGCAATTCATTTATACTCTGTTTACTCGTGTGTTTCTATCCTGTCCTACCCTGCCCCACATCTTGAGGAAATGTGCAGATTCTTGGCAGCAGGAGGAGTCTCTCAGAAACCTTGGTTAAAACCACCCATAAAGTAAAGTAAGTGGGGAGTTACATACCAAACCTTTAGTGTTTCAATGGTTTTGAAGTTTAGATGGCCTGTATCTTCCTTACCTTTGCACATCAAGTTTTCATTTAGGTGTCTTCCTACCTGATCTCTGCCTCACTAGAGGGTGATGTGCTGCAGAGGGCCTTCGGGCCAGGCTCTCCTGGCTCTGCCAGAAGACATGCAGATGGCCAGCACACACATGAAAAGATGCTCAACATCGCTAATCATTAGAGAGATGCAAATCAAAACCACAATGAGGTATCATCTCACACTGGTCAGAATGGCCATCATCAAGTAATCTACAAACAATAAATGCTGAAGAGGGTGTGGAGAAAAGGGAACCCTCTTGCACTGTTGGTGGGAATGTAAATTGATACAGCCACTATGGAGAACAGTATGGAGGTTCTTTAAAAAACTAAAAATAGAACTACCAAATGACCCAGCAATCCCACTACTGGGCATATACCCTGAGAAAACCATAATTCAAAAAGAGTCATGTACCACAATGTTCATCTCAGCTCTATTTACAATAGCCAGGACATGGAAGCAACCTAACTGTCCTTTGACAGATGAATGGATAAAGAAGATGTGGCACATATATACAATGGAATGTTACTCAGCCATTAAAAGAAACGAAATTGAGTTATTTGTAGTGAGGTGGATGGATGTAGAGTCTGTCATACAGAGTGAAGTAAGTCAGAAAGAGAAAAACAAATACTGTATGCTAACCCATATATATGTAATCTTTAAAAAAAAAAAAGGTTCTGAAGAACCTAGGAGCAGGACAGCAATAAAGACGCAGACGTAGAGAATGGACTTGAGGACACAGGGAGGGGGAAGGGTCAGCTAGGACGAAGTAAGAGAGTGGCATGGACTTATATATACTACCAAATGTAAAATAGATAGCTACTGGGAAGCAGCTGCATAGCACAGGAAGATCTGCTGGGAGCTTTGTGACCACCTAGAGGGGTGGGATAGGGAGGGTGGGAGGGAGACGCAAGAGGGAGGAGTAATGGGGATATATGTATATGTATAGCTGATTCACTTTGTTATAAAGCAGAAACTAAACTAACACATCATTGTAAAGCAGTTATACTCCAATAAAGATGTTAAAAAAAAACACGACACAGACGTAGAGAATGGACTTGAGGACACGGGGAGGGGGAAGGGTAAGCTGGGACGAAGTGAGAGAGTGGCATGGACATATATACACTACGAAATGTAAGACAGATAGCTAGTGTGAAGCAGCCGCATAGCACAGGGAGATCAGCCTGGTGCTTTGTGTCCACCTAGAGAGGTGGCATAGGGAGGGTGAGAGGGAAACACAAGAAGGAGGAGTAATGGAGATATGTGTATATGTATAGCTGATTCACTCTTTTACAAAGCAGAAACTAACACACCATTGTAAAGCAATTATACTCCAATAAAGATGTTAAAAAAAAAAAAAGCTATCCTCTTGTTGGAGGTATCACCAGGTTCTAAAGCTGCCGCAGGCAAGCAAACTACCGATGGCGCTAAGTTCAAAGCTGCGAAATATCTTTCCCAAAGTCAAGTCAGGGAAAAGAAATGTCCAACAGCAAATGTTCCTTCTCTCCTCCAGATGCAATAAAAGGAGGATGCTGAGGATCCATCCATACTTGCTCGTACTTGGAGAGAGTTCTCGGTGCCTACCTCCCATCCCAGAGGAAACTCGCTCCTCTCCGCGAGAATGGGCACAAGAGATCTCCAAATTTCAGGGATCCCGCTCGGGGTAATTTCTCTTCCTTTATCATTTGCGGTCAGATGAAGGAAAGGGGTGACCTTCCGACGTCACCACCCCTCCGCCCCCCGGAGGGCGTGCGCAGCAGCTGAGGTCGAGTGGGGGGGCGGGGTCGGCCGGGAACCCCTCCGCCGGAGCCCCGGGCGCTTCCCGGTCCTCCTCCTCCGCGCCGTAACTTGCTGCATCCCCGCTGCCCGGCACAATAGAGGCTCCGCCCTCCCTCCGCGCCAGCGCTCCGCGGCGCAGTCGCCCAGCAGCCCTCGCAGCTGCCCGCCCCACACCCCCACCGGGTCCCCTTGCGCCCCCAGGCTCGCAGCCGCCCGCCCCCGCGCGCACCGCCCCGCCCGCCTCCGCCTGGACCCCTTCCTTCCACCTGAGCCCTCTCCAGAGGACGGCGCGCTCGGCTAGCCTTACCACCTCCACCTTCCCCGTCACCTCCTCCTACCCTGCGCCCCACTCTCTACCGGGGCCGCACGGTCGGGGCTGATCGCGTTGGGAAGGAGATGACCAGGGTCTCTAGGGAGCATCTTCCCGCCCCGCTCAGCCGCACCCAGCTTTAGAAGGCGCTCTGAGCAGCCACTCTCGGGCTCCAGCCAGACACCCTCTCGCCTTAGTCCTTGCCGAGACACCCGCCCTCCACCCCACCGGACCCCAGCCATTCTCCGAAGGGGCCGAGCTCCCTCTTGTCGCGTCCCTCATGGCCAAGTCTTTGCTGCTAGTTCTCTGCTTCGCTCTGGTTATGGCTCTGGGCTGGGGGTACAGCACTCCCCCGACTGGGACGACCGAGCCCCCAGATGTGCAGACGGTGGCGCCCACGGAGGACGAGACTCTGCAAAACGAAGCGGACAACCAGGAGAACGTTTTATCTCAGGTAGGCTGCGAGTCCCATGGCCACCCCTCTTGCCCTGGGTGGTGGCAAGAGCCTTAAGATGGTCCTCCATGAAGCGTTCGGAAGCAGCCGTTTCTCCCTCCATTATTACCAAAGGGGAGGGCACTTGCTTTTCATTTATCAGAATATTTTCTTAAGCAAAGGGACATGGGTCCTCCTCTCAAAATCACAGGGTCTTTCAAGGTTACAGAATCAGGAGAAAGGAGAGGAGAAGGAAGGGAAGACACCACACAACTCCCTGAGAAGAAGAAAAAAAAAAAAATCACAACCTTTTGGTTGAAGGGGTGTAGAAAGTATGGCCATCTCTTGTCTGTGTGGCTGGTTGTCAGAATTGGAATGTGAAAACAGGCGGGCATGCTGGACAGGAGGCAGATGGCGTAACCCATGGGGAGATATTTCATTGCTCGGAGTGAGACACCCAGGGAGAAAAAAGAACAGCAACAAGTGTGATGAATATGAGGTGACCCCCAAATAGAGGGACTGATGATAAGTCCCCCCCATATTGAGGAGGTAAAATGGAAATGCAGATCCACTCAGGTCTGGCAGATGGTAGCGGGGAGGGGAGGGAGTGACAGCTGATGGGGACAGGCTCTGTAACATATCCTTTTACGAAGTACTTTCACTTGTTTTATTTGGCTCAATGCCCACACAATCCTTATTCCCATTCTATAATTAAGGCCCATAAGGCTTAGAACAGTAAAGGGCCCTAGAGATGGGTAGAGCCAGGTCTTTTGACAATCTCATGGTTGTCCCAACCCAGATCTCATGACTGTAAAAGACAGTCTCTCTAGAGTGTTTATTTCATGCTTTCCAGAGCCTGCATGATGATTGTGTGGTGGGTGTTGTCATAATCCTAAAGGATGAGGGATGGCTGAGAAAGGGTTCCTGTAGTGCTGCCTGTACCTCCACTAAGCCTTGGGACTGGGGTCCTTGGCTCCTTCCTGTAGAAACACTTGGCATTTATCAAACACTAGTCTCCTCACCCTTCCTTTAATAATTATGCTAATACATGCCCTATACTCACCCATAACCTCACACTGACCCCCAAATCGAAAAGACATAAAAATCCTTCACATTGGGGCTCTGGAGGACCATCAACAAAAGCTTTCCTGAAACTGGAGCCTCCTGAAAGAAAGGAATCCACCCAAGCTCTCAGAGCAGGGATATGTAGGAATCTAGGCAGGGTTTCAGAGAGCAGACAGCTATGATTTACTATCAGCACAGAAAGACTGGCCAATTAAGTCACCCTGAGCTACAGCTCCTCCTTCCACTGATCCATTCTGCATTTGACAACAGTCCTAAAACAAATGTTAGGATTAGCAGAAACCCAACCCTTGTAAGAAAAACATAACGAGACTTCTTCCCCACTCCGACAGCATCCCAGGAACATATCCACTCCAACAAGCTCAAAGCTTGCCTGACGGGGTCATTTAGTCAAATGAAGGGAACCCTTCTCTGTGCCCACAAAGGGAGCCCTAACTTCAGGGATGTAGGATGTCTTGGAGAGGTGCTGGGGAGGAGCCTTTTCCCCAGCAAGTGCCTAGGATCGTGGTTCCAGAAAGCCTGCTGTTGCGTGTTTTCCTGCCTGGGGAGGCCGGCAGGGGCAAGCACTCAGAAGGAAATGTTTAGCACTGTAGAAGCCGCAAGTGCTGCCAGTTTTCTCTCCTGGCTTTGTCTTGGGGTTTGGGTGCAGAAGCTATTCTAGGATCCAAACGAACCCTTGGGCTGAGTAAACCTTACTGACATTTGGATCTGTCTCTCTCCTCCCAGTTTCTTTTCCCCAAATCTAACCCATCCTTTGAGACCAGATCAGATACCATTTCCTCCAAGAAGTCTTCCCTGGTGCCCGGCTAGAGACACTCTCTGTGGCCCTCTGTTTGAGCTCCCCTTGCACTCCCACTTCAGGGGAACTTAACACTCCCTAATTGGTGTGACTGTTATTTATATATCTCCTGCACTGTAAGCTCCTTGAGAGCAGTCTCTCTGTCTGGCCCATTGCTTTACCTCTCACAGCACCTAGCTCAGTCCCAAGGTGGCACTTAATAAATGGTGAATGAATGAAGGAGGACAGAAGCCAGTAGTCTTAGAATTGGAATGTCAGTTTTCCAATCCCTCCATCAATCCCTTCTCCTTTCCTTTTTAAATCTAAATCTGGATTCTAGCTAAGGCAAGGACTACCGGAAGAATGATGGGGCTTATTTGTTTTTTTCCTTTGAATGATGAAAGGCTAAGGCCCCCTGAGAAATGCACAGCTTTCCAAGATAAACAAAGAGAGCTGAACTCTGAGTGCCTCCCAGGAAATGCTAGAGTCAGCAAATTGTGTTGCGATGACCTTTTCAACTCCACATCAGAGCTGTCTGAGGTCTCTGGCTAGCAGGACATCTGACAAAGTGAAGGGAGAGCCTTCTTCAGGACCCTAACTGATGCCTGTGTTTGCACACCCCCAACCTGTTCTCTCTCTCTTTGTCTAGTTGCTCGGAGACTATGACAAAGTCAAGGCCGTGTCTGAGGGCTCGGACTGTCAGTGCAAGTGTGTAGTGCGACCCCTGGGCCGAGACGCCTGCCAGAGGGTCAACGAGGGGACCTCCAGGAAGGAAGACTTCTACACTGTGGAAACCATCACCTCAGGCTCATCCTGCAAGTGTGCCTGTGTTGCACCGCCATCCGCCCTTAATCCCTGTGAGGGAGACTTCAGGCTTCAGAAGCTTCGGGAGGCAGACAGCCGGGACTTGAAGGTAGGACCTGGTGTGGGTTGATGCCTGGGTGAGAGGGTGCCTTAGGGACCCATGAGTCTGGCAAGGCTGTTGCTGGGGATTGTAGGCCTTTGAGTAAGTGGGCCCTGTTTTAGCCTTTAAAGGAGGTCAGGCCCTGGCCTGAGAGTGTTGCGTGTGGGCCCAAAGCTGATGATCTGACAAACTGGTCATTTGCAACTCTAACGTCTGAGGGAGATGCCTAGAGCAGAGTGTGCCCGCCTCTCTTATGGAACCAAGGAGGCTGGGCCTGGGAGCAGCTGCCAGACCCAGCCGGCCAAAAGAACTCAGCATTCTTCTCCAGGAGAGTTACTGCCACAATTTGCTGTCAGCACAGGAAGCACCCCAAAGACACACCAGACACACAGAGAGAAGTGAGCCTTTAGTCCTCAGTGCAAGGGCTGGGTGACCCAGAGAAGAAGAGGCCTGGGGCCTGCTCTAGGTCCAGTCATCAGACTTTAATCCTGTAATTCTGGTTCACAGGGTGGGGAAGCTCAGGCCCTACCTGGGGCAGCCCAGTGGGTCAGCTGAGGGCTTCATCTGATTCCTGCCCTCCTCTCTTCATCTGCAGCAGGGGGTCGTGGGATGAGCTTGGTTTGGAGTCAGACTTGGGTTCAAAATCAGTGCTCTGCTACTGCTTGCTGCGTGATGCTACTCAAGTTACTCACCCGATCTGACCTCAGTCTCCTTGAGTTAAAAAGTAGGAAGAATAACATCTACCTTTGGGGGTTGTTTTGAGAATCGATGAAATGACAACTATTGAGTACTTGGCACAATACCTGACATATAGTTGAGGCTCAATAGACACTAGTTCCATTAATGAATGACCATGTAAAGTGCTACTGCTGCGCCGGCAGCTGGTACACACTCGGTAACTGGTCATCATTGATATTCCTTCAAGCAGAGTAGGGTTTACCAATAAAATGAGTGTTGCAGGATTCAGCCACATCACTCAGAAATACAGCTCTGCCGCGAAACAATCTCTGAACCGAAGGCACAGTTACCCAGTTATAGGATTGGATTCTTGGGGGATTCTGGAACAACAGTATGCAAAATTTTAGGAATCAGAAAATCATCACAGTACATATTAATCAGCTACCCTCCCTTGGCCCTTACCCAGGATTCAGCTACCTTCCTCTGAGGGGGAGGAAGGAGATCTTCTAAACATAAGCATTTCATACGTTGAATTCTTCATCTACTAGAAAAGCTGTTATTGGAGGAGCAGAGATTGCACAATAGTGTCCAACAAACTCTTCAGGGATGGTCCTTGGCAGGGAGGCTCAGTTTAAGCATCTCTCATCTGCTTCCTTAACCTGCACTTTGCAAGCCCTGGATGTCACCAGCGCCTCAGCCACCTTCCTCCCAGTGGCTCTGTACTGGCAGGAAGGACAGTGTTGAAAAAACTGAGAGAGCTGGGTACCCTTAAGACAACTTGCCGCCTCAAAGATGGGCCACTGGGTCTCTTTTACCCCAGGGGCAGGTTTGCTTTTAGTGCTAAGGGAAAGCTTGTTGGTGTCTTCCAGGGACTTCAGCAGACAATGCATGTGAGTCTTTCAGATCACTTGTTATGGGCCAAGTACTGTACTACGTATCACGGGTAATCGAAGATGAAGATGACATAGCACTACTTCCAAGGAGCTCACAGTCTAGTATGAAAGACAGACACGCATGCAACTGATGGACTTAGTAAAAGAAGTATAAACAGTTTGATGAAGCTGTCCAGACCTCAGTTGACTTGTTCTTGTAGGATTCTCCCATTTTCTTACCCGCGTATTCCAATAGACAGAATACACCTACGCCATTGGGTCTGCTTATGTGCCCACCCACACAAGTGCTGGTTTCTGAGGGCCACCTCTCAACTTCTGGCTAGTGGCTTCCCTGTCCAGCCTCCAACATGGAGACCTAAAAGGAAATGTCTCCCTCTGGACCTGTCTGCCCCAGGCTTGGACTAACGCCTGCCCTTGTTTCATAGCTCTCCACCATCATAGACATGCTGGAAGGAGCTTTCTATGGCCTGGATCTCCTGAAACTGCATTCGGTTACCACCAAACTGGTGGGGAGAGTGGACAAACTAGAGGAGGTAAGGAAGAGTCTGGGTTTCCATATCTTTCTCTTGATCAGGCCCCAAAGTGCATCAAACTTACCATACTCTTTTCTTCAGAAAGCACGTACCCTGGCTGTTTTTAACCCATTATTCTTTGCAAAGAAAAATATATACACAAAACATAAAACACTCATGCAAAATCATGCCAAATTGTTGGTGACAAAGAGAAATAGTGAAATATAAATGTAAATACCTTCTTTTTTCATATATAAGAACCATATAACCAATGTATATCTATTTTCCCCTTGACTTCCAGGGAACTCAGAGTTAAATAAAATGTAAAAGTGCAATAAGCATCTTACTTCCAGTTTTAAGATGGAGTCATGGGCTTCCCTGGTGGCGCAGTGGTTGCGCGTCCGCCTGCCTATGCAGGGGAACCGGGCTCGCGCCCCGGTCTGGGAGGATCCCACGTGCCGCGGAGCGGCTGGGCCCGTGAGCCATGGCCGCTGGGCCTGCGCGTCCGGAGCCTGTGCTCCGCAACGGGAGAGGCCACAACAGAGGGAGGCCCGCGTACCACAAAAAAAAAAAAAAAAAAAAAAAAAAAAAAGATGGAGTCATGTTTCTTCTGGGTATATGTTTGTTAATTTCTCTTTTTAAAAACTGTTCTGGTGCATGCCTCTGTGTGTGTGTGTTGGGGGGTGTAAACCATCTCAAATCCATTTTAGAGAAAGAAGACATAAAAATGATTACTAATAACTAATATTCCCTATTGCAAAACATTCAGGCTGATCACCCACAGGAAGAATAGACTAGTAATTTAATTTTCATAGACAGAGATACCTCATTTGTATGACTGAGTTCTAGAGAGATGCATAGCTGTAGCTATGGTTTTCAGCTGGTGTGTGATATGGTGATGGGAGATAAAAGTCATTATAAACAATCATGTTGACATTGTTTTGTTGCTGTAATGCTTTAACATATAAATAAGAAGTCATTTAGTTATCAGAAAAAGAATGATCATCATTCAGCCTGATTGGTAAGAAGCTTATGGATGTTTCTTCGACTGGCATCCAGTTCTGGAATGGATATTTGAAACAGTGACTCAAAGAGCTGCTGCTTCAAGTAGAAAACTATTTAATTTTTAGAATTTTTTAAACATTTTTTATTGGAGTATAGTTGCTTTACAATGTTGTGTTAGTTCCTACTGTACAGCAAAGTGAATCAGCTATACGTATACATATATCCACTCTTTTCTGGATTTCCTTCCCATTTAGGTCACCACAGATCACTGAGTAGAGTTCCCTGTGCCATACAGTAGGCTCTCATTAGTTATCTACATTATACATAGTATCAATAGTGTATATATGTCAATCCCCATCTCCCAATTCATTCCACCCACTCCCCTTCCCCCTTGGTGTCCATACATTTGTTCTCTATGTTAGAATGTTTATATAAGTGGTAAATTTAATAATGGGATGAATGTAAACATATTAATATATTGCTCCTGAAAAAGTGGGCTTTTGTGGGTCTCTCATGGAGGAGCTGAGGTTCCCTGATGGGTGATTAGTAAGTAGGATGAGAAAAAAGTAAGGATCTTTAGTGTGACAGAAAGGGAACTCACTGGACTAGGAGTCAAGACAGAGTGAATTACTCTTTGTTTGCCATTACCAAGCAGCCATATCTCACTTTCTCCATCTGTGAAGTGGGAAAGGTCCCCTACCTACTTTGTATGATTGCTGAGGAGATAAAAGTTGAGCTAATCATTTTGTAAACACTTTGAAATGCTAAATAAAACAAAGCACTCAGGTTATGACCAAGGAGTGAGTGCGGGCAAATGTCCCTCTGTTGCTTTGCCAAGAGAACTGGGACGAGGCTGATCAAACGCTGTGGTCTCAAGATTGATTTCAGCACACTCCCTACACTCCTAAAAATGTTCCCAGAAAGTGAACACCAGATCCTTCTCAACTCACCCTTAGCCTTAGCTCCCCCGGTGCTGGGATGAAGTGTTTTCTGAACATGGCCATTTGCTCTGGGAGGGTTGGTAGGTCCACAGTCACTTCAGTTACGAGGTCTAATGAGCGGGGTCAGGACATTGGAGCCCAAGCTTGTAGGCAGATCAAGGTGGCCAACAGGATCATGGCAGTCCACTCTTATCACCCCAGTCTTCCTGGAGGGGCTCCCGAAGAGAATCAGGCCACTAGGCATCTCGAGTCTCTCCTTTCCTGATGTTGACAGCTGGAATGATGGGATTCGGAATGATCAACACCATCCTACTACCAATGGACTTCACGTAGGCTTGGGATTCTTTCTGCTATTGAAAACCACCTTCTGGTTCTTTCAGATGGGTTCAAAAGGAATTAAACCAAGATCCCATTGGACCTTCAAAGTTGGAAAGTGCCTCTCTTTCTCTTGGCCCCTAGAACCATCCAAATGTGCAATGCCCCTTTAAAAAAAAAAAAAAAGATTGATTTTCTACAGGAACAGGGGTGACAGCCACCTCTTCTGCCTTTACCTGACCTTGGCAGCCACATGTTTTTCATTCTGTCTGGAGAACACAGCCTGGGAAAGATAGCTCTGGGGGTAGAACACAGTGTTCATGAGGCCAAGGTCAGGCACTCAGCCTCTGAGAAGGCCAGTGGGCTGAGCTTTGTTCAAGGGCTATAATGTTTCCAGCCTTGTCTAGCAGCTGAGCACTCCCTGCTGGCAAAGGGTAGGAGTGTGGGTGAATTTGGTGCAGTGCCACTATCCAGCAGGATGTATCTTCTGTGCAGTCATACAGTCACTGGGTTTTTGCCCAAACCAACCTTAGTTATATCGATGAGAGTTACCTCTTTTTCAAAACTGTGGAACGATTAGTAGCAAAAACTGGACCTTTATAATAATAATCATCATCATCCCTTATATTTGTGTAGCATTTGTGGTTTTAAAGCATCCCATATACATTTCTCTTATTAGTTCCTGTGAGCTGGACAGGATATGAGACCGAAGGAAATTAGATGACTTTCCTTCAGTCACAGTGCTAGTGAAGTATAGGCTGGAGCTCAGGCCTTCTGGTTCCTGGCTCCTCAGGGCTCTTTCTAATCAACCTCATAAGTTTCTTCAAATCATTGCTGGCTGCCCTGGGAGCATCAGTTTTTCCTAACCAGAACTTACAGCAATAGCTCTTCCAAGGGAATTTCTAGGCAGAACCATGGCCATACCCCATAAATCCTGTTAAATAGGATTAAAGTTAAGTTAGAGAAGTTCCCCAAATTTTCCACTGAAAGTTTCCCCAAACAGGTAGCCCAAGATGACAGGGTACTTTGGTGTGACAATAGATACAGTTGGGTCTGGGCCCTGGGCCCACAGACCAGAGCCATGTCTCTCAGCTTCAAGTCCAGCCACTCGTCTCCTGGCTCTTGCTGGCTGACTCTGTCTGCAGTCTGCATGCAGTGAAAAGGCAGAATGTTGGGTAAATGGAAAAAACACTCCTTCTCCAGCCTGGCTGTGCAGGAGGAATGGGAGTGAAACTCTGCTCCTGGTCTTTGAATATTCTTGAATCCCAAAGAGAGCTCTTTGGAGGTCAGACCAGGCAAAAGGGTCACATTGGAGGGACATTTTGCCCAGAGTAAGATCAATACTTGGCAGAAGAAGTAGGCACGCACATGTGTATACATTCACCTCAGCTATGTAGGAGGATATAAGAATGGAAACTCCATTTGCAGATGAAAGAGGAAGAAAGGAGAGAGAAATGGAATCTGAACTGTTGAGAATTTCACCTCTTGGTAAAATTAGCTCTGGAAGCTCTTCTTGGTGGAGTGATTTTGGTTGAGCTTCTGTTTTAAATCGTGAAAAATAACACATGTATAGAAAAGTGCATAAACAATGAATGTACAGCTTAGCAAATTATCATAAAGCAAATACCCATGTAACCAGCACCCAGCTCAAGAAACACCCCAAAAGCCCCCCACATGCCTTCTCCCATTCACATCCCCCCCCCCGAAGGGAACCTCTATCCTGACTTTATGTTAATCATCTTCTTGCTTTTCTTTGCAGTTTCATTACCTAAGGATGCATCCCTAAATACAACAGTTTTGTCTGTTTTTGAACTTTAAATATGTAGAATTCTACAGAAGTGCGTGTCTATGTGTGTGCATGTTGGGCTTCTTCCACTCAACTTAATGTTTTTAATGCTCACCTATGTCACTTTTTGGCTTGTAGTTCATTCATTTTTATTCTTGTGTAGTATTCTAGCGTGAGATTATACCACAATTTATTGATCTGTTCCACTGATGGCGGATATGGGGGTTATTTTTAGTTTTGTAATTCATAGTAACCCCAGGGGCATCCCTCTATATGCACATCCCATACATGCATACATTTCTCTATGATATGTAAGTAGGAATGGAACTACTGGGCTATGAGTTATGCTTATCGGCAACTTTAGGGGATACAGTCGGCCTTGCACATCCACATGTTTCTCATCTGTGGATTCAACCAATTTGAATTCACATGGAATTCAACGTTTATAATTACTTGGATGTGACTGTGTACACATGTGCCTTTGTATACGTGTGGGTGTATATCCCAGGCTCTTAAAATAGATGCATGCCTACAATTTGATTCAACCACAGAAATTTTGGGGGGATCGAAAATATTCCCCCCCAAGTTCCAGAAAGCACCAAAAAGCACAACTTGAATTTGCTATATGCCAGCAACTATTTACATAACATTTACATTGTATTAGGTATCATAGGTGATCTAGAGATGATTTAAAGTATACAGGAGGATGTCTGTAGGTTTTATGCAAATCCTACACCATTCTATATAGAGGACTTGAGTGGATTCTGGTATCTGTGGGGAGTCCTGGAACTAATCGCCTGCAGAGACCAAGGAGGGACTGTATTGCCAGGCTGTTCTCCCACGTGGTAGTACGAGTTCATGTTGCCTCCAGCAGGGTGTGAACGCTCCGCACACATTCTTACCGAAACTTGGTATTGGCAGACTTTCTAATTTTTATCAATTTGGAGCATGTATCTTAGTGGGACCCTTTCACTGTGTGCCACAAACTTAACCCCCAAAACCTCTTTCCTATTCCTCTAGTGGAGTCCTGAAACCGCACGGGCATTCCTGTAGAACTTGTCGAAGTAGAAGTAACATCCAAGGTAGTCAGTGGTCCAAGAACCTTCTATGTGGTAGATCCAGGCTGACACTCTTCTGTAAGTGGCTGGGAAGGGAAAAGGGATGCAGGAAGGACCGGTATGTATTGGAGCTGGGGTGGGTGTAGGCACAGAATATAGGTGCCAGGAGAGATAGGAACCAGAAGTCTAGAAGGAAAATCTGTAGCTTCCAAAGGCAAAGGCAGACCCTATTCATTACATGTAGACCTGGCGTTGGCACAGATTCAGCTCAGAAGACTTTTGCTCTGAGCGCTGAGTGCACCCAGAGACACAAAGACTTGTAGGTTGCCCAGGCCTAAAAATGGATTCTGATGACAGCAGGACAAGAGGCAGAGGTACAGGCCTAGTACCACGTACTGCTTCCAGGAGTAGATTTATTATCCAAGCAAAGAAAAAGACAAACAGAGGGATAGGTCATTAAAATAATTTATTCTAGCATCAAGCCTTTAGTTGAATTAAGTCATGCCCATAAAAATTGCAAATCTTTGTGAAGAAATGCCCTACCTCCACTTAGCTGCAGTACAACTGGCAACATTTATAATTACTTGGATGTGACTGTATACACATGTGCCTTTGTATACATGTGGGTGCATATCCCAGGCTCTTAAAATAGACGGATGCCTACAAGCTTCCCAAAGTGTGATTTCTGTTGCCCAAGTGTATGTGTGTCTCTCGCACCTACCCGCTGGAGTTTGCAAACCCCATCCATGAGTACAGATGGCACTGTGGAACCTTGTGTGTCATCTGAAGCTTTTTCTTCTGATAATGGTGTGTCCAAATGGGATTTAAAGTCTACAATGGATTTACCAGACCCAGAACTGGCCCTCTCCCCAGAATGTGCTGGCACAAGCATTACTGAGGGCTTCTCCCCCAGACATAAGGATTTGGTGGCCTTTGTGTTTCTGGTCTGGAAGGCAAGATCAAAGGATCATTCCTGACTCTGGGGGATATATCTTTTTACCAACTAATAGGAAAATGTAATTTTTGTCTGTGCAGGCCTGGCCATGAGTTAGGGGAACTGTCTCTTTCCAAGCCTCTCCTCTCTGCCCTCCCTCCACTCACATCAAGACACCCCAAGTGCTCACTCTTTCTCCTGATCAAATCTGCACTCACAGAAGGGTTTGCTGTAAATCATTTCACTCTTCTCCTTACTCAAGTGCAGCCTTGGAGAGGAGTGTCACTCACCCTGTCTGACCATAGTGTCCTCATCTGTGAAAAGGGAAAGGATTGGAGATAATATTTCTAAGATACATTTCAGCTCTAACGTTATTTAATTCGGTTTACGTCTTAGTATGGGTTCAGGTCAATATATAACCTCTCCTGGGTTTTATATATACTTCAAATCTAATCTGTCACGGTGGCATGAAAGGTTTTCTTCTTGGCTAAAGGGATTTAAGGTGTGAGCCTCAGCCCTCCATCTGCTGGCCTAGGAATAGCTTGCAGCTGCCAGGATGTGAGGGAGTGTGTGGCTGTATTTATGGGGTTCAACATCAGAGGCCTGGGACTTCTTGCTCTTTACTTGTTTGACTATCTTCCAGGCTCTGGACTTCTTGAGGACAACCTGGGTCTAAGTTATCTTTGTTTGCCAAAGTTTAGCCCAACGTGGATGTGACTAGATGCTCAACAGCTGTTTGGTTGGGGGAGTGATTGAACACGTCAGCTGGCCGCCCCATGCAGCCAGGCCGGCCTGCCCTGTGGTCAGGGATTGTGCTGCGTCCTGCCTGTCCTGTCAGCTGGAGCACCAGCTGTTTCTAGCTGCTCTCCCCATCCAGCTGTCTTATAGGGGCTGGAGACAGCTGTCACCTAGGGTGTCCGTCCCAGGCCACCTGGTCCTAGTCGCGTCTTGGAGGGCTCTGAGGGGGGAAGGGCAGGGCAAGCTATGGGAACTCCGAGCCCTCCCACCAGCTCCGGTTACTCCCACACTATCTCACTTCACTCCCACAAGGAACCGTGCTCCTTGTGTCCTCAGGCTTTTGCCATCTGCCTCTGAGCCTTGGGCACATCCAGCCACCTACTAGTGGGGGCACATGCCCGCTGCATGACTTGGGGCCATGGTTTGGCTCAGCTGCCATCTTGCTTAGTCTCCTTCTACAGGAGTCTCTTTACAACACACCAGCTTTGGGTCCTCGCCTTCTTCCCTGTCCCAGCCACACCAAACCTTAGCTCCCCTCCCCTTTTCCACCTGTGTATCTGCTACTGAGGTCCCATGAGTCCGTCCCACTCCACCTTCGGTGACGCGTGTCAAGCCCTGTTTTGTGCGCTGTGCCACATACAGCCCTTCATTCGTTCTCCAAACCAAGCCTGGTGAGGTAGGTATCATTATTCCTTCCTCCTCTAACTGATGGGGCCTGGAGAGGTCCCATCACTTGCCTTATGTAGTTACATAAAACCAGGTAATGACTGTGGTGTGGGTTTCATACCTGGTCTCCAGAGCCAGCACTTTGCCCACCACACCTCGTCCCTGGTTCTGGTTGGGAAAACAAGACCACAGAGAGCTGATAGACCTTTGAACTCTGGTTGTCTTTCCCTCGGGTCCCAACAGTTTTGGCTTAAGCTGCCCCATGGTCTCACCCAGGCATGCACACACTTGTCCAATAGCTGGACAAGGTCAGGACACAGTCTGTGCCCATGGAACAGCCTTTCCCTGGAACATGCACATGCCCATTGCACCAGTCTGCATATCTGCTTGTGTTGTCCCTCCATGGCTCGTTAAAGCTGTCCTCTGACCAACTGTGCTGCCCAGTGCTGACTGCCAGCTGGACCCTCAATTCCACCTACATCCAGTTCCCCTTTTCCCAGGGACTTGCCTAGTTTGCACACTTCCTCCCCTCTGGCACCTGTGCATCTGACTGTGGTCAGCACAGGACACCTGTCCCCAAGTGGCAATGCGGGCTTGCTCTCAGTAGGTACCCTCCAATGCCCTACTACATGCCCCCAGCACATGGCACTTGTTCTGTGAATACGTCTCACTTCCTTGGCTCTGTCTAGCCCAAGGACAATGACACAGTTCCCAGATCTTTAATCGCCCTGGCTGGCTGTGTCCTGCCTTCTGTGCCAGCCCTCTATCTACCTGCTCTTTTCCCCTCCTGCTTTCCCTCCTCACAGCACCAGGATCCTTGGCAGGGACCATGTGGTGTGCTCACCCCTGGCAGACAGGCACCCTTCCCACTTCCTCCGCCACGTTGCCAGTGCCATGCACGAGCCAAGTTGCACACACCATAAATGTCACAGTTGCAGCTGTCCCAGAGGGGAAGAGCCAGAGGCATGAGGTCATGGAGTTCACCCTTCTCCCAGGGCAGGATCGAGAGTGTCTTGTGTGGGCACCATCCCCGGTGCCTCCTGAGATGTACCCCACAAAAGGCCCTTGGTGTGAGGAAGGCAGAGCCCCAGGGAGGAGTGGGGAGCCCGGCAAGGCCAGCACGCCTGGGGAAGAGGTGGCTGAGTGGGAGGGGTGGCTGGCTGCTGCTCTGCCGCCCTGGGGGACATCAGCTGGCTTGGCCCAGCAGGCCGATGGGGTGATGCCACCACCAGCCTGGTGTTTATTCAGGTGGCTGGCGGGCTTTGCTGTTCCCTTGAGGGGAATAAAGAATATTGCTCCTCCGGGGTCTCAGGGCCAGGCCTGTCTCAAACCCTCCTCTGTGGAAACTCAGAATAATAGCTCCTCACTAAAACCAGAAAGGGTATTGGCATTTCTAAATCAATGAGAGGGGAGCCTTCCAGGGGCCTAGAAAACCCAAAATCTGGAGGGCAGGGGCTAAATCTGTGGGGTTGCCCCTTTGCCTTGCAGCAAGTGCAAGGACCAATGCTGACTCTTTTGAGGTGTTCAGGAATTAGATGGGATCTTGATTTAGGCTACTTAGGCCAAACCATTGGGTCCACCCAGAGAGGGGTCTTAGGGCCATGGCTGGGCAGCAGTTGTGGACATGCCTCAGTCTCCACCTTAGACAAGTGTCGTTGATCTTGCCGATGAGCTAGAATCTGCATCTGTCCCATCACTCTGACTTGCTTTGCTTCATTGCACTTTTCACTAGTTGATGTTTTCTCCCTTATTTCTTATTTATTGTTTACTTCCCCTCATGGAGTGTGATCTTCATCAGAACAGGATCCTTGCTGGCCTGGCTTACCCTCAGTGCCCAGGGCTGAACTCACGAGTGCATTAATGAAGAAGTACTATATCGAACCCCTGAACCTTCTGGGGCTTCATTACCTGTCACAGGATGTGAGAGTTACAGGAGAAGATGCCCAGGTGCAGCTCTTAGCAGGCGCTTATAGATGTACAGAAATGCTTGAATCCCACTCAGGCACCAGGAACTTTTCCTGTCGGCCCCAGAAAGCACCTGGTTCCTGCAAAACAGTCTTTCTCACACATCTGGGCCGCCTTTCCATTAGCTTTACCCCAAGCTTCCTACATTTAAGACAGTGCTTCTCAAACTTTAATGTGTATGCAGATTGCCTGGGCATCTTGTTAAAATGCAGATTCTGATTCAGCGGGTGTGGGTCAGGTGGGAGCTTCTGCATTTTAACAAGCTCCTGAGTGATGGAGTGATGCCTATGTTGCTGGTCTCTTTGAGTAGCAAGGATTTATGGGAATCCAACATTTTTCTATGTCTCTGTATGTGCATATCCTATCGTATATCCTGAAACCAAACTGACAGTGTTCACTGGCCCCTGTGATGCGCTCAGTGCTGCTTGAGAGCTGGCTGAGTGCCAGGAACCTCTCCTGGTGTTCTTAGTGATCCAGCAAGTGAACTGAAGAAGCAAGGGCCAAGAGGCTGGGTGCTGGATTCAGTTCTGCCACTTTTAAAAATGATCATGGGAAAAATCACATCCTTACTCTGGGCCTCAGTTTCCTCATTTGTGAAATGAAGGGTTAGGCTTGAGTTCTGGGGTCCATTCCAGCTATAACATTCTATGAAAAATAACAACCACTTAGTATGCCCCGTGCACTTCCACATATAGTTTAACTCATTTAATCCTCAGAACAACCCATAGGGCAAGTGCTAGTATTAACCCCAATTTACACATGGGCAAAACGAAGCACAGGGAGCTTAAGTAATTTGACCAAGATGACAGATCTAGCAGTGGCACCATTGAGATGTAAACCAGACAGTCTCCTCCAGAATCCACGCTCTTAACCACTGTACTTAACTGACCCTGATAACACTTATCAGGAATGACTGCACCCCCAGTAAAACCACTTCTGTGTATTCTTGAAACAAGACCCCTTCTCAAGGGCTTTAGCTCTCATAGTTAATTCTGTGCAGTTTAGAGAGGTTGGCTTGGCCTTAGCCCCACAGACACATTCAGCCTTTTCCAGTGCTCAAAATCTGGCGTGCACTGAAATGCTGTAAGAATAGCATGGCCAGTGGTCTAGAGCCTGGTTAGTTATAACAATCATGTCGTGGGCTCCTTTGGGCAGCCCACGTAGGGCCACTGGAGCCACAGTGTCTGGGTGTCACCATCTGCCTGCACACCCCCTAACTCTGAGCCACCGTGGCTTCCCTCTGGGACATGAGTAGCATCTTACCAGGCTGCAGACCGTGCCCGGCAATGTCTGAGCTTTTGCACTTCTCATGTCTGTCTGTCAAAAAAAAGATGAAAAGTAAATGCATCTTCTATTCTTCCATGGTTACTTCCTCTATAGCCCTCATAAACAGGGCTCAAAGGAGAACATCACATTTAAAAATTCAGATGCTCATGGAAACCTTAGAATGGGGGCCAACGCTGGACAATGTTAGATCTCAGTGCAGTAAACTTCTCTAAGAATAACTAGAGGAGAAAGGATACCTCTAAGCCTGTTGACAGCTGTCCAAGATTCAGATCACAGTCAGCTTCATCTTCTCCAGGATGCTGCCTCTCATGCCTCTAGTCCACTCCCCCCCTTTGAACCCATGTTTGGCACTTACAGAACCTGACATGGTTGGTCATCTTCTTTCGGCAGCGTGGACCCTGTCTCCCCCATTACAGTTGTCCTCCCACGGCACCCACCGCCTTCCCAGGACAAGAACCCCAGGGGAATTAGAGGCTTTCTTTCTGTCATAAGGTACCCTAGACACACAGGAGGTACTCACCAGTGTTGGTTGACTGAAATGTAGCTTTAGTCCTTTCTGGTATGAGCTACGTCTGGAACATGCCTAATTCACCAAGCCATTTAGGGAAACTTTTTATGTGTGAATAGGAAAGTTTAAAGCCAGCCTATCAATTTCCTATATAAATGATGCTTTTAAAGTGCTGGGGAGCCATAAAAAGAGAGTGAAATATTGCCATTTGCAGCAACATGGATGCACCTAGAGAATATCATACTAAGTGAAGTAAGTCAGACAGAGAAAGATAAATATGATATCATATCACTTATATGTATAATCTAAAAAATAATACAAAGGAATCTATATGTAAAACAGACTCACAGACATATTAAACAAACTTATGTTTACCCAAGGGGCAAGGGAGGGGGATAAATTAGGAATACGGGATTAACAGATGCAAACTACTATACATGAGGTAGATAAGCAATACGGATTTACTGTATAGCACAGGGAACTATATTCAATATCTTGTAATAACCTATAATGGAAAAGAATCTGAAAAATGTATACGTGTGTGTGTGTGTGTGTATAACTGAATCACTTTGCTGTAGACCTGAACCTAACACAATATTGTAAATCAACTATATCTCAATTGAAAAAAAGACCTTTAAAAAGTGCTGGGGAGGGCTTCCCTGGTGGCGCAGCGGTTGCGCGTCCGCCTGCCGATGCAGGGGACACGGGTTCGTGCCCCGGTCCGGGAGGATCCCACATGCCGCGGAGCGGCTGGGCCCGTGAGCCATGGCCGCTGAGCCTGCGCGTCCGGAGCCTGTGCTCCGCAACGGGAGAGGCCACAACAGTGAGAGGCCCGCGTACCACAAAAAAAAAAAAAGTGCTGGGGAATAGTTTGTGCTCATTAGAAGAGCAGACTATGTAGATTTCTTTGGCCACCTCTTTTAAAATTGCTCAGAACATCTTTCATTAACTGAGCCACTGGTTCACGTGTGTAGAGGTGCAAGCGAATGGAATTTTTCTGTAATGTTACTCGTCACTGGTTAAGAGCTTACTGTGAACAAAGGATGGAAAAATAACAGGTGTCCCAGTAGCCCAGGGACATGGCAGTGTTATTATTAGGAAAGCCGTGGTGGTATTGGAAAGCATTTCCAGCAGAAGACATATTGGAGCCAAGCTGCCCTGGAAATGCCGCCTGGGACCGAGCTCCGGTCCTCAGCACAGGTCTGGACACACTCGAGGGCCCCAGTTGTTTCTGGCTGATGTCTCAGCCTGTCTGTTGAGTCTCTGTGCTCTAAGCAGAAGCTGGCTGCTATCTCCCTCCTGTTTGTCTTCAAAGCACTTTAAAGGACTCTCTTTTTAAAATTTTCTCTCTTAGGAAGTTTCTAAAAACCTCACCAAGGAAAATGAACAAATCGAAGAGGACGTGGAAGAAATTCGAACTGAGATGAACAAGCGAGGCAAAGAGAACAGCTCCAGTAACATCCTAGACAGCATGCCGGACATCCGCTCGGCCCTGCAGAGGGATACGGCTGCAGCCTACACCCACCCCGAGGTACAGCCCAGCCTCCAGGGGCTCTGACCACAGACCCCCAGAAATCATACTCCCAGCACCTCCCATGTGCATAGAGCTTGCAGACTTCAGTCCTTCCATGGGCATGGTCTCGTTTCATCTACACAGCAGTTCTATAGGTCTGATGCGGCAGGGGTTGACCCCATTGTACTTAATTAACGTTGAAGCCCAGAGAGGTTCAGTGAGTTCTGAAGCCAGGACTCAAATCTGGGTCTTTTGAGTTTCAGGCCCCATTCTTTTTATTATCCTCCATCCTGCCTCTTCGAGCACTACGTCTTTCATCATAATACCATGTGGTCTTCACCACACCTCTGGAAGGCAGGCTGGGGCAGAGATCAATATCCTCACTTTGCAGATGAGAAAACAGATCCAGGAATGCTCAGTCTCCCTTGCTCAGCTGGGAGGTGGTGATAGGGGTCTCAAACCTCTACCTCTTCCCACTCAGCGTTGTCTGGAACACAAAGTCACCTGTGCAATGAAATGAAACACTATCTAATGTGATTTGAGTGATGCCAAAGGACCTATTTGCTTAAAAATACGTCCTCATTTGATACCTGTTTCTTTTGGCTCTAGTTACTAAGTTATGTATATGTGCTAATATTCAGGAGTTACGTGTGTTATTTTATTTAATGTATTGGACTTGAAGAGTGTGGATGCTATTAGCAAGGCAGGTCTGGATGAAGTATTATAAGAGGGGTCCCTGGCAACCATGGGATAGCAGCAGTTAAGAGGGGTCTTGCTCAGTTTTACTGGGCCAAGGGTTGGTGGTGGACGGCAGAGCGTGGATTCCAGGTGAACCACTGAGGGATCCCCTCAGCCTGGGGCAGGCGGGCAGGGTGTGGGTGAAGCAGGGCCTGGGACGGGGACTTTCAGAGCCCCTGAGCTGTTGTATGTGCTGTGACATTGAAAAGGGCTGGGAAGCATTGCTACGAAGGATCCTGTTGCCTGGGTCATTAAGAATTGGGGTAAGAAAGGAAGTAAGAATGACTAGGCATGTGGGCTTGGAACTCTTGAGCAAAGAAACTCCCCAAAGTGGCGCCAAGCAGACAGCAGCTGTGGGTTTGGGGAACCTTGGGGTCATGTGTTCCAAAGGCAGGAGAGCAGGCAAGAAGCCCTGAAGAGAGTATGGTGCCTGCACCCTGCCCCATTTGTAACTCAAAATAAAACCAATTCCAACCCAGAAAATAAGTACAAGGAAGGCCAATTTTCTGGCTTAGCCCATGATGACTACTTTGATGGGGTTTTTGGGGAAATATCATATTCCTTCAAAAATTATTTTTATTCTCATTTTTGGGTGTCCCCAACATGCCAGCTACTGAGTGTGTGTTTAGTCTGCTTGGTGGGTCATCCCTGAGCAGGTCTGAGTTTGTAAACCAAAGAGCCAAAAGACATTTCTGGGCTGGAAGGGAACTTGGAGGTACCCTCGCATCACACCTGGGGCCCTGCGGCTCCCATGGCAGCCCGTATGGCATCCTCTGCTGGCCCAGCAGCCCAGCAGAGTTAGGCGCTCCCTGTCCTCTCTGGCTTCCAATTTCCCAGTCGGCTGAGCTCGAGAATTCCATCTGTTGTCTTGATGACACGTTATGTGGTATGTTCAGGAACCCAGCTCAGATTTCCTGAAGGCAAATCAACCACACCAAACTCTTTTTCTCCTTGCTCAGCAAAACTTTCTCCCTCCTGAAATCTCCATTCACACATTGTGGAAGTTAGCACAATCCACCCAAACCAGGGGGGTGTGGGCAGAGCCAGGGCCAGGGTGGGACTGGAAAGGGGGAAGTGGTGAAGGAGGCAAGGCTAGGATCTCCCTCTCCCTTTGCATCTGTCTGTCTCTTTAGTGAACCCCGTGCTGAAAAAGGGGGTGAGTGGGGTGTCTGGGTTTGGCTGTTATTTTCAGGGTTCTTACAGATGATGTCAGGGTTTCTTGGAATGGTGAATGGCACTTTGTTGGAGGCCTCTTTCCAGGAAGGTCCTTGCCTGGAAGGTTGGCAGGGGGCTCTGGGGGGGTGGGTTGGGAGTGGAGAGGGTAGGGTAGGATTGGGAAAATTGGGACACCAGCAGTTGAAGTCATACAACAGTTTAACGGAGAGAGGAAATCAAAGCTTGCGGGGGCCACTGCCTCCCAGTGCAGCCAGCGAATCCAAGGAAATTATATGTTCTCTGGCAGAGGCTGTCTGTGGTCTTGCTCCATCTTCTTGGCTGGAAGAAGGAGCTGCAGTTCCCGCTCATCCCTAAGAACTTGGATTAAAGACAGTTCCTGGGGTTTGCCACGAAGAAATGACAACTTGCTTTTGCAATGCAGAGGGAAACCAGAGTCTGGCAATTAGATGGCCCGCGGCGTCAGAGTCAAGGGCTGGGGCCTCTTGTCAGCCTCCCAGGCAGCTCTTTCCTATGGGAAATGAGGGATCCCCAAGTCTGCTGGGCACTAGCCAGACCATGGCCCTCAGGACTTGGGGATGTAGACAAGTTTTTGGATGGCAAATGAGTTAGTCCTGTGGTCACAGCTGAGGACAATGTGGCTTTAATGTAAGGTAGAGCACAGGCTCTGAAGGCAGGCAGCCCTGGGCCTATTTAATAGCCGAATGACTTACTAAGTGCCCCTCTCAGCCACTTAATTGACTGACCTTCAACCAAGTTGCTAAATGACTCTGAGCCTCTCCTTCCTCATCTGTAAAATGTGGATAATAATATCTACCTTGCCCCCTTATTTTAAGGGTTGAAAATAATATAACGGGACATGTCTGGCCATAATAGGTGCTCTGTAAAACGTCATCAGCACCAGCCAAGTATTCCCTGAGCTTCTGATGGAGGTCTCCTCACCAGCAAAGAATGGGAAGTGAGAGAGGGGCAGGTAGCAGGAGTAGGGGCTGCCCGGGGCACAGATCTGCCTGTTTCTTCTGGGCAGCGCTCTGGCCCCAGTCAGGGGAGTCTGTCAGAAAGTGTCCCTTGTCTTCCAGGAGTCGGTCAGCTCAGGGGAGCAAGGAACACATATTCAGGAGCTGCCATGTCTGCTGTGCCATCTGGATAAACTCTCTTGTCTCGGGAAAACCTGTATAGACTTGGGGTGTGGTTGGGTGTGAGGACTGTAGGTTTTCTCCAGGCCAGATTTTAAAGGTCAAAACAAGAGCCTGATTTGCTTCTTCCTGTGCAAAGTGAGAAAGTTGGCCGTGATAGCTGGATCCCTGCCAGCTAATGTTCAGTGAACCTGAAGGTCCTGCATGCTTTACTGATGGAGCCACTGCCCCTCAGGAGCTGGAGCCACTGCCCCTCAGGAGCTGGACCCCCTGTCCAGTGGCTCTGACTTTCAGCACAGCTAGCTCACAGGCCCTGTGCCCAAGGCCCTCTGCTTTCACAGGTGGGCGATTGTGATCCTGGGTGAGGGGACATGACTAGATGGACCAAGGCAGGACCCAGAGACTCTGCCACACTGTGGACACAAGAGCTCAGTCCCCAGGCAGTAGCTCTGTGGAGGACAGGGTGGTCCTTCCATGAGACCAGAACCATCACAGAGGACTTCGGTGGTACCATCAAGATGCCCAGGTCATCAGCTACCTACTTGAAAGCATCATTTGATTTGACAAAAATCCCAGTGTTAGTCACAAATGTAGATGGTTGCTTGGGATTTGTTATGATTCAGAAATTCAACTTAACAAGCACTTACCCAGGGGAATTATAGATGAACAAGAGGTGGTCTCTACACTTCCAGTTGCTCAGTCAACAGAGGCAACATCCTTAAATAATGCCTGTGGAAGGCAGGCTGAGAAAGGTGGTACAATAGAAGTACAGACTTGCATCCATTAGGAGTTGTGTTCCGCTTTGAGTAAGAGACCGAAATACAGTGCATTAAACAACAGAGGGGTTGGTTGTTGTTTCATGTAGAAGAGCTCTGGAGGCAGGTGGCCCAGGGCTGGTATAGTCAGCTGCAAGATGTCATTAGTGATGTCCATCCTCAAAATCCCCTCATGATCACGAGATGACTGCTCAGCTCCAGCCATCCTGTCCATATTCTCCTGGCCAGAGAAATGAGGAAGAGTGCAAGAGATGCCTTCCAGCTGAGTCAGCCCCACGTCTTAAGAAACTTCTCCAAAAGCTCTTCCCACCAACTTTTACTTATACCCTACCAACCAGAACTTAGTCCCATGACCACACCCACAAAACCAGTTTCTCATTAAGTCAGGAACAAGGAGACAGGGGATTTGGGTAGTCACTTGGAAGTCTCTGCCACAAAGTGCAAAGTGATGATTGGGAAAGAAAGATTAATTCTGAATGAAAAGGTCTGGGAGTATTTCCTTGGGGTCCTGAGATTTTAGCCAGGCCTTGAAAAATGGGTTGATTTCAAGAAATAGCTATATGGGTGGTGGGGGGGAAGAGAACGGCCTTCCAGACAGAGAAAACAGTCTGAGCAAAGACCCAGAAGCTCAGGAGAGCCAAGAAGTTCAGGAGTCAACCAAGTGCCTGGAGTACCGGGGGTGTCGGCGCTGGGGGGTGGAGCAAGAGAGAAGGATGCTGAGCTGGGTCAAGTCGATTTGAGTTCTCAGTGCCAGGCCAAGGACTTTGGACTTTATTCTGGATTCGTTAGGGAGGGCTTGGGGCAGTTTGTTCTAACAGCATAAGTAAAAGCAGTCATGATTCATCCTGAGGTATGCATCTTGCTCCTCAGCCTTCATGTCCCAGCCACATGGACCTCACTAGAAACAACTGATACCAGATCTAAGTCACCCAGCATCCCCAGGCCAGAGCTGAGAGGACAACTGCACTCTCTGAGAAGTATAGCATGGAGGTTAGAGACAGAGTCTGGAGCCAGACAGCCTGGGTTCAAATCCTGCCTCTACCACTTACCTGCTGTGGCACCTTGGGCAATTTACACAACCTCTCTGTGCCTCAGTTTCCCAATCTGTAAATGGAAATGATTAAAAATGGTTCCTACCTCATAGGGCTGATGAAAAGATGAACAATGCCTGGCTCTTAGGATGTGCTTTTAGGATTAGCTGTTGTTATTAGTATGGCCTTGGCTCCAGCATTGTCTCTGCCTGACCACTGCCTCTCTGACGAGTGACCTGACCTTCCCTTGTGTCCCCTCTGAGGAGCAGTATGAAGAGAGGTTTCTTCAGGAAGAAACCGTGTCCCAGCAGATCAACTCCATCAAGCTCCTGCAGACGCGGCCACTGGCTCCACCAGAGGTGGTGAAGCCTCAGCGGCCCCTGCAGAGGCAGGTCCACCTGAGGGGCCGGCCGGCCTCCAAGCCCACCGTCATTCGGGGCATTACCTACTACAAAGCCAAGGACCCTGAGGAGGAGAATGACATCGAAGAGCATCGTGAGTTGGGGTCAGCAGGGCCGCCCCCCAGAGGCAGGGCAAGGGACGGAGTCACCACTTGGACCCTGTGGAGGTGTACTTCCCGTGAGGCACACACCCTTTTTGCAGTTTGATTACTACTGTGGCCACGCAGAGCCAGTTCACTTACCTGAGAATTCCCTGCAGTTACAAATTATCCAGAGTTCTTATGGCCTTTCCTCACAACTTGCTGAGCGCCCTGGGGCAAGTCACTTGCCTTCTCTGGGCTTGCAGAGGACCACAAGGCAGAACATGGCTGAGCCAGAAGGGACTTCAGTGCCCTGGAGTCCAGTCCTCCCCATTCGCAGATGAGGACCCTGAGGCATAGAGGCGAATGACTCACTCACAGCCACACAGTGGGCTTCTCCCACCTGTTCCTTGTCCAGGGGCCCTGGGCTTCCTGACCGAGACTCCAGCACATGCTGGACCCCTTTTATCTCTGTCTCTCTTATTTTTTCACAGAAAACAGATATTCCCTTTTACCTCATCTTTATCTTGTTTCCCTAACACTTCCTCTTCCCTCCTTTGTCTGCTGTCTCTCCCTGCCCAGCACCCCAGGAGGCCCCACTCTTCCTCTCTCTCCACTCTGCCAGAGCGAGGGCCAGTTCCTCCCATCAGGTCCTTCTCAGCGGCCTCCTGACTCATCCACCTGCTCTGCCTCTACCTTCTTACAGTTTCTGCTCACCCAGTCGCTGGCATAATCATTTTCCCATTTTTAACTGTTTGTAGCCTTTTTAAAGTATTAATTTGTGGGAGTTCCCTGGTAGTCTAGTGGTTAGGATTCGGCGCTTTCACTGCCATGGCCCGGGTTCAATCCCTGGTCTGGGAACTGAGATTCCCACAAGCTGCGCAGCGTGGCCAAAATAAATAAATAAATAATTGGTGTGTGGGGTTTTTATATTCTGGAACAAGTCCTGTCAGTCGTACATATTGCAGATATTTTCTTCCTGCCCGTGGCTTGTATTTTCAGTTCCTTAATGGTGTTTCTGATGAGCAGATAAAATCCAGTTGAACAATTATGTCTTTTGTGGTTAGACCTCTTTGTGTCCTTCCTAAGAAATCTCTGCCTCCTCATATTCCTTCTCTGCTCAAAACCCTGCAGACTGCCCCATTTCACTTGGAATAAACACTGAAGTCCAAACACAACAGCCAAACGCCACATGACTTGGCTCCCGTGTTCTCTCTGACCTCTGTCCACCTCACTGCTCCTCAGCCTCGGCAGACATGTTCTGGCCCCAGGGCCTTTGCACTGCTGCTGTTTTCCCCCTAGTATACTCTTCCCCTGACAGCTGCTTGGCTAACTCCCTCACTCCTTCAAGCCTCTGCTCATCTCTCCATCCCACTGAGTCCCATCTTGACTCCTTTATCCATTACTGCAAGTTTCTCTTTCCTTCCCTTCTCCTCACCCTACTAGACATTTTTTCATAGCACCTTCAAATGTACAATCTATGTATTGTTTGGTGTCTCCACCACTAGATAGAAGCTTTGCGAGGGCAGGATCTTTTTTTTGCTCATCGTTCTTGTGCATGTGCTCCATAGAAACCTACTGAATGAATGACTGACTTCCTCCCAGGTTTCGTAGCCCGTGGCTGTGCGTCCTCTAGGTGGCCCCTGGGTCCCAGGTGGAGGATAGCAGTAGACTATTCAGAGAGACCCTCCAGGAAATGCTTCCCTCTGTGCTCCTTTTCACCGGCTTCTTCTAAATCCCACCTGGGCTCTATCTCTAAATCAGGGCATCACGTTGAGGAAAGAAACCCTCATTAATCTGCCACATGCCACATGCCCCAGTTCCTCTCCCCCGTCACAAATGCACCTGTGTTTGTTTCCCAGAAGATGAGTTTTTCAGCGGTGAACACGGAATGGATTTGCTGGTTGAAGATCAGCTTCTGAGACACAAGCACCTGCTGACCAGTGCCACCCGGAGGCCAGTAGCCACCCGTCACAATGCTGCTGTGACGACTGATGCTGACACTCAGACCACAGCCCTGCTTTCTGCACAGCCGCAGGCCTCGACCTCAGCTGCCAGCGTCCCTGACCCTACTCTCTCTGCCTCAGTTGAAAAATTCTCAACACCACTCCAAACCACCTCAGTGTTTCCAGATCCCACAGGGGAGGCAGTCCTTAAACCTTTTACTCAGGTACCAGCCACAACCGTGGCCCACACAGCCACCCAGCGACCTCCAGCCTCAGCGCCTCCATCAGTGGCTCCCGAGGATGCATTTGTAGAGGCTACGCACACAGCCCCGGTGCCTCCCCCGCCAGTCAGGACAGACTCACTGGGAAAAGATGCTACTGCTGGGCAGGGCACAGCCCCCCTTAGCCCCACCCTGAGCCCCGAGGAAGAAGATGACATACGGAATGTCATAGGTGAGTTCATTCTACCTGGCTTGGGTCTCCTGCTCAAATGAAGGGCAGAGCCTGGAAATGGCTTGAAAGGAGAGTGGGGATTCAGATGGTCCAACTGCTTCATAAAGAAAGGCAAGTGGAGTTACACCTTTTGGCCAATGATCAGTTTTAACATCTAGGGTCTATGTATTCAAAATGTGCCGGTGATAAGAGTGGGAAACTCCTTTCTAAAATGTAAGTAAATTAATGGAGCCAAGATCTCAGCTTCATTAATAAATTTTATAAACATTTGTCAAGTGCTGGTGTACTAGGCTTTGTGATGGGTATTGGGTATTTAGTTATTTAGTGATGACTAAGTTTTCTGCAGTATGTTTAGCAGGCCATGAACTAACAATAGATTCTTATGTGGGCAGAGGAATCCCAGAATAATAAGAATGGGAACAGGGGAATAACCGGTGCAGTGGGCCCCAGGGGAAAATCTCACGAGCCCTCAGCCTTAGAAAGCATGGAAACATTGTGGCATCATGTGATAAATGCTGTAACAGAGGAATGGAGAAACAGAGACATGAAAGAGGGAGCAGCAGCTTGGCCTGGCTGCTAAGAAGGCTGGGGAAGCTTTTCTAAGGAGGTATTCTTTGAACTGGGTTTTGAAGGATGAACAGGAGTTTTCTTTCTTATTGATTTATTTATTTATTTTTGGCTGTGTTGGGTCTTCGTTTCTGTGCAAGGGCTTTCTCTAGTTGTGGCGAGCGGGGGCCACTCTTCATCACGGTGCGTGGGCCTCTCAATGTCATGGCCTCTCTTGTTGAGGAGCACAAGCTCCAGATGCGCAGGCTCAGTAGTTGTGGCTCACGGGCCTAGTTGCTCCACGGCATGTAGGATCTTCCCAGACCAGGGCTCGAACCCGTGTCCCCTGCATTGGCAGGCGGATTCTCAACCACTGCGCCACCAGGGAAGCCCCAACAGGAGTTTTCTAAGTAGAGAATTCTTCTGACTATTAGGTCTAAAGGAGCAGGGTATGTTCCAGAAGCACAGAGAATACAGCCCTGTTCTGTGCCTGGGAGCTCCATGGCCACAAGATGACTCTGAGAACAGTGAACTGTGAGAGTGTGTGTGTGTGTGGTGTCGGGGGCGAGGGTGGGGGGAGGAACAACTAGAAAAGGAAATGAGACCTGGCTACAGATGTCTCTCCCAAAAAGAACTAAACCAAACATTCATTACATCATCATCCATAGTGATTGAGAAATAACACTATTGAATAATAATTTCATTAAAAATATACTTGATTTGACAGAAGACGTGATTTGCTTTATACCTGTCTTTCCCTTCTTCCCATTTTCTGCTCCCTTGGCAGCCTCTTTCCCAATTCCTCCTCAGAATAAGGTGCCAGCTACGCCAGACAGATGGTGGAAGGAGCACCTGCCAGGAGCCAAACACCTGGTTATAGCCTGGTCTCTGCCGCTGACAGCTGTGTGACCTTGGCCAAATCTCTGCCCGTCTGTGGGTCTCAGAAATTAGAAATTTGCTAAAGACTGTTTTCTCCATTATATTCTGTGGTTTTCTGCAGTAAGTTTATCAGGCCATGGTATAGCAAGGGATTCCTATTGGGTGAAACATCCCAGAATAATGGCAAGAAAATAACCAAATGGACCCCAGGGCAAAATCTCATGAACCTTGGCCTGGAGGAAGCTAAGCAAGAAGACAGTTCTTGAGCCACAGAGGTTGGGGTGGGAGGAGAGAATGTTTTTCTTTTCCTTTCTTTTGCTTCCATGACGGGAGCAAGCTGACCATAGAGTAGAAAAGGTCCATTCCTCACTGCATGGATGATCAATTCTGAAGCTGCGGGTCCTGCTCAATTTCTGCAGCATGCCCCAGGGTCTGAGCAGAGGTTCCCAGTTCCAAACTGGCTCTGGGCAGCCTTGACCATGCTCATGGGCCCAGCACTCCATCTCCTCTTCTGCCATGGGAATGAGCTCCCCGGGGGGCCCCCATACCACCACCAATTGGGTAGGAGGGATGGTTCCTCCAGAAACTTAGACAGCTGCCCGTCACTATCCCTCCACAGATGGATAGAATACTAACAGTGAAGACAGGCTACGGGTACATCTGCACGCCTTGTATGTCCTCAGCGATGGTGTTTGCCGGCCTGGAAGCCTCTTCCCTTGGTGACTTCCTAGCCAGGGGTGGAATTCTCCACTGTCTCCACAATCCACCTGCCTACCCTGGGTGTTGCCACCAGTGGGCTTTTCTGGTGTAACTCCCGACATGCACCTTTCTGGGGTTCTGAGGATGCCACCCCCTCCATTAGCCTGACTGAGATGCTGATTCCCAGACAGGAGAAACCCTGTGTCCTAGCCACTGTTTACCTGGTGGTAGGAATGGGAGACAGGGATACATTTTCTCTTGTTGTTCAATATTCTATTCAACCAGAATAACATCGTCACAGAGGATGTAAGCTTCTGCTTAAAGACTGGCCTCTAGGATTTTTCAGAAGAGCTGGGGTTCTTTTTTTTTTTTTTAATTTTTATTTTATATTGGACTATAGTTGATTAACAATGTTGTGTTAGTTTCGGGTGTACAGCAAAGTGATTTTGTTATACATATACATGTATCTATTCTTTTTCAAATTCTTTTCCCATTTAGGTTATTACAGGATATTGAGCAGAGTTCCCTCTGCTATACTGTAGGTCCTTGTTGGTTATCTATTTTAAATCAAGCAGTGTGTACATGTCAATCCCAAACTCCCAATTTATCCCTTCCCCCCACCCTTCCCCCCTGATAACCATAAGTTCACTCTCTGTGAGTCTGTTTCTATTTTGTAAATAAGTTCATTTGTATCTTTTTTTTTAGATTCCGCATATAAGCGATATCATATGATATTTGTCTTTCTCTGTCTGACTTATTTCACGTAGCATGATAATCTCCAGGTTCATCCATGTTGCTGCAGATGGCATTATTTCATTCTTTTTAGTGGCTGAGTAATATTCCATTGTCTATACGTACCACATCTTCTTTATCCATTCATCTGTCTTACACAGAGGATGTAAGTTTCTGCTTAAAGACTGGCCTGTAGGATTTTTCAAAAGAGCTGAAGTTCTTGCCTTTTATGTCTACTGCAGAAAAAAAACACAGGGATGTGGACACAGATATAAGTGCTTCTTCAAATACCAAGGGATGAAAAGTGGGGGTGGCACAGAGAGAAGGGTGGCTGTTTAGGCAATGTGGAGTCTTGGCAAGTTTTTTCAGGAATCACTTTTAATCATGTATCACTGTCAAGTGCTTCTCTCAGGCTGCTGTTAGTGTGGTTGGGATTTCTTTTCTGGAACCTTCTCTGCAGACTTCCTGCCTGCCTGTGCCTGGCCAAGTAGGACTACATGTAGTCATCATTTAAATAAAAATCATTTGGCTGAAACCAACACAGACCACTGATTTGTTGCCTGTGAAAGGTTGCTTGCTGTTTTCTGAGCCTGGCAATTTTGACTTTGAGCTGTCTGAGTGCTTTTAAATGGGGCTGCTTTTAAAAGGAACATCCTATCCCATGGTTTCTAAACCTGGTTTTGTAATACCCTAAAAGGTCCACCATTTTCCTCAGGGGAATTGTAAAACTCTCAGAAAAATTCCCAAAACAAGCAAATTGGAATTAACTTTTGGCCAACGCATGGTAGCTCTAGGACAGGAGAGGAAAAATGCCGTCAGTGATGGGAGCCGGGGCTCAGGAAGGGAAGGGACGGGACGGGAGCGGTCCCCATCCTCAGTGTCTGGGAGAGGTCTGCTCAGGCTACCGCAGAGGAAGAGAACACTTGTGCCACGTTGCCAAGACTTTTCAGAGTCCCAGACTTTAAGGACTGCAACTCCTGCTGCACGTGTTAGAAGAGGCTGCTTTGGGGCGGGGGAGTGGGAAGGAGCAAAGAGGACAGTCAGGATGACAGCACTACCAGAGAGCCTGCCTCACGGTCGAACCTAGGAAATATGATTGGCTAAAGACTGTCTCCTTCACAAAGTAAACCACCTTAACAATCCCCGAGGCCTGGCCAGCCACTGGCTGTGGGCACGAGATGGCCAGCCGGCCTGCCACATGTCAGCGGGCCTGGTCTGAGGCAGCCTGAGGAAGGTGGTGCTGACACGGGCAGGGGCAGGGCTATAGCCAGACCCTCCACGGCACCCAGACTCGGGACCAAGAAGTTGTCCCAGTTGGCTGCCCTGAGTCACTTGACAGGCAGCTTTCCCGACCCCCAACTCCAAAGGCACACTCTGCTCTCAGTCTCTTTGCTGGGGCACCTCACCAGCCCCCTGAAACCACGAGGAAGTTCAGTCAGAACACAGAGGCCGCTGGCCCTAGAAACAAGACAAGAAAGTGGAGATGTTCCTTGTAAATGGATAAGGAATAAAGTCTGTGCCTCTCTACAAGGATGAAGCGTCCACTCCTAATTCACTCAGCCCCACGCCGTGCTGGCTGTGAAAGGGAGTGAGCTCTGGTCACTTCTGCAGAGGGGTCACCGTGAGGGGGATACGGGTGACGAAAGTGGCCAGGGCTGGCAAGCGGCAAAGTATGCAGTCCAGTGGAGACTGTCTTTGGTTCTGAGGGTGGAGCTCCATTTCCGAGTGTGGCTCCCAGGCCAGAACAGACAGCATGAGCCTGTGCGGGCATGGGGGGTGGGAGGTCAGGGCGATTAAAGAACGCCCATCGTCCTGGCATACACAGGGCAACGTAAGGGAGAGGAGCCTGCTGATGAAGGGAGTAGGACATTGGGACTTACATCTAAAAGTGGTACAGAGGGTTCTAAGCGGGGGGACTCTATTCAGATTTGTCAATTTAAGGAAAGTACCGGGTGCTGATGACGCGCAGGTTCTGTAGGTGTTGGTCGTGCAGAGGCAGATGAGGCAGCATCCCTGACCTGGAGTTGCCACAAGCTTGTATATGAGACACATAAACACCATTTCAACTCAGGGTGGTGAGTGAATGCATAGGGTGCTTTGGGGTCAGAGACACTCTCTTCTGAAAAGAGAAGCTGACCTAGCTGTCTTGAGGGATGAGGAAAAAACAGCCGGGAAGGAAGGTAGCACTGCAGTGAGAAGGACCAGAGCCGGCAAGAGCCCCAGGAGTGAACCAGTTTGGTCAGGGCCAAACTGTTTGGTCAAGCCCAAACTATACAAAATGCGAAGGCATTTTGTATAGCCCAGGGCAAAATGAAAACATAGAGCCCCTCGTTCAAAGAGTTCATTTGTGTCGTAGTTTAGATTCCACATATAAGCGATATCATATGATATTTGTCTTTCTCTGTCTGACTTATTTCACGTAGCATGATAATCTCCAGGTTCATCCATGTTGCTGCAGATGGCATTATTTCATTCTTTTTAGTGGCTGAGTAATATTCCATTGTCTATACGTACCACATCTTCTTTATCCATTCATCTGTCTTACACAGAGGATGTAAGTTTCTGCTTAAAGACTGGCCTGTAGGATTTTTCAAAAGAGCTGAAGTTCTTGCCTTTTATGTCTACTGCAGAAAAAAAACACAGGGATGTGGACACAGATATAAGTGCTTCTTCAAATACCAAGGGATGAAAAGTGGGGGTGGCACAGAGAGAAGGGTGGCTGTTTAGGCAATGTGGAGTCTTGGCAAGTTTTTTCAGGAATCACTTTTAATCATGTATCACTGTCAAGTGCTTCTCTCAGGCTGCTGTTAGTGTGGTTGGGATTTCTTTTCTGGAACCTTCTCTGCAGACTTCCTGCCTGCCTGTGCCTGGCCAAGTAGGACTACATGTAGTCATCATTTAAATAAAAATCATTTGGCTGAAACCAACACAGACCACTGATTTGTTGCCTGTGAAAGGTTGCTTGCTGTTTTCTGAGCCTGGCAATTTTGACTTTGAGCTGTCTGAGTGCTTTTAAATGGGGCTGCTTTTAAAAGGAACATCCTATCCCATGGTTTCTAAACCTGGTTTTGTAATACCCTAAAAGGTCCACCATTTTCCTCAGGGGAATTGTAAAACTCTCAGAAAAATTCCCAAAACAAGCAAATTGGAATTAACTTTTGGCCAACGCATGGTAGCTCTAGGACAGGAGAGGAAAAATGCCGTCAGTGATGGGAGCCGGGGCTCAGGAAGGGAAGGGACGGGACGGGAGCGGTCCCCATCCTCAGTGTCTGGGAGAGGTCTGCTCAGGCTACCGCAGAGGAAGAGAACACTTGTGCCACGTTGCCAAGACTTTTCAGAGTCCCAGACTTTAAGGACTGCAACTCCTGCTGCACGTGTTAGAAGAGGCTGCTTTGGGGCGGGGGAGTGGGAAGGAGCAAAGAGGACAGTCAGGATGACAGCACTACCAGAGAGCCTGCCTCACGGTCGAACCTAGGAAATATGATTGGCTAAAGACTGTCTCCTTCACAAAGTAAACCACCTTAACAATCCCCGAGGCCTGGCCAGCCACTGGCTGTGGGCACGAGATGGCCAGCCGGCCTGCCACATGTCAGCGGGCCTGGTCTGAGGCAGCCTGAGGAAGGTGGTGCTGACACGGGCAGGGGCAGGGCTATAGCCAGACCCTCCACGGCACCCAGACTCGGGACCAAGAAGTTGTCCCAGTTGGCTGCCCTGAGTCACTTGACAGGCAGCTTTCCCGACCCCCAACTCCAAAGGCACACTCTGCTCTCAGTCTCTTTGCTGGGGCACCTCACCAGCCCCCTGAAACCACGAGGAAGTTCAGTCAGAACACAGAGGCCGCTGGCCCTAGAAACAAGACAAGAAAGTGGAGATGTTCCTTGTAAATGGATAAGGAATAAAGTCTGTGCCTCTCTACAAGGATGAAGCGTCCACTCCTAATTCACTCAGCCCCACGCCGTGCTGGCTGTGAAAGGGAGTGAGCTCTGGTCACTTCTGCAGAGGGGTCACCGTGAGGGGGATACGGGTGACGAAAGTGGCCAGGGCTGGCAAGCGGCAAAGTATGCAGTCCAGTGGAGACTGTCTTTGGTTCTGAGGGTGGAGCTCCATTTCCGAGTGTGGCTCCCAGGCCAGAACAGACAGCATGAGCCTGTGCGGGCATGGGGGGTGGGAGGTCAGGGCGATTAAAGAACGCCCATCGTCCTGGCATACACAGGGCAACGTAAGGGAGAGGAGCCTGCTGATGAAGGGAGTAGGACATTGGGACTTACATCTAAAAGTGGTACAGAGGGTTCTAAGCGGGGGGACTCTATTCAGATTTGTCAATTTAAGGAAAGTACCGGGTGCTGATGACGCGCAGGTTCTGTAGGTGTTGGTCGTGCAGAGGCAGATGAGGCAGCATCCCTGACCTGGAGTTGCCACAAGCTTGTATATGAGACACATAAACACCATTTCAACTCAGGGTGGTGAGTGAATGCATAGGGTGCTTTGGGGTCAGAGACACTCTCTTCTGAAAAGAGAAGCTGACCTAGCTGTCTTGAGGGATGAGGAAAAAACAGCCGGGAAGGAAGGTAGCACTGCAGTGAGAAGGACCAGAGCCGGCAAGAGCCCCAGGAGTGAACCAGTTTGGTCAGGGCCAAACTGTTTGGTCAAGCCCAAACTATACAAAATGCGAAGGCATTTTGTATAGCCCAGGGCAAAATGAAAACATAGAGCCCCTCGTTCAAAGAGCAGGAGAGGGGCTTCCCTGGTGGCGCAGTGGTTGAGAGTCCGCCTACCGATGCAGGGGACGCGGGTTCGTGCCCCGGTCCGGGAAGATCCCACATGCCGCGGAGCGTCTGGGGCTGAGCCTGCGCGTCCGGAGCCTGCGCTCCGCAACGGGAGAGGCCACAGCGGTGAGAGTCCCGTGTACCGCAAAAAAAAAAAAAAAAAAAAAAAAAAAAAAGAGCAGGAGAAAAGTGCCATTTAAGGTAGTCAGTATAAAGCTGTTTCCTTTCTTCTCTGGCTTCTCTCTCTCACTTGGTTTTTTTCTTTGGATTTCATGCGATTGTAAGTAAAGGAATATTAAAAACTTGAATAGCATGAATTTTATCATATTGTGCACTGCCAGTTTTCAATGCAAAGGTCAGATTGTTTAACTCATGTAGAGTCCACCAAAATGACGGTATTTCATGGCTCCTAACATTCGTATGCATTTTTGTGCCTAGCAGACCAGTGGAAACACTTACACAAAACTAGCTCATCTGTTTCTGTTTCACTTCTTAATAGGAGTACACTTTACCAGCACTCCCTACTTTTGGCTTACTGAGTAAGGAAGACTAAAAAGAAAAGAAACTATGAGTTGCCCTATCTTTCCCTTTTCTATGTCATTTTCAGCATGAGTTGTTGGCTAATATGAGCAAATAATACAAGTAAGAAAGAATATGATAGGGTTATTTGGTTATTTATGCTTCTTAGAGCACCACTGCCTTCTTTCTGCGTTCAAAACAAGTTCGGTTTCAAATGGAAATTGTGGCCTCTGGGGCTGTCGGGCCCCACATACTCAGTCATAGGGACAACACACCTGCCTTGTCTTCACTTTGAGTCTCGCTGGACTCCCACACGCAGTGGGTCCACCTGTGTTCACTGGGCATAGCAAATGCTGCAGAGGTGGAGGGAAAGGGCAGAGAGATGAAGAGGTTGGAGACAGCAACCAATGGGTGTGTGGGTGGAGGAGAGGGGGATATCAGGGAGGACCACAAGGCTCCTGGCTTGGTTAACGGTGTGCCATGCCTTTCTCCAGGACAGAGAGTACAGGAGGAACAGGCTGTGAATTGAAGCAGATGAATTCCATTTTTAATCCGTTAAGTTTGAGGAATCAGGAGGACACACAGGAGAGAAATGTCTAGTAGGGGTTGGGTGTCTGGTGCTCAGAAACAAACGCCGGGCTGTATAAGAGCTGAGTGTGCCCAGGGAACACAGGAAGAACAAGAAGATAAGGGGCTAAAAGTGGGGCTCTAAGGGATAACATCTGAAAGGTGGGCAGAAAAGAGAACCAGCCAAAGGCAGCATGACCAGGGCGGTGAGTGGGGACCAGGAGAGCGGGGTGTGAAAGCCCAGTGAACGAGGCGGGTGGGGGGAGGTGGGCGGGGGTTTCAGACCAAAGACAGGCTTGACTAGAATAAAAAGACCGGAGAGCGTCCCTGATGGACAGTGTGTAAGCATTGAAGGCAGCCATCAGGTGAGGAGTTGAGGCGTGTGTGGGCTCCCCTGCACCCTGCAGGAGAGGCCTGCTGCGTGAACACTGGAGAGCCCCAGAGGGCACGGGAGTCTCTTGTTTGCTGATTTCTTTGTGTTAGATGGCAAGATTTGAGCAGGTTTATATGCTGAGAGGAAGAGCCCCTACTTTTCAGACCCCGGGGACCTTTGATGCAGGGCCAGCTGTCTCCCAGGACTCTCGATGACTAAATGAGTTAATACATAGAGACGGCTTAGGAAGTGTTCCCCGTCATCAAGCTTCGGGGGAACACTTCTAAGATGAGTTGCAGGCAGCACTGTCTTTTCTCTTCAGTGCCTTCGAACTATCTCCCTCCCTTCTCTCATTACCCGTGAAAAGGAGTAGACATGCTGTGTCTTCTCTCCAAGGCTGACAGTTTGCTGCCAAGGGTGGGAGCATCTGAATGGCCCCAGATTCTCAGACCTGGGTCTGGGCCTCATGGTTTACTGATCTCCCTTGAACCTGTCTTCAAATGCTCTCAAACCACACTTGTCTGTCCCACTGTTCCTGCCTGTGCTGGACTACCCTGTGGGCTGCCGGCATTTGCTCTGAGGGCATGTGGAGATACAGCCTGAGGTCCTGAAGCTGTAAGCTGGGACTCCCCTCTTCCTACAGAAATAAAGATGCCAGAAGCTGACTCCATCTGTATTAGTTTCCTAGGCCTCCTGTAACAAATTACCACAAACTTAATGGCTTAAACAATAGAAATTTATTCTCTAACAGTTCTGGAGGCCTGAAGGCTGAAATGAGTCTTATAGGACTAAAATCAAGGTGTCAGAAGGCTGTTTCCTTCCTGAAGCTCCAAGGGATAGTCCATTTCTTGCCTTTTTTAGCTTCAGGTGGCTGCCAGCATCCCTTGGCTTGTGGCCTCATCAGTCCAATCTTTGCTTCCATCATCAGGTTGCCTCCTCTTATGTAGTCAAATCTCCCTCTGCCTCCCTGTCATGAGGATACTTGTGATTGCAGTTAGGACCCACCTGGATCATACAAGATAGTCCCCCTAGGGCTTCCCTGGTGGTGCAGTGGTTGGGAGTCCGCCTGCCGATGCAGGGGACACGGGTTCGTGCCCCGGTCCGGGAAGATCCCACATGCCGCGGAGTGGCTGGGCCCGTGAGCCATGGCCGCTGAGCCTGCGCGTCCGGAGCCTGTGCTCCGCAACGGGAGAGGCCACAACAGTGAGAGGCCCACCTACCGCAAAAAAAAAAAAAAAAAAAAAAAAAAAAAGATAGTCCCCCTATCGCAACATAGTCTCTTTTGCCATAGAAGGTCACCTTCACAGGTTCCAGGGATCAAGACCTGGTTACCTTTGGGAGGCATTACTCAGCCTACCATACCATCATCAGAGTGCATTCTCCAAGCGCTCTTGTCAAGTAGGTAGGGCATATATTATACTTGTTTTACTGTGGAAGAAATTAAAGCTCTGTGACCTTTTAAAAGAAACACAGACTTTGGAGTCAGTAGCAGGGCCAAGACCAATGTCAGGCCTCTGTCTGCAAACCTGGGGCACATTCTATTGCCTCACGTTAAGCGCCTCTCATTGCAGAGCCTTAGTGCTGAGACAGGACCCTGCAGGGATTTGGGGGGCTGCCTGGGGCAACACGGTACATCGAAACTTAGATGAGTCCTGGCTTCCAGGAGCTCATCTGCAGTTTCCATATCTGGGCAGAGAGGTGGCATAGCCATGGCAGAAACCCCTGGCCTCACACAGCCATTTGTGGGGCTCTGGGCATGGGTTGGGGGCTGCCTCTCAGACAGGGAGTTGATGTCCTCACTGGGCTTTTCCAGGGGAAGGGGGCACATAAAAATGCCCCTCCCTGGGGATGGCACGCTAGGGCTCACCTTAGTTCTAAGGTGAACTAACCTTCTCCACTGGCAAGCCAGGGCCCTGCTCAGCACCAGGGAATGAGATATTTTCCATCAGACCTCCGTTGCCTGGGCTCAGCCAGAGCCTTCTATTTTATTGTCTTATGAGGCTTTGGCTGGTAGGCTCTGTTGTTTGTCTTACAGAGACCAAAACCCTCTCCTCTCTGTCGGACCAGGACCTAATAAACCCCACAGGGAGATGCCTGAACCCTGCCAATTGCACCCAGCTGTGGGCCCTGCCTGAGAAACAATGTTTATCCTACTTTCAGACGCCTGGCTGCCCCAGGCCTGGGGCCAAGGGCACAGCGCCTGCCCTGTCCTGCCAGCTCAGACCGCTATGGAGGAGCAGAACAGATGGAACAGATTGCAACAATTTGGAAGTGGGCGTGGCCTGGAGTTTAGAGAACCCTGAATCTGAACTGTAGCCCCTTACTCTTTGGTTCCACATGAATGTCAGGGACAAGTTACTCTCATTACAAGTTACTCTCATCACCGTTACCCATCAGTGCCCCAGTCCTGATGGCAGTTGGGGGGTATTCTGCTGGTCCCAGCTGCCAGGAGGAGGAGGAGGAAGTTGTAAAGCCTGGATTAATCTGCTTCTCCCGCCGCCCCCTCCATTGTCCTCCTCCCATCTCCTTCATGACCCACTATTGCAGAGACAAAAAGAGCACGGGCTCTCTGTAGTCACATGTTATTGCAGTATCATTCAGGGCCATGTTCAATAACAATACTGCATATTAAGCATGCAGGCAGGCTTTCAACTTGATTTAGAACCCAGCATAGTTCTAGCGGTCTTTTAGGGCCTCTCATGGGCACCAGGTCTCTCCAAAGAGTCACTCAGGATGGCATTGCAGAGTTCCTGTCCCCTTAAAGCAGACTTGACCTTTGAAGGAGTCTCCTACAGCCAGAGTAAGCTCCATATGTGGGAACTTGTTTCCCCGCCCCTCCAATTTCCCAGAAGGGGGCCCTGGCATCCTACCCACAGAGGCATAGGCTTGAGCACAGCTCTCTAGGACCCAGAAGGTGGGCCTCAGGGACATGACATACACTGCACAGTCAGGGCTGCTCTCTGCTGGTGGCCTGGGCCAAGCCCCTTGGGGTAGCTCAGTGGCTGGTGAAGCTCCATGTTCCTGGTCATACCTGTAAAGTCCTCTCCTCTGGTCACACATGTCATGCTGCCGTGTATTCATCCAAGTTTCAGAACATCTGCTCAGTGCCTGTGGCCTGCCAGACACTGTGTATTCTGAGGACTGAGGACACAAAGAGGAAAGCCACAGACCCTGCTCCCTGGGGCTTATGCTCTGGATGGGGGTGGGCTTTGAATCAGGAGAGAGATACACAAACACTGTTGAGACATAGGATGACAAGTCCTGTAAGAGAGGTACATTCACAGTACTATGGGAGCAGGATGGAATCCAATAAAAGGCTAGAATGGTTTTTCAGAGGAGGATGTGGTGTCAGAAAAGGGCATTGGAGCTTAGATCCTTGAGGGATGAGTTTGTAGGATTGAGAAGTAAGAGGACAGCAGGAGCAAAGCATGGTGGCATGAAAGTGGCCCAGGATGGTGACAGTAGATGGCTTCATAGGAGTAGAATATAGGAGAGATGAGAGGAGTAGCAGGGGATGATGCTGAGAAAATGTCTGGTGTCAGGTTGGCTATACAGGGCAGTAGAAGCCTGACGAGGAGTTTCAGACTCCAGTTGGCGGAGCCAGCAAGGGTTTTAGGGGCAGGGCGTTCTTCAGTCATTCAAACCTCTCCATCCACCTCTCCTCCATCAGGAAGGTGCAAGGACACCCTCTCCACAATCACGGGGCCAACCACGCAGAACACATACGGGCGGAATGAAGGGGCCTGGATGAAGGACCCCCTGGCCAAAGATGAGCGGATTTACGTAACCAATTATTACTATGGCAACACCCTGGTAGAGTTCCGGAACCTGGAGAACTTCAAACAAGGTACGTGATGTGGGTCCACCTTAGGGGGACCCTAAGGGGACCCTCCTTCCCCACTGTCTTCTGTTTTAATCATGGCCAGATCTCTTAGGGTGGAGACAGTGGACAAGAAGGGCAACGCCTTCTTCTGATGGTAAAAGGACCTTCTCTGGTAGCGGGATGTCCCTCTTCCACACTCCCTCACATTCTCTGCTCTCTCAGCCCTGCCCCTCCTTCCCAGTCCCTGGGACATGGGACAACCTGGAGTCTGGTCCAGAAAACAGTAGTGATACATCCTCCCTTTCCCATGGCCCTTGACAGTTTACAAACCATGCTCATGTACATTAGCACTCTGGATCCTTGAAACAGCTCAGTGAGGAGAGTGGAAATCGTTATTTCTAAATGACAGATGAGGATGCTATACAGAACTAGAAAGTGGCAGAACCAAGACACAAACGGTGGGCTCCAGACCTCAAGCCAATGGCACGTCCCATCTCTCTGGGCTGCCCCCACCCTGCCTGGCAGGTTGTCTCTGCACCGTTGCCCTCAAGCCTTCTGCCTTCTCACTGCCCACAGGTCGCTGGAGCAATTCCTACAAGCTCCCCTACAGCTGGATCGGCACGGGCCACGTGGTGTACAATGGTGCCTTCTACTACAACCGGGCCTTCACCCGCAACATCATCAAGTATGACCTGAAGCAGCGCTATGTGGCTGCCTGGGCCATGCTCCATGACGTGGCCTATGAGGAGGCCACACCCTGGAGGTGGCAGGGCCACTCGGACGTGGACTTTGCTGTGGATGAGAATGGCCTGTGGCTCATCTACCCGGCCCTGGACGACGAGGGCTTCAGCCAGGAGGTCATCGTCCTGAGCAAGCTCAACGCCATGGACCTGAGCACACAGAAGGAGACCACGTGGCGCACGGGGCTCCGGCGGAACTTCTACGGCAACTGCTTCGTCATCTGTGGGGTGCTGTACGCCGTGGACAGCTACAACCAGCGCAATGCCAACATCTCCTACGCCTTTGACACCCACACCAACACGCAGATCATCCCCAGGCTGCTGTTTGAGAATGAGTATTCCTACACCACCCAGATAGACTACAACCCCAAGGACCGCCTGCTCTACGCCTGGGACAATGGCCACCAGGTCACCTACCATGTCATCTTTGCCTACTGACACTCCTGTCCCCAGAAGCAGAAGTGCAGAGGGGCTACTGGCACCTTGTGTGTGTGTGTGGGGGGGTGTGTGTGTGTGTGTGTGGGTGTGGGTGTGTGTTGTTTAAAAAATATATATTATTTTGTATAATATTGCCAATGTAAAATGACAATTTGGGTCTATTTTTTTTATACGGATTGTAGATCAATCCATATGTGTAGTGTGGGTGTGTGGGTGTGTGTTGTTTAAAAAATATATATTATTTTGTATAATATTGCCAATGTAAAATGACAATTTGGGTCTATTTTTTTTATACGGATTGTAGATCAATCCATATGTGTATGTGCTGGTCTCATCCTCCATGGTTTATATTTTTGTGCAAATGAACTTCTCCTTTTGACCAGTAACCACCTTCCTTCAAACCCTCAACCCCCTCCAGCTCCCACATCTCGACCTGAGAAGGTTTCTTCATCTGGGTGATGCAGGCAGCTGGTACCAGGAGCAGGAGTGAAGGAGGCAAGAAAGAAGTGCTAAGGGGTGGGAAGAATTGTCTTATGTATTAGAGAAGTTTTTTTAAAAACCCAGAAAAAAATGCTTTTTTTTTAATAAAGAAGAAATTTAAATTCACCCCCCGTGCGTTTCTGTTTAGCACTGATATGACTGCCGGGGTTAGATCCCTCCCGCAGAAGGAGATGAGATCTGTGTTCCATAGAAATATCCTCATGCTGAGCTGCCCCAGGCAGCTCCTCTCCCCTCCTAATGAGGGGCTTCCTTGTGGCAGCAGGAAAGGGGGTGTTAGGGATTTGGAATGAGCTGACCCCTACACTCACTTTAATTTGGGGGCATTGATCCCTTCCCGTCTCTTCCACTGTCACACCAGCTTCCTTGTGCTGTTCTGCTTTTTTCTAGTCATTAACCAAGATATGGGAACCTGTTCATTCCTTAGTCCTCCTCCGTGTGGCCTGGTGGTTGGTACTGTTGAAAATACAAAGCTGAGTGTGACCTTGACCCTATACTTCTTAAGAAGCTTACAGGCTTCCCTGGTGGCGCGGTGGTTGAGAGTCCACCTGCCGATGCAGGGGACACGGGTTCGCGCCCCGGTCTGGGAGGATCCCACATGCCGAGGAGCGGCTGGGCCCGTGAGCCCTGGCCGCTGGGCCTGCGTGTCTGGAGCAGAGGCCCACGTACCGCAAAAAAAAAAAAAAAAAAAAAAAAGAAGCTTACAATCCATCAATCAATCTTTCCCCTCCCCATAATCCTCTCCTCTGCCTCATCCTGAATGTTCACCTTCAGCCAGCCTTCCTTCCCAGCTTTCCCTCCAGGAGAAGGGCCTGGTTCTGAAACGAGGCCCCTGAGGGAAGTGTTTGCAGGATGGGAAGACCTGCTGTCCCTCCCCATGCACGGCCCGGCCCTGTGCAGTGCCTGTTGCCCACAACTTGCCCTTTCCTCCACATTACACGAAACAGGAGACAGAAAAGTGGAAAAAAACCCTGAATGGGTGTCTCCTGAGTTTATGGATGGAGGGCAGAACCCAAGAAGGCCATGGGAAGACAAGCACATCATGTCACCACACTGTCCCCTCCCGCTCCACTCCCACCCCCACACAGGGAGCAGCTGCTGCCTGGTGAGTCCTGCACAGACGCTCTGCCCCTCCACGCTCCCCAGTCAATCCTTGCGCTGTTTACTCCACGCCCACCCTGCTAGAAGCTTCCTCCACTTAGACTATTTCAAATAACAAATATCCAATGACTTCACTTTGCCTTGGGGCTGTTTGGGTCCAGTTCTCCTGAGCAAGTGCAAGTGCCTGTCAGGCCTGGAGGCAGCAGCAGGGTTTAGAGGCAGGGAGATGGTATGTCCAGGGTTCAGAAAGGCTTTGGTGGATGATGTTGGTGGTAAAGCTGCCCATGTCCAGAGGCCTTACCCGACCAGAGGAGAGAGAAAGCATTTCCTCCCTAGATCCTGGCCCTTCTGTCAGGCCCCAGTTGGAGACCACAGCAAAGTCAGCCTGAGCCCAAGGTAGGGCTGCTCCGAGGGAGTGGGGTAAGCCAGCAGGAGAGTTGCTGGTGAGGAACTCACATCTTACGGAAATGTTTATCTATCTATCCATCCATCTATCATCTACCCAGTCATTCATCCACCAACCCACCCATCCATCTATGTAAAGTGATATATTTACAGCTGCCAGATTCCCAGACCAGGGCTTGTCACCCAGGGCACACTCACCCCACCTGGGACCTCACTGCTGGGTGGCCCAGAGGCCAGGGCCGGATGTGTGCCTCTCTCCCACTTGTGCGTGACCCACAGCCTTCTCTCTTTGCTGCTGTCCATATGACACCAAGGCCTCCCAATCTACCTACCCCTCAGGTCTCTGCATGAACCTCCTAAAAGTTGGGCTGCCCTGCCATGTCAAGAAAGGAAGTTCTCAGACTTCACGTTTCCAGGACAGTGGCCTTCGATAATGGACCTCGGGAACAAGCAATCAGGGTCAGTAGGAAGTAGTCAGGGCTTGGTCAGGGCCCCAGCTGTCATGCAAAATAATTAGTTCTGGGAGGCCTGCCTCAAAAGTGAGGGTGTAGGATCCCAGGCCATGAGCCGCGTGCCCTGAAAAGCCAGAACCCAGGCTGAGGAGCCTCAAGGCAGGAGGGGCAGAGCAAGGGCCAGGCAGCAGTGTTGCCTAAGCCAAAGGAGTGACTGTCCTAAGCGTCCATGGCCTGGATCCGTGGATCCCAGGACAGGTGGTCAGCAGGTAAGGAGGGCTGCCCTCCACCCCTTGGTGACTCTGGGATGAGGCTCCAACATGGAAGCTCACGTGGCCGCTTACCCACGAGTCAGCTTTCCTGCCCTAGCTCTTCAGAGCCTCCTCCTGGCCCCCTCTGTAGGTAGTCAGGAAACGCTCCCTGCTGGGAGATCCAGGGGGCCATGAAGAACAGCCTCTGGGGATGCCAGCTGCAGCCTCTCTGGGCGATCTAATTGCCCTACGGCCTAACTACCCACTCGGGCCAGGTGAGGATCCTCTCCCCGGGTACCTCCCACACGCTGGAAGGAGGAAGCAGTGGAAGGGGTGACCTCAGGCCTGAGGCCGGGTGGTTGGAAACAGTTTCCCCGAGCACATCCAGGACTTCTCCAGGCAGCTTTCTCATCGTGGGTTTGAACTTTGGAAACATGAAGAATTAGAGAACAAGTTTCTCAGAAACTTGAAGAGACCGAGCAACAGCCAGGTATGTACCCACCCTCCCTGGCCTTCTCCTCACCTGTGAAACGAAGGGGGATTTTCTAGCTCTCAGATTTGCTGAAGCTTCTCCGAGCTTTGTAACCTCACACCGAACCGGAGGCATTTTAATCACTTGATGCTGATGGGAAAATAGATTTACTTTTGTTTTCCTGTTAAAGTGTTTCCCAACAGTATCATTTTCAAAAGTGGAGAAAAACAAGACTAACAATTTATCCTACATTCTTTTTACCTTCATTTATTCATGTATACATGTATTCATTCAACAGATATTCATGGAGTCCCCCACTGCGGGTCCTGAGTGACCAAGACAAAGTCCCTGACCTCAGAGAGCTTATATTCTGCAGTGGAAGAGAGAAAAGAAATAGATTTATATGTGATATGACAGGTGGCAATAAAATAAAGCAGGGAAAGGATATAGAGAAACACATGTGGAAGAGAGGGAGTGGCTTTTTGTGTAGGCGGGTGAGAGAAAGCCCGTGTGATATGGGGACATTTGGACAGAAGCAGAAGATAGCCAGGGCTGAGCAGACCTCTGGAGGCTGACAGCAGGGGACAGGACCAAGCAAAAGCCCTGCAGTGGTCTCACTCAGCCATATCAGCCCGGAGTCCCTCCAGGCACAAGGTGAGGCTGGCCAAAACACCTACAACCAACCCAGCACCCTGGGCAGTGAGCAAGTTTATTCTGCAGCCGCTCGATATGCTAACTCACCTGAACACAATTCGGTGATGGCGTGCAGGCCTTTTTCTCACTTGCTACCACCCAGTGAAGAGGGATGTCTGCTGGAGGAAATTGGGTCTGAGTCCTGACTCCCCAACTTGGCCTTCATGTGACCTCAGGAAAGGAGCACACACTGCCTACAAGGAGGGTAGGTGCACGGAAGATTCAAGCAAGGCAATGCAGGTAAAAGTAAGTGAAGAATATTAGCCAAAGTCCTTATTTAAATTTCTCAAGCAAGCTCCTCCTCTCGACTTCCCTGATAGTCTCCTGGTCTCTGGGATATAAGCTTTAGGCTCCTTTCTTAACTCCCCCTGACCCCACAAGATACTGTCCTTCCACCCGAGACACTATGGGAGGCAGTGGGTACTTGTGGACAAATCTTGGCTCTTCCCTGTTCTGGCTGTGTGATCTTGGAAAAACTACTGAACTTCTCTGAGCCCTCAGTAATGGGTCTGTCATATATGGCTGTTTGGGGACTTAATGAAATAACATCTAAAGCACAGGGCAAAAAATAGGCACACAATAGTTTTTATCGTGACAACTTTCAATCGATCAGAAAAATACAGAGGAAAGTATAATGAGCCCCCATAACCCCAAAACCAATAATATAATAATTATCAATATTTCATTATATTTGCTTCAGCTTTTTAAAAATTTTTGCTGAAGTGTTTTAAAGACATCATGAGGGGCTTCCCTGGTGGCGCAGTGGTTGAGAGTCCGCCTGCCGATGCAGGGGACACGGATTCGTGCCCCGGTCCGGGAGGATCCCACATGCCGCGGAGCGGCTGGGCCCGTGAGCCATGGCCGCTGAGCCTGCGCGTCCGGTGCCCGTGCTCCGCAACGGGAGAGGCCACAGCAGTGAGAGGCCCGCGTACCGCAAAAATAAATAAATAAATAAATTAAATAAATAAATAAAGACATCATGACATTTTACCCAAACTTACTTCAGTAGGCATATTTCTAAAGAAGGACATTTTTCTACATAAGCGCAACGGGAGAGGCCACAGCAGTGAGAGGCCCGCGTACCGCAAAAATAAATAAATAAATAAATTAAATAAATAAATAAAGACATCATGACATTTTACCCAAACTTACTTCAGTAGGCATATTTCTAAAGAAGGACATTTTTCTACATAACCTCAATGTAACAAGATTAACAATGATCCCTTAAAATCGATAACACCCAACTCTCATTCAATTTCCCCGGTTGTCTCAAAAGTGTCTTGTACATTTTGACCTTTGAATCAGATCAGTCAATGTCTACACATTGAATTTATGGTTTTGCATCTTAATTCTCTTTTCTCTCTCCCTCATAAATTTTAAATGTTGGAATAATTTAAGATTTACAGAAAAGTTGCAAAGTTAATACAGAGAGTTCCCCAAGACTGTTCACCCAGTTTCCTTTATTTGTCAAAACTAGGAAACCAATATTGGTACGTTACTCCTAACTAAATTCCAGTTAGATCTTTTAGTCTAGAATAGTTTCTTCCTGTTCTGCCCCCTTTCTTTCATGCTTTGATTTGCTGAAAAAATCGTGTTGGGTTTTCTGCAGAATATCACTTTCTGATATTATCACTTATCTGATTGCTTCCTTCAGCTATCATTTAATTTATTCCTCTCTCCCTTGTTTTTCCTTTAAACTGGAAGTTAGTTCTGAAGGCTTGATTAGATCCAGGTTCAACTTTTTTGGCAAGAAGACTGCATGGTGATGCTATGAACTTGGTGCTCAGTGTTTTCCATATTTTCCCTACTTCTTCCACGGCCCCTCTTCAGCCTCACCACCCCAGGGTGGTGTACTGCAAACACCCCATACCAGTTCTACTGCCTCCTGGGTCCTCTCCCACAGATCTGTCAAGCCCATTGCTGACAGACGAATCTTGCTTTGATCATGTCCCTGTAACTGTCAAATTGAACAAGAGTGTCTCCAGGGGTGTAATCATGAGGCACCTTTATTTTTCCTACCAATATCCCTGTACATTTTTTTTGGTGAGCCTTGTCTTTTCCTGCTCTCATATGAAAACCCGGGCAGGCCCTTTGACGTTTCTGGGAACTCTTAGGTAACAAAAAGTCCTATGGCCACCTTAAATAAATCAACACAGATTTAGCTGAGTAATTAAAACATCCAGTCCATTTTAATAATCAAAATTTTGGACTTGACTTCAGCCACATCCCTGCTTCGGCCTGTTGGAGGCAAAAATCCTGCTGATGGTGGGGGGGTCATCAACTCTCCCAGGTGGCTAACTTTGGTCCAGAGTTGAATAGGAGGGAGAGAGGGGAACAAACGGGACAGGAAAATTATGATTTGACTGGTAAAGTCATGGTGGTCCAGCTCTGTTGGGAGGCATTTAAAACACTCTTTAATTTGATGGGTTATTATATGATTAGAAAGTAGCAGTGTCATGATTTCTTTTACTGACTTTTCATCCAGCAGGCACTGAGCAAGGCCAACTATCCAAGACTTTATTAGTCTCTCAGGTAAATGTACTTCTTCAGCATTTACCATGTAAGATATTTCAGTGGTCTGTAAATTCTACATGATTGGTCTCAGAATAACACTGGAACTTAACGGACACCCTAATAGTATTTGAAATGTTTTGTTCCATAAGAGACAATAAGATAGATTACTGACACCTGTAATGTAAGAGAAAGATAGCTTTCAGCATATGGTCATTTCTTATTAACAGTTTCAACCAGTTTCTTGGTAGATTCTGCCTTTCCATGAGTCACAGAATTCTCTAGTACATTAGTTTTATCTTTCTCAGCATCTGAGTTGTAGACAGTATGGCTGAGGGTTAAGGAAGCAAATCTTTTGGTTTTCTATTCAAGTATAGTTGATTTACAATATTAAGTTGGTTTCAGATGTATAGCATAGTGATTCAGTATTTTTGCAGATTATACTCCATTATAGGTTATTATGAAACAATGGCTATAATTCCCTCTGCTATACAGTATATCCTTGTTGCTTATCTGTTTTATACATAGTAGTTTATCTATGTTAATCCCATACCCCTAATTTGTCCCTCCCCTCTTCCTTTTCCCCCTTTTTTTTAGACTTTTTTTTTTTTTTTTAGAAGATGTTGGGGGTAGGAGTTTTTAAAATTTATTTATTTATTTTTGCTGTGTTGGGTCTTCGTTTCTGTGCGAGGGCTTTCTCTAGCTGTGGCAAGTGGGGGCCACTCTTCATCGCGGTGCGCGGGCCTCTCACTGTCGCGGCCTCTCTTGTTGCAGAGCACAGGCTCCAGACGCGCAGGCTCAGTAGTTGTGGCTCATGGGCCTAGGTGCTCCGCAGCATGTGGGATCCTTCCAGACCAGGGCTCGAACCCGTGTGCCCTGCATTAGCAGGCAGATTCTCAACCACTGCACCACCAGGGAAGCCCTTCCTTTTCCGCTTTGGTAGCCACAAGTTTGTCTTCTTTATCTGTGAATCTGTTCCTGTTTTGTGTATACATTCGCTAGTATTATTTTTTAGATTCCACATATTTGTGATATCATACAGTATTTGTCTTTCTCTGTCTGACTCATTTCACTAAGCATAATATTCTCTAAGTCCATCCACTTTGCTACAGATGGTAGTATTTCATTTTTTATGGCTGAGTAATATTCCACTGTTTGTATATATGTGTGTGTGTGTGTGTGTGTGTGTGTGTGT